>NW_026856769.1:0-359189 GCF_026571515.1 Ruditapes philippinarum
CCCGCTTTCACACAGATTTGAATTATTCAAGTCCATGACTTTCAGAAAGGAAAAAATCTTCTGATCATCAAACACTAAACATTACTATACCAACTGCAAAATTGCAGTCTGTGCGAAAGGCTGCCTGTCCTCGGACCTCGCCAAATAAAAATCAAGAGGGCCATGATAAATTTTGATACAGTTATCGAATATCAATTGGGTACACAACAGTTAAATATAATAAATTATAAACTTATTTCTATGTTAATAGATAGTCTATATACAATAGAAATGAAAAAGCAAATCCTACACAACAGTCAACACTGTAAATTTGAATCAGGGTCAGATCGGCCCCTTAAACGTACTTGGCCCTCGAGACAGCTCGGCCCTATTCCAACTCAGCACGGTCAACTAGGCCCATTAATTACATATTACTGATAATGATTACTTTTCTTACTTTTGATATTTTTTCATCATAACTTTCATGGTTTAATATTTTCACACTAACAGACATCTACTCAAGGATATTGAGTCCAATAGATTAGACGTTACAGGCTTGTTATAGTTTTATGTTGGTCAAGCCTGACGTCTAATAGTTATTGCTCATAAACGCGTAGCATTTTGAAAAATTAAAAAAATGTCTGTTGGCTTGCCTTTCAAGCTTTATTCAAAAGCTTATCTTCTGTTCTTTCAATTGCATGGTCTATCATTAACAAAAACTTTCAAACAATGTACTTATCAATTAAAAATAAAATAGAAATATCAGTCTATTTCGCTCATCGGCCATACTGGTTAAGTAAAGCGTTTTACAGATTGATTCCAATTTTTTGAACGGAAAAATATATTCGAACACACCGACGGTGCATGGGCAATTATTTCGTTAAAAAATATTCCGTTAGAAACTTCTGGACTCATTTAAACGCTTGCATTTGTATTAGCCAATCAGATTTCGCGCACTTTATGGCGGCCATTTGTATATCGGCTGTACAAGGAATTTAATTAAATAAGAGGATTTAATCATGACTTTTCGGATGTGACAGTTAAATTATTTTGTTAAAAGGTATTAATTTTTTAGTTTTGTTTATAAATAGGTCAAAATTAATGTAAAATACAGGCTGTTTTAATTGTTTAAATTCATTAGATCTAAATCGATGTCTAATGTCAATTTTTTTGCTACACGATTTTGCAAAGATCTGTTAAGACCTAACGTAACATGGAAAATGAAAAATGTAAAATATCAGATTAATGAATGATAAATATGAAATAGGTTACGTATAGGTCTTATAATTAGGACTAGTCCCCAACCAGTACTCAAGGATATTGAAAAGTATGTGAATTTGTAGAGAAAGAAAGAATTTACAATTTAAACGCATTTTATGCTACTCCAGATTTTTTGTAAAAAATATTGTTAAAGAGGCATTTGTCATATTAAAAAACAAACAGTATTAGATACAATAAAATTCATTGTCACAAAAATTCAATCTAAAAACTCTATTTATTGATTAATATTTAACATATATATATTGTCTTGATATCTCTCCTTAAGATAATTATTTATCTTAAAGATAATTTCAAACAATATGTTATTAACTAAACAATCTAAACAATCTATATCCTAATATATGGTTTAATAGAGGACCGAGTTGACCTGTCCCGAGTTGGTATAGGGCCGAGTTTACCTGTAAATTCAATAATGTAAACAATCCTTGACCTAATTTTGTTTGTCTAACAAATTAACATCTGCAAACACAAAACGATTTTGAACAAAGAAATAAAAGCATTTCCACAAACCTTTGCGATGTTATTCATCAGCAAATCTATGTTTTGGATGGAGAAATCTGAAAAACACGAACGTTATTCTGTCGATGCTCCGAACAATGGCGGGTGTGCCCTACTAGTCAAAACCAAGTTTTACCAAATTGCATCCGTTAATTCCAGAATACTTTTGAAAGACTTGTATTGTAATCTTGTTTTTTATTATTTATATAATAATATTTTTGTTTCAAACGCTTTGATTCTATGAAAGATTGCGAACCATTTTTTGCGAAAATAGTACGCTTTTTTAAGGCCACATATTGTATCAATTGTTTCCTCTTGAGTTATTGACGTAAAAAAAATCAGCGGTGGCATAAAATGCTATTCAATAAATTGCTAAATATATACAATAAATACTTTCATTTCCCTTCGGTTGACTTACATGTGAATTTTTCAGCATCTCTGCTACAAAATTACACCTTATTTATATTCAATTTATTGTAAATAGGTACATGGACACAAACTTTTCTTTTGGCCTAATGCGTAATAATACTGATGTTTTTTTCCGTACACGTTTAAGATTATGTTCCATTGATGTAAGCTAACATTGAATATCATCATTTCAAGTTTTTTTGAACATCAGCTTTTTTTCTTCAAGTCATCCACGTTTGAAAGTATACATATAGTTCTGCTGCACTACTTTCTTGGTCGCATTAACTACTTATTTTCTATTGAGCTTAAACAGAATGCAATTAGGTGTTGTTCGTTCTTTTTAATATAGGCAGACCGATACTATAGACAGGAAATTTTTTTTTGAAAAAATTTCCTTCCAAAAATGGTGAAATTTTGGAATTTAGAAACATCCGCAGATGTGTTCATACGGCGGTTATCATGGAACCTTCAATGTGACACGTTAGTGCCATTCCATGAAAAGGGGTATTTAAGGCCCCTGTGACCGTGACCTTTGAACTAATGACCCGAAAAGCTATACATGCCATCTGCTTGTTATTACGAAATGTGAAATATGAAGACGTTGTGATAATTATCTTTCAAGATAATAAGCTTAAATCAAACTACCATTCAAGGACCCTGTGAACTTGACCTTTGACCTGGTGACCCCAAAATACATAGGAGTCATCTACTAGTGATGGCCAATCAATATGTGAAATAAAAAGACTTTGTAATAAAAAATAACAAAGATAATAAGCGATAATAATACTACTATTCAAGGCCCCTGTGACCATGACCTTTAACCTAGTGACCAAAATCAAAAGGGGTCATCTACTAGTTATGACCAATCAATATTTGAAATATGAAGACTGTGATGAATTATAATCATGATAATGAGAGAAAACCATTCTAACATTTAAGGCCCCTGTGACCATGACCTTTGACCAAGTGATCCAAAAATCTATAGGAGTCATCTACCACTCATGTCCCATCACTATGAAAAATATGAAGACTTAGTGATGAATACTTTTCAAGATAATCAGCGGAAAACATTCTGACATTTAAGGCCCCTGTGACCTTGTGTTTTGAACTAGTGACCCAAAATCAATAGGGGTCATCTTCTACATGTACAAGTTATGACCAATTAATATGTGAAATAAGAAAACTTTGAGATGAATTGTAATCAAGATAATGAGCAGAAACCATTCTGATATTTAAGGCGCCTTTGACCTTGACCTTTGACCTACTGACCCCAAAATCAATATGGGTCATTTACTAGTTATGACCAATCACTTTATGAAATATGTAGACTTTGTGAGAAATAGTTTTCAAGATAATCAGCGGATACCATGTTGTCTACCGACGGACAGACATAACAATATACCTCATCTTCTTTGAAGATGGGGGGGCATAACAAAAGGAGAGAATGATTGACATTCAACAAAACATTACGTTTTTTTAGGTAAAAGATCTATTTTCGATAAAATAGTCAGCTAAACAAATCTCTCAAATGATCAAAGTTTGCTCTTTATTTAGAAGTATTTTAACATGTTATTTAAAAATATATACTGATAAAATATCAAAAATCAAGATCTATTTCCTAAAAAAACATTGGTTACTTTTCCAAAATAGTGCTTTACCAGCAGCTTTTAGTGATGACGTCAACTTTCCTGTCTTCACAGCAGCACGTACACACTTGCTGATGAGCATGTCATGCTTATCAGCAGTCCAGTTCATCTTTTTCGTGCTGAATTGCAGCAGACGTCGTCTTTCAAGATTGACATTAAAATGCGTTATAGTGCTAGTGAGCAAGCGTAAGAATCCATGAAAATTCTACGATTTTAGGTTGAACGTACGATTGCGTTAATAAGACAGTCTTACGATCGGGTGTTCGCCATCGTAGATCAAAATCGTACGATAAGATTGCCTAACTTGTTTTACCGTTTTTATTGTATGATTGTCGTACGTCTATGGTGTCTTATCAAACCTCAAAGGACCTTGTGCTCTTCTTCACAAATGCAAGAAATAAATTAAATTTGGTTGCTAACTAAATAATGAAAATGTTAATAAATGTGGTCTTAATAAAAGACTGCAAAACAGTTAAATAATCAATACCATATAATTGTACATTTGTAAAGAGTGAAAGGATTTAAATTTTGGAAAGTAATTTGGATTTTTGAATAAGGTTTAAACATGTGGGTGGGTCCTTTTTCTTTATCTGAGAATGAACTTGTCTTATTTTTGCATTGACCTAAATCTTTATATGGGCGCATCAGTCAATTCATTTCAGTTAAGGTTTTCATTATTAAAAAGGCTGATAAGTTTGATTATAAACTAATGGACACTTTTTGTAAATTATATTCTCACCTTTAGAACGATATGCATTTGTCTCCTTCTGCTTTTGTATGATTGCCCTAAACTCTTCCAGAATGACCTCCCGTATGTCTTTCGTTGAACAGAGATGAATCTCGTTATCTACTGTTAACGATATAGCAACTTTTCCTTGGTACTTTTCCTCGATTTCATTCATCTTTTTTTCTACAAGACGCATGTCACAGCTATCAACTTTATTTGTGTGCTGATGAATGACATCATCGATGACTGATGCTTTAATAACATCCATGCATATTTCAGAATCATACTTGTTATGGCAACATATGATTAATTTTGTATGAGAAACACTCCAGATGCAATCAAGACCAGCATACTGTAGCCTTTTGTTTACAAAATCGACTATCGGCAATTTTGAGTACAAATTCGACGATAATGCTGATAATGGGTAGAAAAATACAGTTTTAAACTCGTTCTTTATATCAAGCATTATTAGTTTTGCTTTCCTTACATCAAACAGATGCCCTTCTAATTCAACAGCTAAATCATCCTTACTCTCCTTTATACAAATGTGTGGCACTTCCGTTGCTATTTTCTCTCTATACCCCAGTGATCTCAACATTTTAAATTCAACTGCATGTGCAAGAAACAATTTCTCCAGTTTAAACTCCTCCTCGGCATCCCCTGAGAAGTTATCCTCGGAACGTAAGGTGGAAACTAGCCTTGGAGATGTGCCCACGAAAGTTATCATAGATTTTCCTTTGTCCAAAAGAACAAGCATGTTTTCTTTATTTTCTGCAGTGCATTCAACACATGAATCATCCAAATTATATTCACCGATTAAGGTTATACAATGGACATAAATCTTGTCCATCAAGAATTTGAAAACTTCCCTTATTTTCTTTTCCCATCTTAAGATAACTCTATTGGACAAAACTTTTGACTCGTCAACGATGCAGTTAATACTGACTTCGCAACTATCCGATCCTTTCTTTGGCCAATCAATTTGAGCGTGGTGACTAAGTAATTCTTGTTCAACAATTTGCTTAAATTTTTCATTTTGTTGCATAAACCTAAGTACTCGAATGTCTAAATCAGGAATAACAACTGCTTGTGGAATATTTGTGCTGAAGGCTTCATCTTCGGTTTGTGCAACACATTTGAAATATTTTCGAACAGTTAAATCTCTACTTTGAAAAACATGGGCATGACCAAACACACTTTCAGTCACTGTAAATAAAAGCCAAATTTTAGCAGTATTAGTAAATATACAACGAGATCACATGTGTCACCTGATGATAGTCAATTAAGCATTTGACGAGAAGAGTTATTAGTCAGTTTGTTCCTATTTGTTTCGGCTTCTATATGCCGAAGTTACTGTGTAGCAGGAAACACAATTATTATCAATAGTCCAATACGCTCTTATTATTCAAGGGCCATACATCAGTCAAAATCATTCAACTAGAAAACAAATTGAATATATGAACAACTTGAAGACTGATCCTATTTAGTTTCATATAATTTGCATTAGTAGTATAAGAGAAGAAGCTGGGAAAAAACTTGAAAAAAAATGCAAATAATTAAAAGGCAATTTCTCTGACAAGTCACTGGATTGGAAAATTCTGACCATATGCATAACTAATCTAGGGTACTGATCATTGCTTTTAAGTTTGAATGAAATTGGACCAGTAGGTTTTGAGTTTGGACACGCACGTTTGGTGTCTGACTGACGGACGGACGTTCTACCCCAGCTGACGTTATTGTTTTTTCTATTATCTTCTTCGGATTAAAAAAACTAAGCGATGTACTTTCACCACAAAAGGAACATTTTTCAAGTCTGTAAAAATGAACACGTTATTCATCCCATAAGGTTACTTGAGTCCGTTTGGACTGACGACGGACGACGAATATAACATCTCTAAAGTAGGCGACACATAATTGCACTCAAACAATATTCATGTCAAAACAATATGAATGCTTTAAAAACATTTTAGTCTTATTTCGGTCTGCCATGTAAATAAAAACTATAACAACTTTTTACTAAAACATGATTATTTAAACATGTCAAAAAATAGGATCACAGTAAAAGCAAATTGAAATTATTTGTAAAAGTATGTTTCTAAGGGAATGTTTGTTTTTACATCAAGGAATAAAAAACTTAATCATTACTGCAACAAGTTTTCAAAAAATGATATTTCTATATTTTTATTTCAATAACATTTAATTTCAAACCATTTAATCATAAATTTATTAAATCTCTATCCACACAACCTTGTATAGCCATTGGAATCAAAACATTTCATACCTTTATAATCCTCAAAGTACACAAGACACGATGCTTTATCCAACCGAATGACATTTTTAACAGTGCCCCCTTTGCTTTTTCTTTTGTTTTCAAAGTAGAGAAGTATTGTATCACTGTGGATATTTTCAGGTAGGTTACTGACATGAATTACATTTGACACCTCTACTTCATATATTTGGATTTTGGCGCCCTCAAGTGTTTCATCTTTCCAGTGCTCAATTAACTGTGCAATATCTAGAAAATTAAGTAAACAAGTGGGTTATAATAGCGCTTATATAGCTCACCTGCTGATTAAGGCTCTTAATTAATTAATGATAGAAAATCAGATATTAAACTATAAACTTAAACTGATATGAAAACATTAATATATGCACCTGAAATAGTGCAAATGTAAACAAGTTTTTTCCATTTTTTCATATATGTCTTTTTATTGGCTGTAACGTAAGCTAAACATCAGTAAAACAATTTCCAGGACATCTGACCAATTTCCAGGACATTTGTAGCCACTAGTGCCATAAATAATTTCTAGTTTTTGCTTTGACCTAGTTTTTCCAGATGATCCATGTTGAAACTCGTTCGAGCAATTATTGGGACAAACATCCTGACCAAGTTTGACAACTGAGATTAAAATGTGACCACTAAAGTGTAAATGTGGAGGGACAACAAACGACTGGAAAAAAACTATTCTTTAAAGAATATTATCATTCTATCGATAGTTATATTGATTCATTGCCTTACATGCATCCGTATGGTATGGTATGGTATACAAATTTTGTTTGGTTCTAAGTCACATCGACACAGTAAAGGTCTTTTTGGGCCTTTCAACATTACTGAAGGAGGAAAAAATAAGATGTTCCTATCTTAGGGATGATCAGGCACTTGGGTAGCACCAGCGACACTTACAAAGCTAGATGGATAGCTTTCGATCTTCTTTCAAAAGTCCCTGACAGAATTCGAGCTCAGAACAGTGATGAGCAACTGGTTTGCAGTATTTGGTGACAAAATGTATAACAAGACATGAAAATTTTTCTAATTAAATGATATAAAAACAAAATTTATTAATTATTTATGTTGCAGAATATTACTTTAATATAACTTAAAAATAGAAATGACCAATACCAAGATCGTATTTCATAATGACGAGAACAACATCTTTTTCTGTTTTATGAAATGCAAGAAACTTTGGTTTCATTCCAGTCACTGCTTTTATGAAGTACAATAGAAATTCGTCGGATATGTTTTCCTGTAATCCTTTGATCAGAAATCTGTCTCGGTAGAATTGAGTTTCACTATCTTTATGAAGTAGTGTTACACCAACTGATAATCCGTTTATAACGTGACGCCTTTCTACTACTGATTTTGCATCTACAAAATTAAATAGTAAACTGACTAATATTGACCACCGCCTACGCGGTCAAACTCGATTATCTCTTATTTTTATGTCAAAACATTAGAGTAACAATACTAAAGCAAAGATTTCTAAAAAAAACAAAAAACATAATTTTCTGGTAAACATAAAATATTCAAAATATCGTTTTTTTCTTCGAAAAAGTCGAGCTAAAATAAAATGGCTCTAAATGGAAATATTGATAAAGCACATCCAAAATATATTTAGGCAAAACGGGGTAGTTTTTATATTCCTTATCATTTATTGAAAGCAGACTAGATTTACCTTAGATCTAATATAGTTTAAACGTAAATATAACATTCATTTTATACAAACAATAGCAGCTGTTATTACAATGAGTTGATGGATGTTAATGGTGTACCTTTTGTGTTTTCAAACGTTATGTCGTAACTATCACCATCTGATTCTACAGGAACAAAAGATTTAATTGGTCCTCCACCCGAACGTCTTCTGTTTTCAAAGTAATACTCTACTATTTCCTTTGCTTGAATCATTTTCAGTCCGCGTACACGAACTATCGAGGCTGCATGTGTGGTTTGTGCCAATCTTGAATGAATGTTTGGGTTTTGTCGTAGTTTTACGTTAAGACTTTCACCTTTTAAAACATGGTTCGGGCATTCAGTTATCCTTTGTGCCACTGAAAATATACTCTATTTTTTATGGTTCTGTTATGTAGTTAAAATGGTATTATGATGTAAAGTTGTTCATTCTTTACCATAATATATCCTTTTATCACATAAACCGCGGCGCAGGAGTGTGATAAAGCCATTTAATAAAAACGATATTACACTAGTGTGATAACACTTTGATGTGACGTCATTTGCGCTATATATAAACATAGCGTTAAAGCGCGCTTATGTTAGCGTTACACTATAGGCGCGTCATTGTAAAATATACAAATGTACATATAGCTGAGATCATAGTTTAAGATGTAAATACAAGATCGCAAAGTATTTTTGTTAAACAAAATCTTAAGTATCTTCTGTATTGAACTTTGAAATACAGATACAGTTATTTTTTCAAATACAATCTTATCTTTTTCTGAAAACATAGAAAACATTCACGTTTTAAAATCATATTAACATACATGGTGTGAATCATAATGTCAATATAATGTGCTCAAATCGTTTATTAATATCCCTGCAAAACAAGCATCTCTCTTGCTGGAGGTCATGCCCTTCACACTTTCTCCCAGCTACTGATCTTTAGAGGAATTGCACTAAATGTGTACATGTATAAAATGCATTCCAATATGAGTTGTTTTCCTTTCATTATTTATTGAAGAAAAGCCACGACTTCCTGTCGCCAATCTAGCCCCGAAGCTACAATTTCATGAATCTTACTAGAAATTCACATGTCAATGTTTCATTCTAGATATCTAAGCTCTATCCCTTGTATTCATTAAGAAAAGGATTTTAATATTTTTATTATATTCATATAAGAAACACACATTACGCTTCATCTGAAACTGTGCATGAAGTAAAACAAATATAGCTGCAGCTATAGATAAAAATACTTTGTAGTCACTGGATCAAAATCTATGTGGAATACGAAAAGTAGATCACAGAGCCATAATCTCGAGTTGTAGGCTGTCGTTCCAAGGACTATGCTTTCAAATCATTTGGAAGAGGTCAACCAGACAATTAATACTGCTAAGTATCAAAGCTATTGCCTACAATGTACAATCAAAACAATCATATGAATCACGTAAATACTGTTGCAAAATATCTTAAAATACCTTGTTCGGAGTCAAACTTTATTACAACAACAGCATTAGCAGCATCAAACGAGATGTGTGTAATACTTCCATTCATATCCTTTTGACTCTCAAAGTAAAGTTGCAAAAGGTCTAACTTATATCGGTTTATTAGATTCTCTGGTCCCCGAACTTCAATTGTATCTTTGGGGCCATCTTCGTACTCTCCATCACCTTCTTCGTTGCCGCTCATTCTGTGTCCGTGTTTTACTATATTTTAAAAGATGAAAAATATAATGACTGGATATATAGTTATGATATACATGTAAATACATGAGCAAAAATGTCCAAGATATGATTAGAAAATACTTGAACCGTCCACACCATAGATGCGTTCTATCTGTTTCACCAAGCTACAGCATATATTAGAAGTAGAATTGAGATAAAGAGCTTGCCCATGCATTAGCATGCATTTAAATCGATGAAACATGGCTAAAGCAATGACTTGTTAATTATTAGAAAATACTTAATCTATGTAAACTTACAACGAGTACAAATATAAAAAAGAGGCAATGAATACCCTTATTTTGCTCAGCTAAATATGAAGACTCTAAAGACAAGAAACCATCAATATTGTAAACAATAAATGAAACGAAGATAATTATCAAGCCTTGATATTTAACCAATATCACAATGTTTATACATGTATCATCATTTGAAAAAATTGACATGTAAAACCTTTCTGCCTATTTATTGCTCATGGGAATCAATAGTTACTATAGAATAGTAAAAAACAGAATCCCTAAAGAATGTCAAAAACGGAAAAAAATGAAATTGTTGCATACTCGATTATATTGAGCGTGTTCATAGACGGTAAAGGGGAGTTCAAGCTTCCTTCCACGCCTCCTAGCACCAGCTAAAGCAGAATTCAACATAAAATGTGCAAGTGGTCAGATTTTGAATTCAGAAACATCCGCTAATGTGTTCATACGTCGATTAAAAGAAGGCGATTAAAAGAAGGCAAAATCAAGGAAGGTGAGTTCGATGAGGCTGTATTGATATGCCCCTTGTGGTCAAATCAAACTTGGTGTCCTTTGTTTTTAGAATAACTTGTTTCTATTCCAATCAGGTTACCGCGACACAAAGATTTATTGAGTCTCCCTCACAAGAACGAGTTACATCCAATGGGCAAGAAGCTACAGTGAATGGGAGCGATTGTATCTGGACGGAATTACAAAATCGAGGAATTCCGGACAAAGCTATCAAATCAGTTTTTCAAAGTTGGCGTCCAAGAACACAAAAACAGTATAATAATGCATGGACAAGTGGTATATGTGGTGTGGTCTCCGGATGTGTGATTCCTTTAAACCAGTTGAAAGTGACTAAATATCTTATCTAGTGTATCTTATCTTATCTAAAGAACATGAATAAATCATATAGTATTATTAGTTTACATAAATCTGTAATCTTAGAAACATTGAAAATATTACATCCTGTTCCCTCTTTAAACACATCTGTTTTGAATAGATTCATGAAGGGTTTATATGAGTACATATAAGTAATACCCCCCTAAAACAAGATATTTTAAAACATGGAATGTTAGAAAAGTTGTTGATCTCATTTCATCAAGGGTGCCGTCGGATTCTCTTACATTAAAGTTTCTAACTCTCAAACTTGTGTCGCTGATAACCTTATGTACAGCAGCTAGAGCTCAAACATGGAAAGCCTTGAACATTGATCATTTTTGTATAAAAGACAATGTTGTGTTTTTAATTGTGGGGACAAGCTTAAATCTTGTAAACCAGGACAAAATTTTATTTTACAATTAAAGGCTTACAGTAAAGCCGAGTTATGTCCAATAAGGACTTTGAAATGTGATATGAAATGTACACAGGGAGTAAGGAAAGACAGTCAGTTGTTTGTGTCATTTAAGAACTATAAGGCTGTTTCTACCAGCACTTTAGCTCGTTGGCTGAAAAGTGTTCTTTCAATGGCAGGTTTAGACATTAAAGAGTTAAAGGCACATTCTTTTCGAGGAGCCTCTTCTTCTGCTGCAGTTAAAGCAGGATGCAAAATTTCAGATATTTTAAAAACTGCTAATTGGTCATCTTCAAAAATTTCAAAAATTTTATTTGCGAGATGTAAACGATGAAAATGATAACAACTTCTAAGAATGTGTTTTGAATGGTTAATAAAACTGATAAGGGTGTACCTTGAATATTATTGTTATTCAAATGAGGAATATGGTTGTTTGGGATTTCGACTTAATTGAGATGTGGATTTTCATTCATGCGATTATGAAAATGATTTTCCTTGAATTGTTATTTTAGTATGTTTTCGCATACTTTCTTTGTATTATTTTAAAGTAAATTGGAAAAGAAATGATATAATTTTTTTTTCAGAATACCTGTGTTTTGTGCTGTCTTTTCTTTAAACATGCTTGTATATGAGAGCTGAAGGCCATTGAAAATAATGGCACCCCTATCCAAGCATTTTTTGAAAGATGGGGGGCATTTTTGGAAAATGGCCTGAGGCCGAAATATACAAGCACCCTCCCTTGAAGGTGGCTTTTTCATTAATCATCTTTTTTAATTTTTTCCCAACCCGTAGACATTGTATTTACTAATAAGTGAAATGATAAATTTCAATAACACAATGTCTTGTTTGTTTTGTAATGATGTTTACAAATTTTAATTTATATATAGTTGTTTTTTAGAGTTTTAAAAAGGTATTTTTAAAACTCTTGAATGTTTGGTAAAACAAGCCAACATAAAACTTGCTTTAAATTATGAAATGCATGTGGAAATGTCCCAGTTTATATACTTTGTGGTCACGTGATATCAGGTCATTTTTGTTGACCTGTAAAAAGCGACGGTTCTCTATGGTTCACTGAAGTGATATGCTTGTATATTTCGGCTTCGTGTGATATGCTTGTATATTTCGGCCGGGTGATGCTCCCCGAGAAGGTTTTGGACACAGGAAAGTATAAAAAAATAAACAAAGGACAAAAACTTCAAAATTAGGCGTGGCAGAGTTATGGTTTTCTGCACTGCACTTCTATTTAATGAGATCTATCTATAAAAAATCGTGAAGATATCTCTTATGGTTTCAAAGTTATGTCCCGGGTAAAATTCAAAGTGTAAACATGAACAAAGGGCAATAACTCCAAAACTCAAAACTAGAGAAGGCTGTGATTAGGTTCTTTAGCATTGCAGTTCTATCCAATGAGATATATCTATCTTAAAGTTTCATGTTGATATCTCTAACAGCTTTAGAGTTATGTCCCGGACAAAAATCAAAAAGTAAAAATAAACAAAGGACAATTATAAACTTCAAAATAAGGCAAGGCAGAGTTATGGTTCTTTAGCACTGCACTTCTACCCAATGAGACGTATCTACCTACAAAGTTTCATGTTGATATCTTTTATACTTTTAGAGTTATGTCCCAGACAAAGTTCAAAGTGTAAAAAGAAACCAAGGGTAATAATTCAAAAATTATGCACGACAGATTTACGGTTCTTAAGCACTGCACACATTCTTTATGAGATCTATCTACCTACAAAGTTTCATGTTGATACCGCTTATAGTTTTAGAGTAATGTCTCGGATAAAAATCAAGTGTAAAAATAAACAAAGGGCAATAATTCAAAAATTGGGCAAGACAGAGTTACGTTTCTTATGTACTGCAAATTTACTCAATGAGATCCATCTATCTGCAAAGTTTCATGATGATAACTCTGTTAGTTTTAGAGTTATTTCCCGGACAAAAACCAAAGTTTAAAAATAAACAAAGGGCATTTATTCAAGAATTAAGCAAAGCGGAGTTACGATTCTTTAACAATGTACTTTTATTTAATAAGATCTATCTATCTACAAAGTTTCATGTTGATACCTCTTATAGTTTTAGAGTTATATCCCGAACAAAGTTCAAAGTGTAAAATGAACAAAGAGCAATAATTAAAAAAAAATTAGACAAGGTAGAGTTACGGTTCTTGTGCCCTGCACACCTACTCATCGAGATCTATTTACCTACAAAGTTTCATGTTGATACCTCTTGTTTTTAAAAGTTATGTCCCGGACAAGAAAAGCGGACGTACGGACTGACGTGCCACTTAAATGTACTAAGGACAGAGGGACGATCGGATGGACAAAGCAGTGATTACATGCTCACCTTTCGGGGAGCATAAAAACCAACAGTGGTGTCCCTTTTAAACATATTTGCTAGGATTTTAAATTCTTTTTGATCGCTTAAGAAAATATACAATAACTAGAGTAATCAGCTGACACGCTTGTCGCCTCATTATAGCCATTTGTATGTTGCAGCTTCTGTGTAGAAGGAGAGTTGTTTAATACATGCAAAAGCTTCAAGTACCTATCAATCCTGTACAGTTTCAATTAAATTGCATTATTAAAAAGTATAAGAGAGCAAAATTTAAAAAATAAAAATCATTTAAGGGCCATAACTCAACTCAAAAAATCATTGAACCATATAACACCGATAATATGCCTAACTTGACTTAATACTTATCATTCCTGTAAAATTTGATGAAATTACATCAATAGTTTTTTGAGAAGTAATCCGGACAAGCTTCTGTGAAGCTGGCAACAAAAGACATTTTTTTATTCAAGGGCCATATCTCAGCCAAAAAGTCATTCAACTTTAAAATCCGTTCCATATGCTTTCTTGAGCTACTGATCAATCAAATATTATAAGTGGTGTAGGAGGAGTAGTCTGGACAAACTTTAAAAAAACACAAGAAAATGTCGAACGATACATGCGCCCTTTTTCTAGCCTTATACTGTGTTGCTATCTTTTTTTTTTATAGAAACATGCCATAAATGGGAACATGGAAGTGTTCAGTTAAAAATAAAAATAATGGCTAATATATGACCTGAAACTGAATAAAAGCTATCATTAATAAGATATACAAGTTGACGAGTAGCTGGAAAAAATATTATATTATCATATAAATGTAACTATAAGCATCAGTTCTTTGACATCAACTGAAATGAAAGAAACAAATACTAAACTCATCGTGTCTCAATATCAGATTTAATAATAAATTTTACTTCACAAAACAAACTTGTGTTGCTTTTTTTCTGTGAACACGAAAGCAAATCCGTAACTCTTGAGTAGCTGTTGAAATATCTTCAATGATGGGGAAAGAGCATTTTCATTTAAATCTCCAAGAATTATTGTGTTTTGTTTAGGATCTTGTGACTTTAGAAGAAGTTTTATGTCTTCATAAAGACAAGTTTGTGAGACTGATGGTGAAAAGGAAGAAGAAAAGGAAAAAGGTAAGAGGCCCAGGAAAAACTCGCTCAAACCTTACTTCCAGACATTCAATGTGCTTAAGTCTTGACTGGAAAAAAACTATTCTTTAAAGAATATTATCATTCTATCGATAGTTATATTGATTCATTGCCTTACATGCATCCGTATGGTATGGTATGGTATACAAATTTTGTTTGGTTCTAAGTCACATCGACACAGTAAAGGTCTTTTTGGGCCTTTCAACATTACTGAAGGAGGAAAAAATATTTTAAAAGATGAAAAATATAATGACTGGATATATAGTTATGATATACATGTAAATACATGAGCAAAAATGTCCAAGATATGATTAGAAAATACTTGAACCGTCCACACCATAGACGCGTTCTATCTGTTTCACCAAGCTACAGCATATATTAGAAGTAGAATTGAGATAAAGAGCTTGCCCATGCATTAGCATGCATTTAAATCGATGAAACATGGCTAAAGCAATGACTTGTTAATTATTAGAAAATACTTAATCTATGTAAACTTACAACGAGTACAAATATAAAAAAAGGCAATGAATACCCTTATTTTGCTCACCTAAATATGAAGACTCTAAAGACAAGAAACCATCAATATTGTAAACAATAAATGAAAAGAAGATAATTATCAAGCCTTAATATTTAACCAATATCACAATGTTTATACATGTATCATCATTTGAAAAAATTTACATGTAAAACCTTTCTGCCTATTTATTGCTCATGGGAATCAATAGTTACTATAGAATAGTAAAAAACAGAATCCCTAAAGAATGTCAAAAACGGAAAAAATGAAATTGTTGCATACTCGATTATATTGAGCGTGTTCATAGACGGTAAAGGGGAGTTCAAGCTTCCTTCCATGCCTCCTAGCACCAGCTAAAGCAGAATTCAACATAAAATGTGCAAGTGGTCAGATTTTGAATTCAGAAACATCCGCTAATGTGTTCATACGTCGATTAAAAGAAGGCGATTAAAAGAAGGCAAAATCAAGGAAGATGAGGTCGATGAGGCTGTATTGATATGCCCCTTGTGGTCAAATCAAACTTGGTGTCCTTTGTTTTTAGAATTACTTGTTTCTATTCCAATCAGGTTACCGCGACACAAAGATTTATTGAGTCTCCCTCACAAGAACGAGTTACATCCAATGGGCAAGAAGCTACAGTGAATGGGAGCGATTGTATCTGGACGGAATTACAAAATCGAGAAATTCCGGACAAAGCTATCAAATCAGTTTTTCAAAGTTGGCGTCCAAGAACACAAAAACAGTATAATAATGCATGGACAAGTGGTATATGTGGTGTGGTCTCCGGATGTGTGATTCCTTTAAACCAGTTGAAAGTGACTAAATATCTTATCTAGTGTATCTTATCTTATCTAAAGAACATGAATAAATCATATAGTATTATTAGTTTACATAAATCTGTAATCTTAGAAACATTGAAAATATTACATCCTGTTCCCTCTTTAAACACATCTGTTTTGAATAGATTCATGAAGGGTTTATATGAGTACATATAAGTAATACCCCCCTAAAACAAGATATTTTAAAACATGGGATGTTAGAAAAGTTGTTTATCTCATTTCATCAAGGGTGCCGTCGGATTCTCTTACATTAAAGTTTCTAACTCTCAAACTTGTGTCGCTGATAACCTTATGTACAGCAGCTAGAGCTCAAACATGGAAAGCCTTGAACATTGATCATTTTTGTATAAAAGACAATGTTGTGTTTTTAATTGTGGGGACAAGCTTAAATCTTGTAAACCAGGACAAAATTTTATTTTACAATTAAAGGCTTACAGTAAAGCCGAGTTATGTCCAATAAGGACTTTGAAATGTGATATGAAATGTACACAGGGAGTAAGGAAAGACAGTCAGTTGTTTGTGTCATTTAAGAACTATAAGGCTGTTTCTACCAGCACTTTAGCTCGTTGGCTGAAAAGTGTTCTTTCAATGGCAGGTTTAGACATTAAAGAGTTAAAGGCACATTCTTTTCGAGGAGCCTCTTCTTCTGCTGCAGTTAAAGCAGGATGCAAAATTTCAGATATTTTAAAAACTGCTAATTGGTCATCTTCAAAAATTTCAAAAATTTTATTTGCGAGATGTAAGGATGAAAATGATAACAACTTCTAAGAATGTGTTTTGAATGGTAAATAAAACTGATAAGGGTGTACCTTGAATGTTATTGTTATTCAAATGAGGAATATGGTTGTTTGGGATTTCGACTTAATTGAGATGTGGATTTTCATTCATGCGATTATGAAAATGATTTTCCTTGAATTGTTATTTTAGTATGTTTTCGCATACTTTCTTTGTATTATTTTAAAGTAAATTGGAAAAGAAATGATATATTTTTTTTTTCAGAATACCTGTGTTTTGTGTTGTCTTTTCTTTAAACATGCTTGTATATGAGAGCTGAAGGCCATTGAAAATAATGGCACCCCTATCCAAGCATTTTTTGAAAGATGGGGGGCATTTTTGGAAAATGGCCTGAGGCCGAAATATACAAGCACCCTCCCTTGAAGGTGGCTTTTTCATTAATCATCTTTTTTAATTTTTTCCCAACCCGTAGACATTGTATTTACTAATAAGTGAAATGATAAATTTCAATAACACAATGTCTTGTTTGTTTTGTAATGATGTTTACAAATTTTAATTTATATATAGTTGTTTTTTAGAGTTTTAAAAAGGTATTTTTAAAACTCTTGAATGTTTGGTAAAACAAGCCAACATAAAACTTGCTTTAAATTATGAAATGCATGTGGAAATGTCCCAGTTTATATACTTTGTGGTCACGTGATATCAGGTCATTTTTGTTGACCTGTAAAAAGCAACGGTTCTCTATGGTTCACTGAAGTGATATGCTTGTATATTTCGGCTTCGTGTGATATGCTTGTATATTTCGGCCGGGTGATGCTCCCCGAGAAGGTTTTGGACACAGGAAAGTATAAAAAAATAAACAAAGGACAAAAACTTCAAAATTAGGCGTGGCAGAGTTATGGTTTTCTGCACTGCACTTCTATTTAATGAGATCTATCTATAAAAATTCATGAAGATATCTCTTATGGTTTCAAAGTTATGTCCCGGGTAAAATTCAAAGTGTAAACATGAACAAAGGGCAATAACTCCAAAACTCAAAACTAGAGAAGGCTGTGTTTAGGTTCTTTAGCATTGCAGTTCTATCCAATGAGATATATCTATCTTAAAGTTTCATGTTGATATCTCTAACAGCTTTAGAGTTATGTCCCGGACAAAAATCAAAAAGTAAAAATAAACAAAGGACAATTGTAAACTTCAAAATAAGGCAAGGCAGAGTTATGGTTCTTTAGCACTGCACTTCTACCCAATGAGACGTATCTACCTACAAAGTTTCATGTTGATATCTTTTATACTTTTAGAGTAATGTCCCTGACAAAGTTCAAAGTGTAAAAAGAAACCAAGGGTAATAATTCAAAAATTATGCACGACAGATTTAAGGTTCTTAAGCACTGCACACATTCTTTATGAGATCTATCTACCTACAAAGTTTCATGTTGATACCGCTTATAGTTTTAGAGTAATGTCTCGGATAAAAATCAAGTGTAAAAATAAACAAAGGGCAATAATTCAAAAATTGGGCAAGACAGAGTTACGTTTCTTATGTACTGCAAATTTACTCAATGAGATCCATCTATCTGCAAAGTTTCATGATGATAACTCTGTTAGTTTTAGAGTTATTTCCCGGACAAAAACCAAAGTTTAAAAATAAACAAAGGGCATTTTTTCAAGAATTAGGCAATGCAGAGTTACGATTCTTTAACAATGTACTTTTATTTAATAAGATCTATCTATCTACAAAGTTTCATGTTGATACCTCTTATAGTTTTAGAGTTATATCCCGAACAAAGTTCAAAGTGTAAAATGAACAAAGAGCAATAATAAAAAAAAAATAGACAAGGTAGAGTTACGGTTCTTGTGCCCTGCACACCTACTCATCGAGATCTATTTACCTACAAAGTTTCATGTTGATACCTCTTGTTTTTAAAAGTTATGTCCCGGACAAGAAAAGCGGACGTACGGACTGACGTGCCACTTAAATGTACTAAGGACAGAGGGACGATCGGATGGACAAAGCAGTGATTACATGCTCACCTTTCGGGGAGCATAAAAACCAACAATGGAGTCCCTTTTAAACATATTTGCTAGGATTTTAAATTCTTTTTGATCGCTTAAGAAAATATACAATAACTAGAGTAATCAGCTGACACGCTTGTCGCCTCATTATAGCCATTTGTATGTTGCAGCTTCTGTGTAGAAGGAGAGTTGTTTAATACATGCAAAAGCTTCAAGTACCTATCAATCCTGTACAGTTTCATTTAAATTGCATTATTAAAAAGTATAAGAGAGCAAAATTTAAAAAATAAAAATCATTTAAGGGCCATAACTCAACTCAAAAAATCATTGAACCATATAACACCGATAATATGCCTAACTTGACTTAATACTTATCATTCCTGTAAAAATTGATGAAATTACATCAATAGTTTTTTGAGAAGTAATCCGGACAAGCTTCTGTGTAGCTGGCAACAAAAGACATTCTTTTATTCAAGGGCCATATCTCAGCCAAAAAGTCATTCAACTTTAAAATCCGTTCCATATGCTTTCTTGAGCTACTGATCAATCAAATATTATAAGTGGTGTAGGAGGAGTAGTCTGGACAAACTTTAAAAAAACACAAGAAAATGTCGAACGATACATGCGCCCTTTTTCTAGCCTTATACTGTGTTGCTATCTTTTTTTATAGAAACATGCCATAAATGGGAACATGGAAGTGTTCAGTTAAAAATAAAAATAATGGCTAATATATGACCTGAAACTTAATAAAAGCTATCATTAGTAAGATATACAAGTTGACGAGTAGCTGGAAAAAATATTATATTATCATATAAATGTAACTATAAGCATCAGTTCTTTGACATCAACAGAAATGAAAGAAACAAATACTAAACTCATCGTGTCTCAATATCAGATTTAATAATAAATTTTACTTCACAAAACAAACTTGTGTTGCTTTTTTTCTGTGAACACGAAAGCAAATCCGTAACTCTTGAGTAGCTGTTGAAATATCTTCAATGATGGGGAAAGAGCATTTTCATTTAAATCTCCAAGAATTATTGTGTTTTGTTTAGGATCTTGTGACTTTAGAAGAAGTTTTATGTCTTCATAAAGACAAGTTGGTGAGACTGATGGTGAAAAGGAAGAAGAAAAGGAAAAAGGTAAGAGGCCCAGGAAAAACTCGCTCAAACCTTACTTCCATACATTCAATGTGCTTAAGTCTTGTACGTCTTGTACATCAATTGTGCAGTGATACTTGTTTTTTTAATAGCAAGCATGGAAGTGCTTTTGTTTTTCAGGCTGGGTTATTATCTTGTCAAACTAAAACAAATTGAAATCACTTTGCCTGGCTGAAGAAGATATGAGATTCTGTGAACATCAAGAAATCTGATGTATATGTATCTGGATCTTGAGTAACATCTTTAAAATGCAGTCGAAGAGAACGATCCTTCAGGTGGTTGACTTACAAAGTGTTGCAAGTAACAAGACAATATAAAACAGTGTATGAGTTAGAAAGTTGCATTTCTGTTTTAGTTTGTTTATTTAAGTTCTTGCCCTTTTGTATTGAATGATTTTTTGACGGTTCAAACTGAAGAAGTTGGGGCCTGACAACTTTCTGCAACGGCTAAATGCAACATAAGCTTGGCCTGGCTTGAATCTATTTTCAAAAGACGCATCATATGTAGACTTGGTAACTAATTTTGTGTCATGAAAATAAGCGGAAACCATTTTAACATTTAAGGTTAAAATAACCTTGACCTTTGACCTCGTCACCTCAAAATCGATAGGGGTAATCTAGTAGTGAGTGATGATCAATAAAAATGTGAAACACAAGGACATGATAACAAATAGTTTTGAAGATAATGAGTGGAAAACATCTAAACAAAGCCATTTAAGGTCCCTATTGCCTTGACCATAGACCTAAAGACCCCAAAATCGATAGGGGTCTTCTTTTTGTTATAAAAAATCAAATTTGAAATATAAAAACCTAATGATGAATAGTTTTCAAGATAATAGGGATCATGATAAAATAGAGGGAACTAGAATCCATAAAAAAGTCCAAAATGACAAAATTGAAAATGTTACATGCCCATTTTTGCCTGTTCTTGTTCAATACTCTAAAGTGCAAGCTACTGTTCCATACCATATAATTGGCTTCAGAAGAACAACATTTAAACATAGTTATGGTTAAAATTTGAATTTAAGAACAACAACATATGTGCTCATACGGCGATTATTATGGAACCTTCAATGAGACACGTTAGTGCAATTTCATGAAAGCTACCTTTTGTCCCCAAGTAAAAAAAATGCATGTGTCTTTAAAGAGGAAACAATGGGCGACAATGAATAAATTGAATTTGGGAAGGAGATCAGACGGCTGTATATTACGAAAAAGCTGTCGAAAAGCAGGTCACATATCCTAAGGGTTACTATACAGCATTCAAACTAGGAATTCTGGAACCATTAACGTGGTAAAAACCAAATAGAAAGTTGACCATATATGGGGCGAGTTGACAAAATATTAGGTCATTGGGGACGGATTGAGTTGACTACGTGAAGCGTTGACCTGATCGCGTGTTCAATGATCTTTAAGGACCGCAATATAAAGACTCGCGACTTTTATACGGCATCCACAAGACACAGATAACAATGATTTAGCGATAAAATACGAGAAATTGAACCGGTACAGAAAGTCTAAAATGGCAAAATTGTAAATGATGTCAGCTCGGTTTGATTAAAGACTGGCGTATGCAGAATGAACCATTTAAACAGGATAACTGTGAAATTTTGAATTTAACCCATTACTTCATGAGCATATTGTGAAAAAAGGCTGTTTGCATTCACAAGCCTCCTGTTACAAGTTGATTTTGCTATAAAACTATAAAAAAGGCTTCAATTCTGTTAAAACAAATGCACAAATGTTTACTGGACAAAGCCTTTTTAACCGCGTACTCTATCTTAAATGGCAACGAGGGGACATCTCATAATTGCCGAAAATTACTATTATTCATTGACTTTTCCATTACAACTGATTTAAAAGTGCTACAACTTCTCAATGGATTGAAATAGTGTCAAAGGTTTTTCAGCGTCTGTTACACGTTACCTTATGATCGATCTGGGGTCACTTATAGCTTCTCACAAGTCCAAAATTTTCTTGGCGATGAGGGGGACTACCACCTCCATTCAAACCCCCAAACACAAGGGGGCACATCCCCCTTCTGGCAACCCCCTCCCCTTTTTGCTGTTGGAACTTGTCATCTCGTGTATAGATTTTCTGTATGCCATTGCAAATATTAGTACATTTATTTATGGATGCTATTTTGACTTTCAAAAATTTGCGTGAGAATTTTTGTTTATTTAAGCAACAATGAAATTTCGACCATAGGCGATGAATTTTGGTCGCAACAATTAAACAATAAAATATTTTAAAATAAAATATTTTAACAAATTTTAAAACAGGGAGGTTATGCTGTGATTACTGCTATATAGTTTCATTGATATGAACTTGAAGCGTCCATTTTGTTATATTGTGAACTTAATGACAGAAGAACCACTTGGACTACTATTACTTTGAAAAATGACGCAATTAAATAAATGTTAAATGTGTTCTTACTTTGATATGCTATCCATTATTTATGTTATTCAAAGATTTAATATAGGGATGCTGGAATAATTGATTAGTGCATTCAATAAACATTAATTTGTTTAAAAAAATGCATGCCGATTTTGTAAGAGAGGAACACTATATATCATTTACATTTCATTTCAATTTTTAATTTTTGATTGCATTTCATGTTTTCTTTGTATGCGCATTAGCACGTCTATTTTTTCACGTGTATTTCATGACCGGGTCTGTCTAACTAAAACAGACCTGTGCAAGTGCAAAAGATTAACCTCATAACGGACTAAATAGGACTATCCGAAATATATAGACCTGTCACAAACAATGGAGAAGGTGTGTAATGACAAATAATGTTATTAACCCTCACTTTTTTCGTAAAGCTAATTTCCATAGTGTCACTATGATTACGCATGCTCTGTTTGGTATAATAGCTTGACACAGTCTTTAAAAAATAAGTTACAAAACTTGTCAAAACAAAATAATGAGATTTGTACTTGACTTGGACTCCAGAGCCCACATTGATCCATCCCACTTTTAAGTCCCTTAACTGGTTACCGGTCCAAAAAAGAGTTGAACAGATAATGTTGTGTCATGTTTTTAAGATAACAAAAAAAAAAAATGGCCTATCTCCGGATTACATGTCTGAACACTTTATTTCACAAGATTCCATTCATAATTATAGTACAAGACTTAGTCAAAAGGGCGGATATTGTCTACCTTAGTCAAAGGCCAGGGTTTTAAATCCTTTGCTTCTCTGGTAATAATTATGGAATGATTTACCTGTAAAAAAGTTAACGGAGATCAACAGGTTACAAAGTTTTAAGGTTGCCATCAAAAGTCATCTTATGAACAGTATTTAATTTTTTTTTAAAACTATGTTTTTACATATTTTCGGCTCAGGATTTTAAATTGTCTGCTATTTATCTTAATTACAATTTAAGTAATGTGTTTTAAATCCTAGCTGTAAACAGGAGTATCATTACTCAAGATTTGACTGTGATATACATTTTTATGATTTATAAGTATTTTTAAACATGATTATATTTAGGTTTGCCTCCCTATGTCATGCCGCCAATACAAAGGACCACAATGGAAATAAGAGCTTTTTTGCCCTTTTTTGTGTTATCCTAAGTTTTGGTGAGCATGTCATAGTTTTACTCGTATGTGATATAGTATTTAATAATGCTCATTATTTTATCCTATGTTATATTGTCAACTATGTATATGCTTCCTTTGCCGAAATAAATCTATCTATCTATCCAATAGGCCTCTGGGGGAGTTATTTTTACTGTTAATGCAAGTGTACCACGTGACTTAGAATTTTGTACTGTTACATAGGTAACAGTATTTTTTAACAGTATAAAATCTGGTCATATGGTCTATTTTATAAAATGGCCGCCATTTTTTCTCTCGATTTATTCTTTTTTTCGACGTTAAACCCCGATAGGACATCAATTTCTTCTCTTGAGTAACTATGACACTCGTAAAATTTAGTTGTTCGCACCCTGGTGTGCTTTTCGCGTATAAAATATCTTTTTGTTGAATAGTCAAAAAGTGAACATCCGTTCTCGACGGAAGTAATTGCAATGTAAATAATTATGTGAAAATTGGAACATGCAGACGATTTAAGCATGCAAAAGATTATTTAACAATTGTAATCAGTGAAACGTTACAGACATGGTGGACAGACATAGGACATCATCGTTATTTTGTCAAAAACCATGCTAAGAATATCTTGGAAACAGAAGGATCAGATTTCACAGATCATAACCGTGTAAATGGGTTAGTGTATTGTTTTCTAAATAAAACCTAGCTTATTGTATGTTTATGATTTGTAGATATCATCACTTGCTTAAAGAATAAAAGAAAAAGAAAACGTCTCAAGTAGGCCTAAAGTACACTTAAAACTTAAAAGGTAAGGACAGTTTAGTTATTGTTACTCTTGGTTTATTTTTGTTACAGTTAGATTTAGTTGACAATTTCAGATCATCACAGTATTTTTGTTCGGGGTAATAAAATAAATAACACATGGGTTTGTGAGTAACAGTAAACATATCATCCCTCGTAAAAATATTTTCCTCGGGATGATATTTTTACTGTTACCCACAAACCCGTGTGTTATTTATATAATATACATGAATACACCGATAAACACTTTCTGAATTAGCAGACGACAGGCTATTCTTAGAGTAAAGATAACCCGGTTGCGTATTTCACTGTGTGAATCGTATGTAAAATGGTCTGCCATATGTTAGGTTTAACAGTTAATTTATATACTTTGGTGTCAAAAGATGTGTTGAAGTATATACCGTGACGAAGCTAAGATCCAAAGCTTTCCATTGGTGTAATAAATTTTAAAATCGGCATTATATCACAACAAACTAGCGGTTTAAAAACGGTTTAATTTGTATTATTTTAGCATAAGAGATACTGATTTTACTCGAAAACAAGGGAAACAACTTGTATTTTTTCAGTCGATATACCTCAGCTATTTACGAAGGTTATGTATATATAAAGTGTTTATGGGTGTATTCCCATGATAGAAAAGACACTACAAAAAAGTGAATTACTATTAACCTTAAAGTATAAAAACAAGTCATAGTATATTTATACACATCAGAGTAATTGCTTGTGAGTTGAAGCTTAAATAAACCAATACATATTTAAATAGACTATAGTGTTATAATAAGACAAATTCTGTCGAAAGCATACCACCGTGTTTTAGTTATGGCTTCCATAACTTTATATGTCACTATTATTTGCCGTTGTGCGACTGTAAACAGGCCTAGCAGTACTATAAAAACTGTTCGCTGAAGTCTCTTTAGCTAAAGGTTTTTTATATTGGAAGTACTGTTAAAGTTAAGTATGACCGTCGATTTGGTAATAACCTAATAATAGCGGGTCTCCTTTAATTTAAAAAACAAAAGATTGAAGCATTTCGTTACGTTTACAAACAATGATAATAATGTCAACGTTGGCGCATAAAACCGATGATAGTATACTATTATGTTTGCTAGGACATTACTTATGTGGAACAATAAATATGCACTTACCCAATTAAATGGAATATATCAGTATTGATCGAACTAAATAGCCAGAAATTTACTTCCTATTTCGATTTCAAATTTATTACCAGCCGTATAAATAAAGTTCATATTAAGACTGGGAAACAGTCAATGCGGATATATTTACGACCGGTTTACTACGCAGTTGTCCCCCTTTTCCACCTGCACATCACTAAGTACATCATTAAATATACATTCTGCTAATAACAACCAAGGTATGTATTATTATTAACGTTCCTGTTATAACTTAGTGTTTAAAAAATAGACATGTTTATTTCCGATGACACCTTTCATATAGTAAATTTAATGACAAGTTCAAAACAAAAATATAGCTCATTTGTTGTCATGTGCATAGCGGGAAAGCACATACACACAGTCATTTACAACAATATAAGTTATTTAAACGCAACAACTAAAACAGTTGTGAAAATGATGCAAAAAATATCCCAATATAAGTAAAACAACACTTTTTATATTGTTTGAAAACATTTGTAGGTCTTGAATAATATAACAAACACAAGTTTTAGCTGTTTATTTTTTTTTCGTAGTCCAGTTAAATAATGCAAATAGATATAGAATAAAAAAATTCTCTACCTGAAATGTCATCTGAATGATTTCTGACATAACAGTATACATTTTGTCAAGAAATCAGTTATTTTATTTGAAATATTTATCAAAACGAAGAATTGGCATGTAGATAATATGGCGTATTATACTGTATTATGTATATACATACATGTACATCCATCGAGTTTAAACAGTTGTAGCGGTAAACTCGATCAGGCATAACACTTCTTAAACATAGAACACATGAATGATATTAACTTAGACACAAATTTGGCAAATAATTCCAAATGTTAAAGAAATTTTCAAACCTGCTTTAAAAAATTTAAAGTTTGAAAATAAAATTGTGTCACAAGAATTATTTATTTGATTGAACGGTCTTGCATGCAAATCTCAACTTTTACAGGCAGTTGATGACTAGCATTTTAGCACTTATTTTAATTATTAAATATAAAAGTATTATGGTTATGCGCTTTGATTGGCCGCTACATCTCTTCCTTACTCGGTTTTGACTCAGTTTTGTTTTCTTTCTTTTTCTTTAATATTTTTTAAAAATAACCTATTTGCAATGGTGTATTAGAAATAAGCATTATTATTGAGTGTCTATAAAAATCCATTGTGCCAGTATAAATTAAGCGATGACCTTTTTGTATCGCAAAACAAAGTCAGGTAATAAAACTGTTCTGTATATAAACACACACACTGTAGAGAGATTAACTGGAATGATCGTTTGATCGATGTTATATTGCTACTCGTGCGACGCTTAACAATGCCCATATCGTTGAATGTCTGTGGATGGATATGTACCAGCTTGAAATGTCGTCGTGTGTCACTTCATGTCATTCATAACATACTGTGGCGAAAATCAATTGCGTCTGACGGCATATCCCCATTTATGACTGAAAGACAATGTTTATATAATAATTATGTTGGGGTTATTTAATCAGCACAATTTATTCCCTTCTGCTTAGATTTGCTGTCCATTTCGGTTCAAAAAGACAAATAGAAAGTTCCGATTCAAAGTTCTTTCATAAACTGCCGTAGTTGAAATTGTTTTAGAAGTGCCTGAGCCGTTCCATTGTTTTATTGATAAATTGGGTATCTTCAGATGTTTGAAGCCGATACTGCTTGCAAATTGTTATCGAACATGGCTGTGTTGTCAGATTTCTGAATTGATAACATTCCAAACAAAATGTATCAAGGTGTGATATAACATTTGAATACATAATCATAGGCAAAACGATTTGTTAGTCTTTCAACTAACGGCTCCTACTGTCACCCATGATAGCTACCGGTATCATAAAGTATTCTCTTGTGGGGAAAAACGACAAAAGTGAAAGACGAAACCGTCGTTCGTGGGGATGCATGCAATTATTGCATTGCTCATGGACTAATTTGTCAAGATAGGATAACCAAGTCTTCTGTACTGTTTCTCCCTTAGTGACCCTCGTGTGATATGTTGATCACTTTTGACTGCAGGTCGCTTTGAATGTATACCCTAATTCCTCACAGGGAAAATTTACATATAATCTGTTGAGACAAAAAAATGGAAATGGAGAACTCTCTCTCTACATGGCAATTAAACACAAAGCAACAAGTTGACAATTGCAAACTCGATTTAACTGTGTGTGTTCATTTGAAATTAAAGTAAAGTGCAACATTTCTCACGCCAATCGCTTGAGCATGAGCGGTAGTCAATCGGTTTCAAACGTTTATCCCGAAAGCCAAAAAAAATATAAAAATCCTTAAATGATTCTTGACAACTTTTTAATGATTGACAATTCGTCTGCGAGCTGCCGATAAAAAGCTATAGCTGCCATCACCAACGCAAGTTGCTTTGTTCACGTATTGATTCAAAGCACGCTAATTATGCATATTCGCACACAGTCTTGAGCTGTGGCACTTGCCAGGTCCTGAAGATTAATTGACCTTGGCACTGCAGAATTGTCAATTAAAGTCACCAAATACTCGCCTATGCTTTCGTATAAGTAACTCTTCATTGGATGACGGGAACATAAACCAGATAACATTATATCACCAGGTATGTGTGTAAGTGATGAGTCTTACTCGCAATGTTTTAAGTATGTTATACAATAAGAGTAATGGGCGACAGTTTATAACTAGATAAAATGGAATGCCTTTCTATACTAGTAATTATGTCTCCGAAAATTCTTGGGAGACATAGTGATTTTGCCTTAGGCGTCTGTCCGTCCGTCTGTTAGTCCACTCTCACGGGACAGTAATAATGTGGCTAGAGGAACAATATGTAAGTGTTCTTTCTCTTTGGTGTCATTCATTTCGTAACGCTTGTATTTGGCTATTTTTTGTGTGGCTAAAAAGAACAATAGAGAGAACAATAGAGTAGACACATTATTACTGTCCCGTTAGAACGTCCGTCTGTTCGTCCGTCCGCATAAAGCTTGTCCAACCTTCAAGGGTCAAACAACTGGTAGGATTTCAACCAAACTTTACAGGAGTGATCATTACCATCCCTAGTTGTGCACATCACCGGCACGGCACGTTCTGCTTCGCTGCACAAGCCAAAAATAGAAAAATCCTGTCCAGCATTCACAGGTCAAACTACTTGTCTATAACTAATACTATAAAAATATTTTCATGTTAGTTTATATTTTGAGAGAACAAATGCAGAAATATTTCTTATGCATCATGTTTCATATGACTTTACATAAACATTCACTTTAAAATGGGAATAATATACTTCAGAATCAGTTTCATACAATAATAAAAATAAGAAATTAAGTGAATATATAAATATAAATAGATGTCTTGTGATCCCAGTTATTGATGAGTATTGTTTCTGACATGCTTTTGATTGAATAACATCAATTGATAACGTTGTTTATAGGTACAGATAGCCTATTGTAAGTACAAACATGTAACATTATTTTACTTCTTTAAGGAAGCACAAAGATTAAAGGTTTATCTTGTTATTTCTTCGAGCCTAGAATTATAGTTAATGGTTGCATTTGAGTTTTCTCAAAAGGTTTTATATCAACAATCCTTTTTGCTTCTTTGAGATATTGTACTGAAAACTGGAATATTATTTATGACCTTCACCCCTTTTTCGATAGATCAATCCACAAATTATATATCCATCGAAATTTCATTGTGTCAGCTGTAAGATTATTTTGCATCACATTTTATTTTTACACTTTACCTTAAGGAATTTAAGAACCCATGAAAATGTTCTTTGTGGCAAAATCACGAAATATTATGCCCACGAAATACGACGAAGTCACAGTATATGGTTTAAGAAAAGTTTTCTAGAATATGTTTTGCATATAGGTATTTAAAGGTCAGCTTTTAATGCTTTATAAAAATAAAACACTGAATAAGCTTAAGCACTGATAGTAAGCTGCTCCATTGGCAGTTTCTATACTAAATAGTATAATAAAAATATAGATATAATTTTTCTAGAGAATGTGACTTCCGAACATTTGCATGTGAAGAATACACTATCATTTGATAATAGATATTGGTTGTATGACATTACATAATTGAAATCTTAGAACTGACTGATTATTTCTTAAATTTGTTCTCATGTTGTAGATACTGGATGAATGTAAAGATATAATGTGGAACTTTATTGGACACTTACAGACAACAAAGCTAAGAAAGTCACATATTATTCATTCTTTTCTGTCTCTTTTTGTCACATTTTTATTGGATTTAAGTTTTTTATTCACACTGTTTTATATATGAAATAATTCTAGAAACTACATGATTGTGAAAATATTGAAATAGGTCTTAGACTAATAAATTTTGCAAGCGGTGAGAATGTATTTATTTTTGAAGTTATGGAACTAAATTCCATTTTATTCAGCATAAATGATTATCTTGACAGACCAATGAAACATTAATAAAATGGCCTAGTTTTAAATTTCAACACGTATATTGAAGGTAAAGTTTGTTCCTCTTGACAAAAATATCGGATCTGTGAGAATCTCTTTCAGTACATATATAATTTTAATATCCATACAATTTTGACTTTTAAAACATGAATCGACATAGTTACAATACGTGTATTGTTGTTGTTGGTTTTGTCTGAAGACTAGGAGATGTATAATAAAAGATAAAAACACGGCAGAGTAGGGCCGGAAGGTAATAATCAGCCCGCAAAATGAATAATGGCCTCGAGGTCTTATATATTAAAGATGACAGGGAATTTGTGGAAAAAAATATGTTTAGTATTGTACTTTTGATACTCGATACTCTTACTTTGCTTATAAGGAATCATTTGATGAGGCATTGCACTCAGCAGTAATATATATATATACAGTTGCATGAGATTGTAACTAATATTAAATCAAAAAGACTCCAAAATCATGCTTATTTTCATGAAAATTTTGAAAATGTATCTAAAATTAAAATATTGTGATGTGAAAAAATGAAAATAATTTACACATTGCAAACAGTACTAGCAATCCACATAAATTAGCAAAAAAAGGTCAAAATAAGCAAAAATAGCCTATACACAGTAGAAATATGCTGATAAATACTGTAAAATCAGTCCTTAACTGCATTTAACATGCACTTTACTTCTTGATTTTTCAGTTGGTTTACTTTTCTTAAAATCTTAGTATATTTTATCAAGTTAAATTTTCTTGAAATATTTTGGCTCATCTGGAGGCGTGCAGCTTTAAACCGCACACATTTATTTGATATAGCTGATTGTGAAACAGGCAATTGAATGTTGTTGTTTTTTAATATTAAATCTTGTTATTGTTCAGTTTTACCAAACTTGTACATGGTGAAAACAGTTGACTCTCAGAAGCTTACTCAAACACTAAATAATAACTGGGAAAAAATAAACGACAAGGAAAGCTGAAAATGATGGTGCAAGTTAACACTAGCGGTGAACAAAGTGTGTTTAAACTTAAAACTAAAAAGGTTTCTTCTTCATTGATTCCCTTGTCGTGTAAGGCAACTTATTTGTCATATATTTCAAGTTTCTTTGATTCAAAATCGAATCCGTTACGTCTGATCTCTTGTAATCATAGTACATGTAGAAAGTTAAAATTTGGTTGACATACTGATATGAGATCTTGAAAGCAGAAATTCCTCAAGAGCAAATTGACACTCATAAAAAGTTGATAAGTTGATAATCTCAGATTCTTCTATATTAAAAGAGAAGAAAAATTAGATAATTATAAGTTTTTCAGTTTAGTAATAGTTTTGTAATGCATAGTTTTTTATTGCAGATAAATCAGGGTGTGATAAAGAAAACAACATTTATTCAAGATAAATGCCCATGTTTAGAATTGAGCGGCATAATGACAACTAGAGTTTTTGGTTACAATACTGCAGAAGATCCAAATCCAGATTCCTTGGTAAGGGAGTATATTTGTTTTTGATAATTTTGTTAACATTCCTTTTATGACATCAATTTATCCTGTTCGGTAACTTTTTGTTTGAATTCTGATAGCATTTGAAAATTATTCCTTCAATCGGAACTTGTAAATCTACCCCTTTTGATTTTGTGGTTAGTGGGTCAAAGGTCAAAGTTAATTTGACCTTCATTGCAAAATTGTTAAATCAATAATTGGAGATCACTCTGGCCTACAGTCTTTTGGATTAGTGGGGAGATAAAGTCTTGACTTATAAAGGTGATGTTCTTTGAAACTAAAGCCGAGAAAAAAGCTCATTCTAATATTTGCTCATTAATCCACAAATATGTATTAGTTTTTTTGTCGCCTTGAAAAAGTCAACATTATTATAGAGGTTACGTTTTTCATCGGCGGCGTTGGCGTAGTCCCCTAAGCCTTGTCTGGAGCATGACTCAGTCATTCATTGTGGTCGGATTGACTCCAAACTTGGTATGCATGCTTCTTTCAATGACCTAAAGTGCAGTGCACAAGAATCGTTACTCTGCACTTTGTTAATTTTCATACTTTATTTTTGTCCAGGCCGTTTCTCCCAAACTATAAAAGCCATGAACTGGAAACTTTTAAGGATGATAGATAGCATTTAGACGAATAGCAGTGCACAAAAACCGGTACTCTTATCTGCATGATTTACAAGTTATTGTCTTTATTATTTTTAATACTTATTTTGTCCGGGCCAATTCTCCAAAATTTAAAAGTTATTGACTTGCAACTTCATACGATGACGGAGCACATTAGGAAGAAGTGCAGTGCACAAAAACTTGTACTCTGCACTTCATGATTTTTGAGGTATTGCCTTTTGTTAATTTTCATACTTAATAGGCTTGTCTTGTCCAGAGCATAACTTTGTCACTATAAGTTTGATTGACTCCAAATTTCGTATGCAAAATTTTTTTATTGACCTGAAGTGCAGTGCACAAAAACCCATCGCAGAGTCCTTCTGTAAAACTTTTCCATGATATTTTCATTTTTGATAATATAACAGTTTTTATGCTCCCAAAAGGGAGAGCATATAGTTGCCGCCTTGTCCGTCTGTCCGTCCGTTGTCTAGTCCGGAGCATAATTTGAAAACCCTTGGAGATAATTTGTTTAAAGTTCACACATTGGTAGAGCACATCGAGGCGGAGTGAAGTGTCAGAGAACCATAACTCTATTTTGCCCCGTTTTTGAATTATCTTCCCTTTTAGAAAAATCTTGTCCGGGACATGACTCTAAAACTATCGAAATTTAAACAATATTTTGTAAAATAAAAATCAAAAGGGAAATTTTTCAAAAATGATCCAAAAACTAAAATGAACTTTTTTCTTTTAAAAATTTCCCCCTTTGGGGTTTCCTATAATTAAATTTCAAATATCAAAATCTATTTTTCAACTTTCTAAGACATGTGTGCAAAATAGCCATGGTGGTATTGATTAGTATTAAAATACAATTATAATCTGATGTATAAAACTATAATTTATAGCTGTGAGGGGAACTTCGTCACTTGTCTACTGAAGCCCTTTGTAAGTCGTTACCTCAGAAATTGTGAAATATATCTAAATACATAATGAATATGATTGTAGTCTATGTCGGGTAATTTTCTGCAAAACTTTTCCACTTAATATCCTATTTTGTTATGTTTTATTTCCAAGTGATTTTGTTGTTTATAGTACAATAACCGTTACTGATAGTAGATCAAACTGTAAAATGTAATTTTTATTTCATTTTCAGTCAGCTTGATCGATTAGTTAAGCTTTGATTAGCTTGACAATATTTAAATGAGCTTTTAGATAATATATTAAGTTGTATATTTCACCTGTTTTATTCATATGGATATCTTATGTACATTAAGTTAACCATTGACTAATTGCAAAATAAATATGTGGCTGAGTGGTTTAGATCGACATCGTTGACTTCAAACTCTTTTGTGGCGCCGTTCCGTATCTAAAACAATGCACACTAGGCCACTTAAGGTATTTCTTCACCAGTAAAGTTGAAAAGTTGACATTTGAACTTAACAGTGTTGGTGCAACATAAAACAAAAAGTACCGATATGAACATACCAATGATATAAACAAAATGTTGGAAATAGATCTGATCATATTTTCCCACCTTATTAGCCTTCCTGGATAACTTACCAGTAATTTAATCCGTTACATAATTATCATGATTGTTATAAACATTTTTATGTTCGTCATTATTTAGATTAACATCATCACTGTTGTACAGCGTCCACCGGATATAGCCCGTCAAGCTAAATATGTCAGGGTTTGGGGCAGTATTTGATTTTTTTCTGCAAATTGAATACTTTTTGTTAAATCGGCGATAAACTGTGCCGTTTTTGTTGACATTTGCGAACGATGTTGATATTTACCTGTAAATAGAGTCCAAAAGGCATTTATTGTACCAAAATCCGTATTTTATATAAAATATAGACTTCCTTGTAATGATGGAGAAATAAGTTGAAACATTACCTTGGGTGATAAACCAGAGTTTGTATTAACTTGAATTTGTCATCTTCAACCGCCCAACACATCACAATAAGTTTATGTATAATAGTATAAATAATAATGTTCTTACACAGAAATTAAAGGTAATCAAACATATTTCAACAACTATACAAAGTAAAAAATGGAACTAACAAATGTCAGATATGACCCCTCTGAAAATGTATACATTAAATGTAGTTGCATGCAAGTATATTAATACAAGGGGGGGGGGGAATCATAAATCTTTAATGCTTACACGGAAAACAGACAAAAGCCCTCCCGTCAAAAGAAATGACAAGGCGGACAAAAACCCTCCCGTGAAAATAACTTGGCGGACAAAAGCTCTCCCGTGAAATTAACAAGGCGGACAAAATCATTCCCATCACAAATATATATAGCGGGAAAAAAGAATGAAGTGATTACCAGTTTACATTGCAATTGTTTATTAACAAAACTGTAATAAATAATTGAAGAGAAATATCAACCGTGATAACATTCCTATGCATTTAAACTCAAACTGAGCATTATATGATTCTTTAACAATGCGCTCAAAAAAATTAATATTTCTTTCCTTGGTCAATTTTTAAAGAATAATTTACACTGTAAATAAATAAAAAGAGCAACAAAAAATGAAGCTTGATGAAAAATATTTAATATAAGATTTAATTAATGTACTAAGCAAATAAAATATGTCAAAATAAAACATATGCCTCATCCTTAGCAGTGACAATGCGTTACGGTCATGAGCAGAAATAATTAAAGAACATTATCAGGTGTTAAGAAAAATAATAATTAGAGAATAAAATAAGAAGACTATATGTTAAATTATTAATATTTTTTAAGTTGTGGGCAGACATGAAGTCAAAATCCATGTACAAAATTACTGTAAAATAGATCCTAAACACTTTTTAATGTTCTCAAACAATTTTAAGGTTCTGTGTCTAACGATTGTCCAGTTACTATAAAAATGTCAAATGCAAGGTCACTGACATTGATCTTTGACTAAAATCAATTAGAGAACACAGGAAATTCTTCTATTGTATAGTTACTAGGCTCTGTGATAAATGACACACCATGGATTGAGTGGAAACGGTGAAAGTGTAACTACCTGTTAAGCTTTAAGCTTGTCTATAACATGTTCCTGTGGCAAGTTCCGAAACATTTTTGGAGCGATCTATAGCAAATCCAGCCTTCAATTCATACATCTTTAATTTAGCATCTCGTACCTGCACTAGCGGCCCTTCAAAGAGAGTTTCATTTTTGTTCTGATTTATCTTAACTTTCAGGTATGGGAAAAGTTTTTCAATTTCTGTAGGAAATTTATCAGCTAAAAGCATTCTAGTTTCAATATTTTTCAAGGATGTGATGGTTTCTTTTATTTTTTACACGCTCTTTTTCTACTTCGCCATAACTACTTTTGTCATATTTTCAATCTTTGTTGAAAGATCTTCAGCTACTTTCTTAATTCCGGCCACTGTTATAACACCTTCATTCTTATCTACAAATATAGCAACTGTTTTAGGGTTTTCTAAATAGAACGTCTGTAGTTCCTCCATCACCTTGCCCCATATATCCTGCAGTATCTGCACCTTTTTCACTATGATGAGTTTCATAAAGTCTTCAAAAATTTCCGCTGCTGTGTTTTTCCACGTTTTTATCAATTTGGAGCAGTCTTTGACCTCAGTTGTCAATGTGCATTTTAAAATAACTTCTCCACCTTCTTCTGGCCAAACAATCGTAGCATAACAAGAGTCAAGTTGTCTTTCTATTTCCAAACGAAAAGCATCGGAATATTTCATTAACTTTAATTTCTGGGCATCAACATTTATAAGAACAAGATCTTCAGGAAGGCGTAATACACTTTCCGCTATTTCTCCCTCAGGACGACCAAGACATTCCTGATATCTTTTTACATCAAGCAGCTGTCTATTGAGTGTATGTTCTTTTTCTAACACATCATCAATCACTGGAATAAAATTGTTGAAAATAGCTTCATGCCATGACAAATGTGCAGTACAACCTGTGCAAAACAACACCTTTCGGGAGAAAAAGACCGGTTGTTACTGAGAAGTGTTTCTATACAGAGGTTGAATTTGTTTATATGTCTTACTTTGTGAAGAAATGATAATGTTGCTGTAAAGATGCCATTGTCCTACAGAGGGTCACTTAGCGGGACTTTGCCAAGTACACTTTTTAACAATTCTTTATATGAAACACAACTGACTCAAGCTAAAATAAACTATTAAAAATGATTACAAATTTTTAGGTTATCATTCCAGTTCTATACTACTAAAATATGATCTAAGCTGAAAATGTACATCATTCATTATTATATTGTACGGCGGAACATAGATAAGCAAACAGACCCTTAAAATCAATTATGAAAACATATTGAGCTGACTTAAAATCATAAATTCTACAAAGTGTTGGACAGCATGCAGTTAATACCAAATGACAATTCCACGATGACATGGTAACTTCATAAAATAACTGTTGGAATGTAAAGCAATTTAAGATCCCCAACAAAATTTAAGTGACCCTTCATAAACTTAGAGAGCCCCTAATTAACCTTTAAGCTCCACCTAAACCCTTGTATACATAAAAAACCTTGTAATATAAAGAGCTCATCATTATCCTAAAAAGCCCCTTGTTGATGTTTTGCCCCACGAAAACGTAAGCAGCCCATAACATTTTACATCTAAGAAGCCTCATTGTAAGTCATCTGAGTCCCTTTTAAACCTAAGAAGCCATTATATACAAATGGAGCCCACCGTTAGCCTAAAGAGCCACTTATAAATTTTAAGAGTCTCTCCTAAACTCAAGGACACATAATTATAATGTACAGTGATCGGAAGTAACACATGGTTGTAATCACAAGACAGGGTACACATTAAATTGTATCGGCTTGCAAGACAGGATACAGTGATTTCGTTAACATACTGTAACACAACTTGTATTTGCGTAAATAATTAATTGGTTTAGCGTGGAACAGACAGGAACGATGTCACTGACAGAGTTCAAGAAATTGGAAGAATTCCAAATGATGCAGTCAAACTCGGGGCTAATTAACGTTTCAACCACTTTTATTTGGTTATAATATATAAAACATTCGCAACGATTCAAATAAATAAGGAAAATTATAACAAATTCTGGCAAGCCTTGAGGGTGATCGATGAGGCCGTCCCCCATATAATATGGACTAAAATGGCCAAAAACAGCTTCTAATAGTGTTGTAGTTTTAGCAATGCAACTGGTTAAGGTTTGATTTAATTTAAATTTAATTTAATTATTGAGTTTACATGAGAATTAAAACCTTCTTTGTTGTCATTGTTTATTACTATTAAATATATTGGGGCTAGACTGTGTATCAACTCTATCAACGGCTACCTTCATAAACTCTAGACAAGAGGCCTGCAATTGTTGGGTTTAGGAAACTCAATCATCGGTTATCATCATAAATATACCAGGAATCAGTCTGTTTGTTTCTGGTATGGTAACTTGGTCAACACTTGTCGTCATAAATATAAGGTTTAAATTTGACAACACTAGAGTTTATGGAGAGATAAGGTATTTCATAAAATACTGACCCAAGATTTTCTAGGGGCATTCATGATTGAAGATTAAAGAATGAGATTCAAGAATGAGATTCAAGAGCTAGAGTCAGTATAGGGATTTTTGGGAGTTAATTCTCAGTGACAAATCTATCATGTGTGAGAAAGAAAAACTTAAATTTAACTATTTATTGTAGACTAGAAATTTTAGAATTATTCTCTAAAAATAAATGATGAAATTAAATTAAGAACAGTTAATGTGTATTTTATACAAATTTGTGGAATAACGGAAGTAGATAATTTATAACAATAGGCTACTAATCTACAATATCTTCACAAAGAATAGGTATATATAGAGGATATTTGTTTGTTTGTGTGTAAGATGAAATTTTATTACATCGAGTGGGCTTTAAAAACAGTATTCTCACGAGTGGCGTAGCCACTCGTGAGAATACTGTTTTTAAAGTTCACGAGATGAAATAAAATTACATCTTACACAACAAACAGACAAATTTTCTTTTTATGTTATGCTTAAAAAACAAGTTAAAACGAATTTTCCATAATTTTAACGTTAATATTAAAATCTGTTTTCCCCATTGAGAGCCCCATTTAGTCGGAATTTCTCATTAAAAACAAGAAGTCTTGAGCTGAAAAATAAGTTCGCCAATCAACGTTAAATGACGGTGATATTTATTCATTTTATTAAAAAAATATGAATGATCGCTTGTTTTAATAATAAAACAAACAATTCTTGTAGGAGAAAAAGTCCAACCATCCATCCATATTTCTGTTACTTACTGCGAATTTATATTAGACCTGGCTTTGTAAAATGTAAACGGCAGCCATTTTTTTAAAGTTGTGTATTTCATGGGAGGAAAATAATTGTGTAAGATTCAGAGGGATATAATTTGGATTTGTTAGTCATACACCTTTTTAAAAGAAAGAAAACTTATTTGAGGATTGTAACAGACAAAAAATAAGTGTTGACAGATGTGAAAACATTCAGAAAAGGAGCTAGGAAAACTTGGAAGCTTGCTAAGGAACGATGGGTTGTTTTACTTATTCTTCGAGTGATGGCTGTCAATGCTTTTCAATTTTTCATAAAGCATACGGCAGTTATTGCGTAGGATACTTTAATATGCCCAAATGTCATCAAGAGCAGTTATGCATTGGGAAGGAATGGATTTTTTCAGACTGTAAAAATGAAACAAAAAAATTTAGAGACGAAATTTGGTGATTGGAATTTGAATGAATAGAAGTAAATTTTCTTCTTTTTATTACTTTTGACATTTAAGTTATTTATCAATTTCAGCTTTGCTTTTTCTTTAAACAGCCGGACATTATCAGAATTGTCAGCAAAAGTAAAATTGAGGTACCACATGGGGAAAATCTTAAAAAAAGTAGTTTCGATATTGAAAAGAGTGAAATTATATTTTGATAATTTTCGCTGTGAAATTATCAAATATAATTTTCACGGATAAATCAGTAATCCACTGAAAAGCATAAAATAAAGAATAATTAACCAAGTATATCAAAGTCTGGTTTCAGCAATATGAATGGATCTACGCCAACTGACTGCTGGTCACGGAGCTCGAGTAGCCTAATTAATTCGGCGTGAACGGTTTGACCCATTTTACAGACTTTTTTTTCTTACTGTCAAACCGTTACGCCTAATTTTAACTTTCATTTTTACGCACGGAAAATCTACCGGCAACAATATCGATAGTTTTGACTGATTTTTACTGCTTAAACATGAAAGTAACTTCAATTTCCTCTAAAAATCAAAAATAGAATATAAATTCTTGTACTAACTTCTCCTAGAAAAATTATTAGATTGTACCTGTCTTAACGCATACATGCGATTTATTTCAAATTTGTACTGTCTACATTATCTTTGGCGGACATGTTATGACGTCATCGTAAAAAATCGATTCCGTGAAAGCTGGTAGTACCTACCACTGTGTCTAGCAGGTAAGTTTGGGTAACGCAGGAAGATTAACTTGCAAAAAAATATAGGGGAAATAAATCTATTCATTATTTTGTAATAAATTTGTTCATTATTAAATACTAATGAAAAAATACCAATGTGTTTAACATAAAATGCAATGGTAGCAAATAGGCTCCGTACAAGTACTGTTGTTTAATATTTTTTAAATGTTTTAATACATGTGCTCAACATTTATCAATAGGTGGTTTGCCTTCTTGTTTACTGCTAATGACTGCCAATGTCACTCTCGCATAAAATACCATTTATATGACAATTAAGAACGTAAAAGAAATATTTATGGGAACTATTTGAATGCACATCAAATTACTCAGTATTTGTACAAATAATATTTCAAGAATTCTTTTTCACCGATTGCCGATAAATAATACCATATTAAACCTACTGATGAAGATTAATGTCTTCTTGACATACTTTATTAATTTACTAAAAAGGAACTTTATTGTGATCCAGCCATATGCATCGTAGGATACCCACGGCCGAACCATTATCATTCATCATGTTATGTGACATGTTTTTCAATCGTGGGTATCCGACGATGGCCATATGCTGTGTAACTATAAGGGAAGGGTCACATATTTTAATTGAAATAGATTTTAAATAGAGGGTATTTAAAAAAGGTCATTGAGAAGATATGAATTTTCAAATGAACAGATTAAGAGACTTGTACATGTTTAAGGTGTATGTCTTGTTGTTTTATACTGTTTTGGTGACACTTTTGTTTTTGTCCCTTGTTTTCTCGTCTATGGTAAGTGTCTTCCCTTTGCCCCTAGTTTTATTTCTTTATTTCGCCCCCTCCCCCTTCCTTGAATTTCCTATCCCCTTCCCATGTGCTCGTTTACTTAGAGGCCCTATTAATCATTCATTTGTTTATTTTCTTTGATTTTGATTTCCTTGTCAGTTACCATTATTTCTTCATATGTATCATTTTAGTAAAAAGCCTGACCGTGCTCTCCCTTGCGCCCTGTCTTGTTTTTGTTTAGGATCCTCCTGGGCTCCTTGCCAATGGTTCTTGTTCGTGGGTCGTGTTGGGGTTGCGTTCATTGAACGTCACCTTTCCTTGTTCATCTTGTTTAACATATTTTATACATGTATACCGAACCGTAACAAACACATAATGATTATTAATACAAGGTTCGGCAAGCAAGCAAAGAAATGTAAAGAAAATAGAAAAAACTTATCCACCCATCTCCCCGTCTTAAAACCCCCACAAAAAACGCCTAAAACTGCAAAACCGAAACATAATTACACATAAGTGCCAAAGACGGCTCTGGTAGGTGCAAGTGCTCCATTGCGTCGGTTTAAACATCACTTAAACATAATAATGTTGAAATTTTGAATCAACACCCACAGATGTGTACAAAATACGGAGGTAATCATGGAACTTTCAATGTGACACATTCGAGGTGCCGTTCAATGAAAAGCGGGCACTAGATAACATGGAATTTTGCGACAGTCGTTCTAACAGACGACTACAGTAATTTAAACAGACTATCTGTCTTACATTGTTATGTTATTCTACGTCTAAATTACGGTTACTTAATTCCCACTTGCTGCGTTTTTATCATAAACCCCGTCATATCTGTGCGACAATTGCATTTTACTGAGAGCTGTAATTTCTTAAAATAACAAGAATAAAGATCAACAAGGCAAAGGCAACGTTCACAGGACGCCGCCCCCGGACACACCCAAGCAGGACACCTAGAGGCACCAAACAAGTACCTGGAGTGAACACAAGGACGAAAGGAGCGGGACATGTAATGTGAAGTAATATAAACAAAAACAGGCCAACAAGGGAATTAAAGGGAAAAGGGCTGTACGGGTGAAAAGATGGGGGGGGGGGGTTAAAAATGGATGGGGGGAAGAGAAAATACCTACCGTCAACGACAATCCAACAAGACAGACATCACAAAACATGTAAACATCCAAAAACAAGTAACAATACAGACAAGAAAAACACGTGAAGGAACACAAAGGGGTACCGCCTTGGAATGGTCAGTGGTAGTTAAACCACTGGGGAGTCTAAACCGGTTTTAGGCGCGCCAAACCCCACTCTTAGCCCCAATATGTTCCTGAATGACACGAAAATGTATATAAAATTAATCCCCGCCAAGTGAAATTCTAACAATGGCCATGGTTACATTAGACGAAATAAATAAAACACATACAAAATTATGTAAATATGTAGAAAAAGTTACTGCCTAATGACCATAACCAAAGTACTCGATACCTTAAAGGAAGGCAGAGCAACAAGAAAATCACCTACAAGGGCCCGACAAAGCAAGGCAGAAGGCGAACATTAAGACAATTCAGTCCCCAAAGGGCTTTAAGAACTGTCCATCATAGAGTCTCCCACTTGGTCCGTCAGATGTAATCAAAAGAGGAAAGCGTAGCGTCCAACTGTAAAAGGGTTGAACACCAAGCATGCAGTATGCCTTAAAATAACTTGAGAAAAGGCCAGTCTGAAATTTCATTTTATAGTGTGAAATTTTAAGTTTTTTTTTCAAAATTTTTAAGTTATTTTTGGTTGCTTTGAACTTCTTCTCCTACGCAACTGTCCTCAATATTGTTTTTAAGACAATAAACTAGAAATTGATATGGAGTGTAATACAAATTGAAATTCTTCTTTGCTTCATCATGTATAGACTATTTATAATATAATTCATTAAGATATACCTACAATTACATTGTATTTTCGTATGTTGGGCATCAAAGGCAGTTCAGAAATTTCACCTAATGATCACAGATGTTTAAAAACCCAACTGTATAATTTTATAATTTGACAATTTTATTTAAACAGACTTAAATGCAGTATGATCTTATGTCGGACATCATAAACTATTTAATTTCTAAGTAAGGTTATCAGAATTTCCTTTTTAACATTTTATTTTTAATGCTGAAATATTCGTGTGTGAATATAAGAGTTATTCCTGCAATAATTCACACCAATAACATAAACAAATTGTATTATAAGGCTTGCGTATACAATCGATTGCCACCGATACCTGTGTTACACCATGAAATGTCACAATTTTACCATGACACCGCTTCCAATATGGCCGCTTTCAAAAATTTTCAACGATTTAAAAAAATAAAGTGGAATATTTAGACTTCTGTTTGACTTTGAAGTATGATAATTTGGAACCTTACATATAAAACGGTCCTCTTTAAGGTAATGTAGGCTGTTTGTTTAAAACTTTTCTAGTTTTCGCTCCCAACAACTTCTAATTGGGAAGCGTCCGTGCATAAAAATGCAGTTCGTGGTTGGACTTGGAAAAAAGACAGCGCCCGTCCAAAATTATCTCGGTGTCTCTTTGACAAGTCTAATTAGTTGGACTAGGAGCTCGAGTAAAGTGAGGAAACGCTGAAACCTCCGTATTTATAGGTGTGTTTCCTCACGAAAACTCACTAATCCTCAGTTCCGTAAGGAATTCAGGAGGAGACGCCAGGAAAATTTACTCACAGATATTACCGAATAAAAACTATGCATAATTATTTCATTTACAACCACTGGGAACAACCAACAAAACTTGCCAGATAACAGGACGTAAAACAAATAAAAAATATTCTAAAAAAATACTGTTTGTTAACATGCCAAATGAGGTCAAGTTGCATTGTGTACACCGGTCTTACTGTCGATATTTGAGAGACCGGTGTGTATACAATGGGTCAAGTTGAGGAGTCTTATAGCGCATGCGTGAACTACTTCCGCTAAGCGATGCAGGACCACGGACAGCAAATCTAAAGATATTACATGTTACACATGTAAATACACAGAATTTAAATAAATTATTATGCAAACAAGTGATAAAGGTAATTTTCTTATCATTTACACCGAAAGATAATAATGACATTTCGTGTTTTTACTGTTATCAGGTGAAAACTCTGGTGACCTCATAATCGTACCGAGAAATTCTCGATACAAACAATTACAATTTAATTAAGTCGGACAATTATGATTAAGTTACACGTAAAAATGCAAATGTAAACAGTATTTTCCCGGTAATATTTCTATATAAAGTTATTTAAACATTACATTACATCATTATAAATCAGTGCTGTAATTATTAACAATAAATAAATAAATAAATAAATGAAAGAAACATGGTAATGCCAGGCATTATACTACTTTGTATAAGCTCCTAAAATGCAATGTGGACCATAATTGCATCAAACTAACATTTTTCTAACTTACCTGTGTAATCAGCAAAGTAAACAAGACACGTGTCATCCTCATTCATCACAACTTTTTCAACTTCTCCACCCCCACTCTTTCTTTTGTTTTCAAAGTAAAACTCAATGGTGTCTATGGTGACATCGGAGGCCAAATTTGCCACAATGATACAGTTTGATATCGGTACAGGACATATCTTCAGTGACGCTCCTTCCAGTTTATATTTATCAAATGCACTCTCCAATTTCTTAAAGTCTACAAGAAAGATAAATAAGTAAAATATACATAAATAATTAAACGTGATGTGTACAAATTACCCGGTCTGTACTTTTCATTTATATACAGCAGGTCAGAACTGTATTGTCTAACAATTTGTTATTCTTGTTTAAGCTTCCACACATTCAAAAATTTACACAGTGTATATTTCAGAAAATAAATGAGAACAAATTTTAATAGGCTTTTAACTCTTGCCCTGCTGGAACTGAAAATGATCAGCCTTTCCCACCAGTATAGAGCCAGGACAGTCTGTACATCTATTCAGTCTCTCATCCGTGTAATATCATATCCATACAGTCTGACCAGGCTCAATACCATGGCCGGCTTACTTTAGAATTTCATCTTGATATCCCTAAAAATTTATTAAGGACAGTTCCAACTTTGCAAGTTAAACAAGACTTTTAAAGAAAATCAGCAGGCTAAGAGTAATTTGAAGAAATAAATATTTTCTCAAAAAGCGGAAAATCATAGTTTTCATACCTGGTGGTTCACTAAAGGTAATAATAACAACATCCTCTTGTTCAGAATGATAGTCCATTGTTTCTGGCACGCATCCAGATTTCGCCTCGATAAAAGTGAACAAACAATCTTGAGTTGTACTGGCTTGCAATCCTTTAAGCAGAATTTTGTTGTCGTACGATGGAGGTGCTACAGGGGGCACATACAGGGAAACATTTAATGATTTTCCTTCCAGTTTGTGAGTTCTCTTCGATACACTTACAGCCACTGAAAAAGTAAATAAACAATATCTAACCATTTTGAATTTTGAAGTCAAAGTACAGTATTATAATAATGATTACATTTGAATCATTTAATCTACCAATTCTAGTTTGAACATGATGTTTATAAATTGTTTCATCACAGAATACAATTAGGAAATGAAGTGCTAAATACTGTGAGAGATAAAATAAAATACTAATTTTGACAAACTCCTTGCAATATTATTAATGACGTTTTAATAACTTCAAATCAAAATCTGATAAGGATGGAATATATCAGCTTTTAGTATTAAATTATTCTCAGTTTCACAATATGTGTGAAACTAATATCTTCACTTGTGAAAATAAATATCTTCATTCGTTAAAACCTGATATATTCTAAGTGAAAACTGATATCTTCACTCATAAAAAGTCAAAACTGATATCTTCACTCACAGTTTAACCGGAAGTGAAATTGCATTACAACATAATGTATGAGTGCAACCATACAAAATAAAGTCAGACTCTCATTGGCATTAAAAAACAACAACAAAAAAAAAAAAACTAAAAGGTTCATGCTTACAAGTAATAATTAAAAAAGTATTACCCTCGGTTGATTTAAACGTGATGTAAAGGACATCTTCATCCTCATCATCACTTTTAATGGTCTCTATATCACCTCCTCCTGATCGCCGGGAATGCTCAAAATAAAACTCGACTGTATCTCTCGATGTAGATTTGTTAATCCCTTTTACTTTTATTGTTTTAGGTGGCTCAGTCTCTTCCTCCTCTTCCATTTCCTCCGCCATGTCATCTGGATTTTCCGACTTTTTGGACGGAATGTGAATTTTAACATTGAGTTTCTCATTCTTTATTGAATGCTGTTCTTTCTCTACAACCCTCTGTGCAACTGGAGTGATGAAGAAGATTACAAACCATGATTTTATGATAAAGAAATAATATCGGTCTTAGTGTTGTTTATCGGCTATTTAACACCGGTTTGAAAAGGATTTGCATAGGAATAGACCATAAAAGCCGATAAACACCAATAAGATTGATATTGTTCGATTCTATCGAGATAAAATATGGAAGGTCACTAGATTAATGCTTTTTTCAAGCGGAGATTACTACCGGTAACGCTGTTCGATTTTGCACCCTACTGTTGCTAAGACATAGTAAGTATTAAACAAAAGAAATAATAAGACAAAATATTTTTATTCAAGTTTTCATTAAAAAAACTTACATCAGTGTTTGATTTATCATTCTTGTATGTTTGAAATGACTTAGGATGCATCAATACGCTACTAACTAATTTGCACCGTTTTGTCAAATTTATGGCGTCTGCGCTGAAGCGCGACGCCCCTTATGGTTGTGAAAGGGCAGCAGCAACATCTCGGGCCATTTCGTCAGTTATTATAGCCGATCATTCCGAATGGTAAGAGGGTATTTGATTATCAAAAATAAAATGTCGCGAACATTGAATAGCGAACTGGAGAATTTCGCAATGCGAAATTATCTTATCCGTCAATTAATCGCGCTCTTCGGTTTTTTTATTAATCATTTTGTAGTACACACAGTGGGTTAATGTGTATTACTGTACCTATAAATAGAATGATGACCTTAACAGTGTGAAAGTCCGAAAATCTATTTATAGAAGTAGTTTAAGTTTAACGAAACGGTCATTCGTGTCGAGCTATGGTTATAAATAACGAACTGGAGAATTTATCAGGAAATTAAATATGAAAAATGAAACATATTCAAACAACTAATATCACTTTGGATATTATAGACCTGTATATTTTGCATATTGTCGTTAATATTGATAGAATTTCAAGTGTCTGTGGAAAAAATAATATTCTAATCTCTAGCATGCCTACCAAAGTTCATGATGAACAATGTCTTTCGTCCGCCCATTCATAAATATTATACAATTCTGGTAAAAACCAATTAACCATTGAAACGTTTATAAGAATATCTAGTCATCAGATGTCTACTAGTTCATCTTCACTTGTTGCTTTTCTTGCATGGACGCCCTTTGATGCTTTGCATCAATGCTTTTCTTGGATTAATTTGAATAGGTGCATGATGTGAACTTGTTTATTTACTGGTATGGATCAAATTTGTGGCCTTAGTGTATATCAGATGTAATTTCAGTATTGTATAAAAGAAAAGAAAACATTATAAGAACTGAAAATATTAATAGAAATGTTTTTTATTGTTGCTTTAAAAGGCTTTGAAAATTATGTAATCTCGGGAGAAAACATAACAGCCGCATAAACAAGAAGTCCCTAACCAGTGTTTTTTATAGACAGTTTAACACCGGTTCTATAGTGACAACATCACAAGCAGAGAATTATCCTAATTTAGGCTTTTTAAGGCATTTTTGCTAAAATTTTAAATCAGGAAGTAATATTATATGAATGTCGAACAGTGTGATACCAGACAAAAGTTGGTAAAAGTTGTTTTCAGTCACTCTCAACAGACGATATATTGTAAATTATTTGGTGTTAAATCATACAATTCACATAGTAAACTGTAAGCTAGATTTTAAAGCGTTTACTCAAACACCTGATTTTAGATGTTCGGGTTGATGATAACGTGTTCATCTCTGCATTATGTTTAACTTTGAATATTTAGATTTGACAATTATTTATTCGTAATTTTTATAAAAAAGAGGCAAGAAAAACTTGTAGATCAAGCTCAATTGTAGTTTAATAGTAGAACATGCACCATCATTCAATTATAAATGTTTTAAATGCTTTAACGTGAAGAATAGATATAAGAAATACTTTTGGCTACCATAAATCAGCAAAAAGGGACATTTATGTTATAAATAGGTCATTAAGTCATTAACGATTATTAGATTGTTATATAGATATCAATATTGGCTTCTTTACAGAGGAAAGCTCTATTAAAACTGAAAATACAAAAAATATTTTTTTACCGTTGTTCAAAATTCACAGATTGTACTGATATAAGTATTATTTATATGTAGGAAGAGTTGTATAAAAAAGTACTTTTCTATTATATATCAGAACTAAGAAAATAATGTTGGCCTTAGATCATACACCTGAGGGACATTATTAGAATAAGGTCACAATTTTTCAGTGCCAATACAAAAATCTAAATTTTAAAACAACCTGTGGCTGATTGAAAATAGCGCAGTAAATCAAAATGGTAAAAGCTGAAATCAAACTCAAACAAGAGCCGGTTTGAACCGTGTAATGCTCCCCGGACAGAAAAGTATACCTCATATAGTTTAAGAGTCATATGTCCCGGACAATGTTGAAAATGCAATAATTCCAAAATTAGGCAAGAAAGATTACCTGATCTTGCACTGCACTTCTACTCAATGAGATCTATCTACCAAATTAGTTTCTTGATGATACCTTTTGTAGTTTCACAGTAATGTCCTGGACAAAGTTCAAAGTGTAAAACTGAACAAGAATTGTCGAAGGACAGCGACGCTCGATTATTCTTAAAAAGTTGTCACAAGGGTGTTTCATTGAGTATGATAATGCTTACCTATCTGAATACATAAAATTTCCCGAATAGGTACAAAGGCTTGTTATTAAAATGTTTTATTGAGTAAATCACTGCTTTATTATCATAAATACATACAATTGTCCCAAAACAGGCACAAACCCTTATGGAGATACCAGCTTACAAGCAAAAACTTTACCAAGAATTTCTAAGCCGAAAAAGGGCAATAAGTATGCAAAGAACATTCAGAGTTATGGGACCTGAGCCAATCATGAGAGATAATCACAGAGAAGAAGTGTGTGAATTTTCAATCCAATCCCTTCAGTAGTTATGGACATACCAGCTTACACGCAAAAACTTAACCAAGAATTCATAAGTCGAAAATGGGGCATAATATGCAAAAAAGCAAACCAAAGTTATGGGACTTGTGTCAGTCATGTTAGATAATAACAGAGAACAAGTGAGTGTTATTTAAATCCATTCCCTTAAGTAGTTGTGGAGATACTTGGTTACACGCAAAAACTTTACCAAGAATTTCTAAGTCGAAAAAGGGCCATAGTTATGCAAAAAAGGAAATCAGAGTTATTGGACCTGAACCAATCATGAAAGATAATCACAGAGAAGAAGTGTGTGAATTTTCAATCAAATCCCTTCAGTAGTTATGGACATACCAGCTTACACGCAAAAACTTAACCGAGAATTCATAAGTCGAAAATGGGGCATAATATGCAAAAAAGCAAACCAACCAAAGTTATGGGACTTGTGTCAGTCATGTTAGATAATCACAGAAAACAAGTGAGTGTTATTTAAATCCATTCCATTAAGTAGTTGTGGAGATACTTGGTTACACGCAAAAACTTTACCAAGAATTTCTAAGTCGAAAAAGGGCCATAATTATGCAAAAAAGGAAATCAGAGTTAAGGGATTTGTGCCAATCATGTAAGATAAACACAGAGAACATGTGTGTGAAGTTTCAAATCATTCCCTTCAGTAGTTATGGAGATACTTGCATAAACGCAAACACTTAACCATAGGGACGCCAATGCCAACAAATGATTGACTGCATTAGCTCGATTATTCCGCGTATAGTCGAGCTAAAACGGCAATAACTCCAAACAAGGCAATGATGGCCTTAAAATCGCTCACAGAGTGTATAGGCCCCTGGGCCAAGGCAAACTTTAAACCAGGGGCTTTTATTTGAACAAACTTGGTAGACACCCATTAGAAGGTGTTTCATGATAAACAATCTAAGCTCTAGCTTTTTGGGTTTTTTATAAGATTTTATAATTTTTACTATAAACATACAGAGAAAAAAATGAGCCCCCTACCAATTTTGACCCCAGGGCTCTTATTTGAACAAACTTAGTAGACACTCACTAGAAGCTATTTCATGCTTAGTATTTAAATTCTAGCTCTTTGGGTGTTTCATAAGAGGATTTTTTAAGTTTCTACAATACACATATTAGGAAAATCAATGACCCCAGGGGCGATGCCAATTTTAACCAAAGGGCCCTTATATGAACAAACTTTGTAGACACCCATTAGAAAATGTTTCATGCTAAATATCTTAGCTCTAGTTCTTTGGGATTTTTAAAAGAAGATTTTTAAATTCTTACTTTATACAAAAAGGAAAAAACAATGACCCCAGGGGCGGGGCCAATTTAACCCCAGGGCTTTTATTTGAACAAACTTGGTAGATACCCTCTAGAAGATGTTTCATGCTTTATATCTAAGCTTTAGCTACTTGGTTTCTTAAAAGAAGAGTGTTTACGTTTTATTTTATATACAAATAAGGAAAATCAATGACCCCAAAACAATGACCCCCTAGGGCGGGGCCAATTTTTACCCTAGGGGTTTAATTTGAACAAACTTGGTAGACACCACTGACTAGATTGTGTTTCATGCCAAACATTTAAGCTAAAGCTCTTTCGGTTTTCTAAAAGAAATACTTTAAGTTTTTTCTGTCGGTTGCCATGGCAACTAGAGTTATGCTTGGAATAAAATTCTTTAAACAATTTTTAAAGTTGACTCCAAAGAAACATTCCTGTGAAGTTTGGATGAAATTGGCTTAGCGGTTTATGAGGAGATGTCGTTTAATGCAAAAGTTTACGGACGGACGGACAGCGGACGGACGACGGACGCACGACGGACGAAAAGCGATCACAAAAGCTCACCATGTCACTTTGTGGCAGGTGAGCTAAAAAGGCAAGACAAAGTTACGATTCCTTTGCGCTGCATTTTTACGCAATGAGATCTATCTACCTATAAAATTATGTTCATATCTCTTATAGTTCAAAGTTATGCTCCGAGCAAAGTTCATAGTGAAAAAATGAATTAAGGACAATATCTCCAAATATTAGGCAAGGCAGAATAACGATTCTTTTAGACTGCATATCCGCCCAAAGATACCTATCTTCATTATAAGAAAGTGTCTAATTCATATCTCATATACTTTCAGAGCTAGGTTGTTCAAAGTATAAAAATGAACAAAGAGCAATAACTCCAAAATTAATGAAGGCAGAGTTATGGTTCTTTTGCACTGCACTTCCATTTAATATGATATATCTACCTACAAAGTTTCTTGTTGATGCCTCTTATGGTTTCAGAGCTACGTCCCTGACAATGAAAAACATTAACAAAGGGCAATAACTCCAAAATAAGCCAGGCAGACTTATGGTTGTTTCGCAATGCACTTTTACCTGATGAGATCTATCTCCCTACGACGTTTTATATTAATATCTCTTATAGTATGAAAGAAATGTCCAGACAAATTTCAAAGTGTAAAAATGAACAAAGGGCAATAACTCCAAAATTAGGCTCGACAGAGTTAAAGTTCTTTTGCACTGCACTTTCATTTGATGGGATCTATCTACCTGCAAAATTTCCTGTTCATACCTTTAATGGTTTAAGAGCATCGTCCCGGACAAAGTGAAATAAGGATTTTTTGGTTATGTTCCGGACAAGATTTTTCTAAAAGGGGAGATAATTCAAAAACGTTTCAAGCTTTAGTACTGCACTCCGCCTCATTGTCCTCTACAGGTGTGTGTAGTTTAAGCAAACTCTCCAAGGATTTTCAGGTTATGCTGCGAACAAGATTTTTCTAAAAGGATAGGTAATTAAAAAACAAGGCAAAGTAGAGTATTTTGGTTCTTTAGCATTGCACTCCGCCTCAATGCACTTTCCCACTGTGTGTAGTTTAAACAAATTATGTCGAAGGGTTTTCAAGCTACGCTCCGGACAAAACGGACGGACAGACAGAAAAGGCGGAGACTATATGCTCTTCCTTCGGGAGCCATATTTTAAATCAAATTTTCCCTTTTAAATTTAGATTTATTTTATTTAGAGCTCTTATTTGATATTTCAATTCTCAACGTCTCTTGGTCAAGGGGAAAACGATTAATTTTTTGGAAAAGGAAACAATTTTTAGCTAGAGAAAACAGCCTGGTAGCTGGGAAAATAGTTTTATAAGTCTGCAAAAATACCAAATAAGTAGATAAAAACAATGTGCCGTATTTCTGTCGAAGATGATTAAATCACAAAACCAATATTTACAAAAGAAAATTGTAAAACAAGCATACCATCCTCGTCAGCATGTTGGAAGTTACATGCAATGTTGTTTTGAAACCGTTTTGGAATACAAGGTCAAAGTGATCTTAACACCTTGACCCAAAATTCAAATGGGGTCATGTACAACCCAAGACAAATGCACCTCTAAAGTTGAATCATCCATGGATTATAAAATTATTTTACCAAAACCGTTATGACAGTCAAGGTTAATGTGACCTTGACTTTTGATCCTGCGACCTGTGAAGAGTGAGGATCAAACATTGGTTGGAAACCATTTTGATATTAAATGTCAATGTGACCTTGACCTTTGTGTAAGTGATCTAAAAACAATGAACTTCGTGGTCATGACGAATCTTAATACTAAGTTGGAAGTTTCTAGGCCCAGGCTTTCTTAAGCAGTAATCGTAAACGGTTTGGTCTTCAGATCATCTGATGGATGGACCGACTCAACAACCTCTCGACATGTGCAAAGCAATATACACCATTCTTCAAAGGGATTGAGGATAATTAATAACACCAGCGAACATAGTAAAGTATATTTATGAAAAGTTGGTAAACGTTTGGTAGATGTAAAAATGTTGCACATACATGAATACTGAGGACGTGGTGTTTAACGATCGCTAGTACAGGTAGCAGTTTTTTAATTGTGAAGTTATCTAGTTACAAGGGGTGAGGCCATTTTGTATATGTATCGCGATGACATTTTTATATCTGAATGTTACTAATACATATTTCTTGATTGCCATTTTAGATTTGTCCATCTAATTTGTATTTTAATTTTCATGAAGAAATGCAAAATTCGGAATGTATATTTTCCATTGTAAGGGATACTATTGAAGGGTTTCCATGCAGAAATTGAAATTATATTCCTGCTTTTGATTGTGCAAAATGACAAATTATTGTGTAGAAGTATATATTAAATACTTGCCAAATTATTATAAGTCGTTTATGTCTTTATGACAAATGCACAGTAACTCGACTTTTTACTTTTTCTAAAAGCAAACAAAGAAATGACTAACAAATCCTAACGTGTCCTTTTAATAAATTTAATTGGCCTGTCTTGTCACATTAGTTTTGTCAAAGTTGGAATCCTTCTACCCAATTTGTGACCCCAAAATCAATAGGAGTCTTCTACCCAATATGGACAATCATCCTATGAAGATTGAAAACTGTGGGGCAAATTGAACTTAAGTTATGCTCCGGAAACCATTTTCAGTTTAACGGTAATAGTGACCTTGACCTTTGACCTTGTCACCCCAAAATCAATAGGGGTCTTTTACCCAATATGGGCAATCATCCTATGAAGTTTGAATACTGTGGGGCAAATGGAACTTAAGTTATGCTCCGGAAACCATTTTCAGTTTTACAGTAATAGTGACCTTGACCTTTGACCCCAAAATCAATAGGGGTCTTCTACCCAATATGGACAATCATCCTATGAAGATTGAAAACTGTGGGGCAAATGGAACTTAAGTTATGCTCCGGAAACCATTTTTAGTTTAACGGTAATAGTGACCTTGACCTTTGACCTTGTGACCCCAAAATCAAAAGGGGTCTTTTACCCAATATGTACAATCATCCTATGCAGATTGAAAACTGTGGGGCAAATGAAACTTAAGTTATGCTCCGGAAACAATTTTCAGTTTAACGGTAATAGTGACCTTGACCTTTAACCGTGTGACCCCAAAATCAATAGGAGTCTTCTACCCAATATGGGCAATCATCCTATGAAGTTTGAATACTGGCCAATTGGAACTTAAGTTATGCTCCGGAAACCAAATTGCTCACGGACGGACGGACGGACGCCAGGGGGTATAACATAATATGCCCGAAATTCTTTCGGGCATATAAAAAAGAAAAAGATTCGCATATATATATCTTTAAGAATGTTCTGTTATAATATGAAGGCAATCCATTCAATAATAGCAAAGTTACAGCCAATTACAACCAAAAAATGAAAATTTCAATACTTTGACCTTCAAAGTCAAGGTCATTTATGAGTTGAGATCAAGGTCTGTCTGGTTATTTTTAAGGGCTATCCTTGAAGAATATCAAGTTTAAAGACAATCCAGTAAAAATAACAAAGTTACAGCCAAAAATAGCCAAGAAAATGAAAATTTCAATGACTTGACCTTCAAAGTCACGGTAATTTATGATTGAAAGTCAAGGTATGTCTGGCTATTTGTAAGGGCGGCTATCCTTGAAGATTATTATGTTCAAGTTTGAAGAAAATCGATTAAAAAATAAACAAAGTTACAGCCAATAATAGCAAGAAAAAGCAAAATTTGGACCTTTGACCTAGAAGGTCAAGGTCATTTATGGATGAAGGTCAAGGTTAGTGTAGTCTACTGAAAGGTCTTGTCCCAAGGGTTGTTGTGGCCAAGTATGAAAACAATACACCAAGAACTAAAAAAGTAATGATCCGGGTGCAAGTTTGCGGACGGCAACGGCAACGTCGCCAGGACTAACACAATACCTCTACTTTCTTTTTCTTAACAAAAAGTCAAGTTTATACTCAATAAAATTAAAACCACGAAACAAGTGATAGACTTATATCTTTATTTATTTGCATAACTGGCTAAGAAACACCAGACCAATTGAATGATTATATGATAAATATAACTAACACTGGAAATAAGATATAATACATGTTAAAACCATTAAGTCTGGTGTAGTCCGAGCTAGTATGCCTCCTTCTTTATTGGTATTGCTTTACGAACCTAATCCCCAAAAGAACATGGATGATAGCGAGGCGTTTGCAACCATCCAGTGTTTATGCCCAAGATTCTTAAAAAAACAGTCGAGCTAAAAACTGCTATGATAGTTCGTTAATATGATATATTATATCTATGATGATTAAAATACATTGATAACTGTAACATATACATTGTACTGTTAACTTAAATTTCAGAAAACGCTTACTGTTCTTTTCAAACAATCGAGGTAGGTGCTTAAGTATATTATGTTGAAAAATAACTAATTTTTTTTAAATGATAATTGATTCATTTTGTTTTATGCCAAATCTAATTAAGGTAGTACATCCCTAATGTGCACTATAAGGAACTGTAAAATTGACAACATAGGACAGTTATATGCTTACATGTCACCCGTATGCCAAATTTAAACAAAATTTACCGTGTGGTTTATGAGTTACGGACATTTTTGTGAACTAAAACTTTGCCATTAGAAGGGCTTTTTTTTAGAAATGAGGAAACTCTACATAATCTATAATATCATCATTATGAAAAATGTTTTCCTATTGCTCATTGTTAAGAAACAAATAATGACATTTAGGTAACAAATTAAACAAGCAAAATGATTGTTTTAAATACGAAATGTTTTAATATGCATAAAAATGTAACCCTACCCCACCCACTTTTAACACTTATTTGACCATTGCCATGTGTAAAAAGCCTTTTTTTTTTAAATATCCCTAAAATTTACACAATGAGGGGCTGTTTTTTTCAAATGTATATTGGTTGGTCTTGCAAAATATAAAATACTTTTACCGTATAGATTTTATTTTATTAAACTTTGAAAATATCTGGTATCATATTTGCTATTAAATTTGGCATTTTATTTAGTAAGTAAATACCCACAAAAATTATATAATTAAAATGAAACACTTTTTTCTTCCATTAGGGACCTGAGAGATTATCAAAAAATTTTAAAAAGGAAAAAAAGAGAAAAAAGTTGCCCCCTCTGGGGTTTGAACCCACGCCCCTCAGTTTCAATGCACTTTACAGTGATGAATAGCCTTCAAAGTGGATATAGTGCATTAGGGGTGTACTACCTTAAACGTTTAATGTTTACTTGCTTGATCAATTCGTTTAATTGAAGAAAAATAACTCTAGCCTTGTTCGCGAAAAAAACAACGGATTCTTGAAGAATACTTTGCCAAAAAAGACGGAGTGATAATCCAAGAATCCCAGAAAATCGTATTAGATATATAGGAAAAACTATATCGAAACCACCAAAACAATAAAAGAAACTCCTTCAACAAAAGATATACTGTACATTCAAGTTTATAGTTATTGTAAAACTTTTACTCTTACACATGTATAACATAATACATCTATAACAGGGGCAAGATCTTATCAATATGTTATCAATGAAACTTATGGCAGGTTTTCAATTCCCGCATTTACGAGATCGTTTTTTCCTTTCCCCAGCAAGTCCCTTACCAAGCAAAGAGGTGTTCTGAAAAGCCTGGGTTAATGTCTTTCATGTAACACTTTTACGGGAGTAGTTATTTATTTACATGGTAACGCAAACTGATATCAAAATATGACTGACTGTGTTCGTTTATGTCCCATTATGTAAGTACATGGGCCTTGCTCCTCTCAATAAACATTTATCGCGATTCTGAAAACATTTAACTTTGCGTTTAATGTATTTTGTTGTTTAATTGTTTATTGATTGTAGTAGTAAAATAATGATATAGAATTAGCAATATTCATACCAACAGAGCTACTTTATCCCATATGGCTATATTTATATTCAGTCATACATCTTTAACATAAATTATATTAAGTGAAAAGCAGAGAAACATGTGCAGTTGAGCAATATAACACATTCAATTGAAATTATATTCTGTTGAATATGTAAAAATGTGCAACGAAGCCATAGTGTATGTACACATTCTTGTAAAAAGGAAGCAATGCGAAGTGCGGCAACAGCGCATATTATAAATGTTTTGTAATAAAAAGAAGGAATTGATGTGCAATCAGTTAGACATAGATATCATTTTCTAAGTCTCAAGTGCAATGAAGCAATAGCATGTATATGCGTTTCAACTGATAAGTCTGTTTAAGCTGAAATTGTCAATAAAGCAGACGACAGTATACACGAAGTTTGAAATATTCACAACTATTAAAAATTACTAAATAAGAATGCAATCAACATACAAAGGTTATGTTGTTTATACATTAATTCATTGTGTCACCTGTCGAGTAGCTTCTTAAACGAGTATCTATGTTGTTTAAATATTCATTGTGTCACCTGTCGAGTAGCTTCTTAAACGAGTATCTATGTTGTTTAAATATTCATTGTGTCACCTGTCGAGTAGCTTGTAAATGACTATCAATGTTGTTAATACACATAATATGTTTTATACCTATCGAGCAATTAACTACACATCAATACTTTTTTTCACGTGTCGAGTATTTTTGACTATCAATGTTGTTTATACATAGTATCATTGGGTCACATCTAGAGAAGCTTTTTATATGACAGTCAATGTTTGTGTATACATATTCTCATTTTAATTGGCTATCAGTGTTGTATATACATATATCAATGTTGTTTAGACATATTATCATTGTGTCACTTGTCGAGAAGCTTTTTTAAACAACCATCAATGTCGTCTATACATGTATATATAATCATTGTGTCACCTATCGAGACCATCGGTGCTGTTTATACATAAAATCATTGTGTCACATATCGAGTAGCTGTTTAAATGATCATCAGTGTTGCATATACATATAACCATTGTGACACCTATCTAGTAGCTTTTAAATAACTATTAATGTTTGTTTATACATACAATAATTGTATCAACTGTCAAGTAGCTTTTTTAAAAAGATGGAAATTACAGATTGTAAATGATGCAAATACTTTTTGATCAAAGAGAATGTCAATGTTGTTGATACTTATTCTTATTATTTCACCTGTAGAGTATTTATTTTTCAAGAAACTGCAGATTATATATATTGTCAATACTTTCTTTTTGTTACCTGTCAAGAAGCTTATTAAAAAACTTCAAAGGCTACATATTATCATAATTTGTCAAGTAACTTTTCGAGAGATGGAAAATACACATCACTTTTTGTTTGTTAATGTACTTACTACATGTTATCATTTGCCACCTGTCAAATAGATTTTTAAAATATAGCTATTGAGACATCTTACTTTAAGAATAATTATAAATAAATACTACCATTTTCAATTTTTTTTTAGAAAAGATAGTAACTGGAAGGCGTTGATTTTGTTGATTTTTATAATCGTTTAAGGCAATATTATTGTAAATTTGCAAGAAAAATCGCAGAGTTTACACGTTCAGTAAACATTGTACTATCATATATAAACTAAAAAATAATATTTTATATTCATTTACAAGTATTTTGCTTTCATCATACAAAAGAAATATCAGGACATAATATAAATAAACATTATATTAAATCAATACTAGTGATTGTTTATGTAGAAATCACTCTCTATGTAATGCTATATATTTTATTACATGTGTCATATCAAATATTGTTTTAAAAAGGTCCTATAATTTTACTTCTTAGACTTTTCGCTTTCCAGTACATCTAGAAGTATTTTTTGCGGACAACTCAGTAAAAGTAAAACAGAAGTTTTACAAATTGATTCTCAGTCTTTTTGTTCCTTTTCGATTTTCCATTGAGAAGTAATTTCGGACTATAAAAATATTGAACTTAAATTTTCTGAAATTACTAAAGTCACCATCTGTTTATGTCTGGTGCTATGTAAACTATGATAAGCCGCCAAAATAACTAAATACATATATACCATATCTGAATGTAAATATAGTGTTTGATTTACTTGATTCGTTGTGAAAATCGTGTTAAGTTAGATTTCTTCTGTGTAGATTATGATGTTTTTTGTTGTTTTAGTTGTCCTATGAGATTGTTTTTGTATTTATTACCTCTTTGTATTAGTTCTGCAGTCAAACGACGTGTCTTATTGAAAAAATATGAGTGAATTAAAAATCTTGTTTGTTAATTGTAGATGCCTACAAAGTATTAAGAAAAAGCTGCAAGTAATTCAGTACATAAAAGATTCAAAATGTGATAATTTTCTACCAAGTCAATTTAACACCATTTATACTCAGTGGAATGCAGAATGTTTTGTAAGTTGTTCATCTTCAAATTCTAGGGGAATTGCAATATGTTTCTCAAAGTCACTAAATTACAAAATACATAAAAGTATAGTTGATGATTATGGCAATTATGTCATACTGGAGTTATCTGTTGGGGAAATAAGATTTATTTTAGTATCATTATACGGACCGAACTCCTACAATTCGTCCTTTTATGAGAACATTTTCAAAGTCGTTGAGAATATAGGAAATGACTTGTGTTGCATTTGTGGTGATTTAGATTTAGTGCAAAATCCTGATTTAGATTATTATAGCTATAAAAATATAAATAATAAAAATGCAAGATCAACTCTTTTGAAACACATGGAAGAAAAAAGTCTAACTGATCCTTATAGGGAACTTCACCCTGATAAAAAGCGATATACTTGGCGAAAGGCAAACCCACTGCAACAAGCTAGACTCGATTTCTTTTTCTTATCTTCTTTTATGTTACTATACTGAGAAAATGTTTTAATCAAACCTAGTTTTCAGTCTGATCATTCAATTATTATAATGCAATTAAAATTTAATGACTTTAAGCATGGTAAAGGGCTCTGGAAATACAACAATTCTCTACTTAGAGATATTCAATATGTTAATGAAATAAATAATAAAAAATGAAGACGTTAAAAAGCAATATGCCATACCTGTTTATAATTTCGAAACAATTGAATGTATTCCAAACGAGGATATACAATTTGTAATAAACGATTAGTAATTTTTAAAAACCTTGTTAATGGGAATAAGAGGTAAATCCACATCCTATGGTTCTAATAAGAAAAAGCAAGTAATGAAAGGGAAATACGGATAAAAAAGTTATTGAAACGCTAGTAAAATCAGAAACTATTCAAAATAATGAAAAACTCGAACAGCTGCGTAACGAATTAACTATTATACAAGAAAATAAATTTCAAGGTTTCATTTTAAGATCAAAAGTAGACTGGGTAATTGATGGAGAGAAACCAAGTAAATTATTAAGTAATCTTGAAAAAGCAATTATGTTAATAAATGTATCACAAAAATCATGAAAAACGATAGTTACCTTATAACAAAACAAGAAGAAATGTTAAACGAAACCGCATTTTTATGAATTATTATATACGTGTCCCTCGCATGGCTTAGAGGATAATATGTTTTAAACTTTGTTAAAGATATAAACATTCCAACATTATCAAATACAGTCAAAATTCCTCGAGGGTAAAATCAGACTAGAAGAAGCATCTTTTAAAGAATATGAAAAATAATAAAAGTCCAGGCTCATCTGGATTTTTAGCTGAAGTTTATAAATGTTTTTGAAACAGAATTGGCGTATTTTTTGTTTGCAGGGCTCTAAACCATGCTTTTATATCCGGAAACTTATCTGTAACACAAACACAGGGTATAATAACATGTTTCCTTAAAGGTGATAAGCAAAAATAATTTTTAAAAAATTGGCGACCGATAACACTGCTTAATACAATTTATAAAATTGGTTCTGGATGCATACCGAATAGAATAAAAATGTATTTAGACAAACTTATTAGCACTGACCAAACAGGATTTATAAAGGGCAGATTTATAGGAGACACGAAAGACTAATTTATGATATAATACAATAGACAGAGGAGAATAACATTTTTTGGCTTTTACTCCTTATCGATTTCGAAAAGGCTTTTGATTCTTTGTCTTGGGTTTTTTGAAGATATAACGTTGTCACTTTTTAATTTTGGAGAAGACATCAAAAGGTGGTTTAGCATTTTCTACAAAGATGAGTTTTCAGCAATATATCAAAATGGATTTTTTATCAAAGTTCTTGAGCATTCAGCGTGGGTGCCGGCAGGGTGATCCGTTAAGTTGTTATATTTTTATTTTATGTGCTGAAATACTTTCGCAGAAAATTAGGTCAAATAACAATATTAAAGGAATTAAAATGAATATAGTAAAACATAAGCTATCTCAATTCGCAGATGATACCTCAATTATTCTAGATAGTTCGGCCTCTTCTTTAAATGAAACCGTAGACACATTGTCCACTTTTACTTTTATTTCAGGATTGAAAGTTAATTTTGACAAAAAAAAAAACGTATGGATTGGAAAAGAAAACCTTAGTGCAAATATTATAAAAACAAAATGGAAATTATCTTGGAATCAGCAAACATTTGACATGCTTGGCTTTAAGTGTCATGTAGATTTGTCAAAATTGCTTGAGTTAAATTGCAAAAGCAGAAAATATTTTAAAAATGTGGAAGAGAAGAATAATTACACCAATTGGAAGAATAGTTGTCATTAAAACTCTTGTATTGTCACTCTTTAATCACTTGTTTGTTTCATTGCCTAATCCTCCAAAATCTGATATTCAACAAATAGAAACTTTATTCTTTGACTTTATATGGCAAGGTCCATGCAAAGTTAAAAAAGACGTTTTGATAAAAAATAAAAAAGATGGAGGTCTTGACATGATAGATTTAGATGCATTTATATCTTCATTAAAAACTACTTGAATTAGACGAATCATTACGGGCAACGGAAAATGGCTAGATATTGTTTCTTAACTATTTGATATAAATAAATTATTAAATTGTGACTCTCGTTACCCAGAAACCATAGCGAAATCCTGTTTAACTTATTTTGGAAACATACTTTTAAATTATATGCTTTTGTTCAATTATGTGAAAAAAATCCATTTTCTGATAAATTGTTGGAATATCCATTTTTTTATAGCCCAAATATATTGATTGGTAAAAAGTATATTTTTAAAGTCATGGTTTAATGCTGGTGTTCAGTGTATAGGTGACTTGTTTAACATGAATGGGCATTTATATGAGATCCATGAATTCAATAAAATTTATAATTTGAGTGCTAATTTTTTGCATTTTCAAGGCATAGGTAACGCAGTAGATAAATATCTCAGATTTAAAAAAAATGAAAATGGTTCACAACCGATGCATAATATATTAAAATCAAATAACTGTACAGCTGTTTGTAAACTTAAATTGGAACAAAAACTTAATACTAAATTTGAAGATAAAGATTGGAATACTTTTTTTTCAATTATTTTTGACACCACTTAAAACACTAATTTACAATGGTTTCAATACAGAACTGTACACAGAATACTTGGCACAAACAAGCTTTCGTATAAGGTACAATACAAAGATAATCCAAACTGCAGTTTTTGCAACAAATTTGCTGAAAGCTTTGAACATCTTTTTTTATATGATTCATGGTCTTTTTGAAAATAATCATTTGCTTTTGACAAGAATACAATTTCTTTAAGGTATACAAAATGCTGATTATGAGACCAGTCTTTTGCTTTTATTTGTAAAGAAGCATATACATTTTTGTTAAATGAATTTTAAAAGGCCGTCTATAGAGGCTGCTTAGCATTATATTAAGTACCAATACCAAATCGAGAGGACACACAAAACAAGAATGTCGAACGACACATGTACCCCCCTTTCTAGCCATTGACTCACATAATTGGTAATTTTATTACAGAAACTTGCCAAAAATGGGTACATGGAAGTGTTCAATTATGGAAAAATCAACGAAAACCATTTTGACATTTAAGGCCCATGTGACATTGACCTTTGACCTAATAACCCCTAAATCAATAGAGGTCATCTACTACTTATGACCAATCACTTTGTGAAATATGAAGACTTTGTGATGAATACTTTTCAAGATAATCAGCGGAAACCATTTTGACAATTAAAGCCCCTGTGACCTTGACCTTTGACCCAAAATCAATAGGGGTCATCTACTAGTTATGACCAATCACTGTGTGAAATATGAAGACTTTGTGATACATACTTTTCAAGAAAATCAGCGGAAACCATTTTGACATTTAAGATCCCTGTGACCTTGACCTTTGACCTAGTGACCCCAAAATCAATATGGGTCATCTACTAGTTATGACCAATCACTATGTAAAATATGAAGACTTTGTGATACATACTTTTCAAGATAATCAGCGGAAACCATTTTGACATTTTAAGGTCCCTGTGACATTGACCTTTGACCTAGTGACCACCAAAATGAAAAGGGGACATTTACTAGTGATGACCAATCACTAAGTGAAATATGAAGACTTTGTGATACATACTTTTCAAGATAATCAGCGGAAACCAGTTTGACATTTTAGGCCCATGTGACCTTGACCTTTGACCTAGTGACCCCAAAATCCATAGGGGTCATCTACTTGTAATGACCAATCACTATGTGAAATATGAAGACTTTGTGATACATACTTTTCAAGACAATCAGTGGAAACCATTTTGACATTTAAGGCCCCTGTGACCTTGACTTTTGACCTAGTGACCCTAAAATCAATAGTGGTCATCTACTAGTTATGACCAATCACTGTGTAAAATATGAAGACTTTGTAATACATACTTTTTAAGATAATCAGCGGAAACCATTTTGACATTTAAGGTCCCTGTGACCTTAACCTTTGACCTAGTGATCCCAAAATCCATAGGGGTCATCTACTAGTTATGACCAATCACTATGTGAAATATGAAGACTTTGTGATTAATACTTTTCAAGATATTCAGCGGAAACCATGTGGTCTACCGACAGACAGACCGACAGACAGACCGACATTAGCAAAACAATATACCCCTCTTCTTCGAAAGGGGGCGTAAAAATTATTAACAAGGTAGATATGGTTGACAAACATTGGGACAGTTATTTCTTCATATCAAAATTAGTATGTGAGTATGGACATGGTATTATTGACAATGTTTTATTATTTTTAAATACAATATGACTAGAAATAGTTTTCATTCATTAGACAACAGGTTACAAAACTATGTATTGAAAAGCTAAATGAGATTTAACATTAATCACAGGCTTCTGTTTGTTTAGTATACCTTGTGTGTTTGTTTGTTTATAAATATGTGTGTGTCTTTGTATGTATGTATGTTTGTATGTATGTATTTATCTATATTCAAAATAAACGAGGTTACCCTTTAAGGGCCTCAAAACACATACAAATAATTCCGGTCTTAGCGGTGTTTATCGGTTATTTAACACCGGTTTGTAGTTTTGATGCGTATGATTTGACCACGAAGGCTGCATCAAAACGACTGTTATAAAACGCTTTCGATTTTCGCACACTACTGTTGCAAAGATCTAGAAATTATTTAACAAAAGAAATAATAAGAAAAAACGTTAATTTATCAAATTTTCAACAATTAAAACTTACGTCGTATTGTCTTTACATAAGTGCCCCATTTATCATTCTTTTATGTATGAAATAACGTTAGCTTGTTTATGAATTAGTTGTATACTTAGGATGACGTCATTATACTGCTTACGGATTGGCACCGTTTTGTCAAAACATCTATAAACTGATATGGATCAAACATGTGGCGTTAGTGTCATATGAGTGTATGTGAGATATTATTTCGTTACTGTATGAAAATAAAATATAAGAACTGAAAACATAAATAAATGTTTTTTATTGTTGCTTTTAAATGCTTTTTAAACTATATAATCGAGGGTGAAAACACAACAGCCGCATAAACCAGTAGTCCCTAAACGAGTGTTTATTGGCAGTTTAACACCGGCTTTTCTTCTTTTTCTTTAGTGAGAAAATCACATGGAGTGTTAGAATTAGATACATATAAATTTGGCAGATATTGTCCTCCATAATTTTGTGATAACGACATTATATATGTAACTTAAATATAGGTCAGTTACATAATGTACTGGTTCTTTCACACTTACAATTAAACTGTGGTTTCCTTAGTACAAGTAGGTCTATGCAAAATAAGTGACCTCTGGAGGGGACAAGTTAGACGACCAGGGGTTTCATTGAAAACGTGGAAAAAGGCTGAAAGTAATGGTACTAAGTATCTAAGCACTAGGCATTGTAGAATCTGAGTAGAAAAAAAGTATGTTGCAAAATTGACCAATACGACATCATTTAAATGATATTTGTAAAGGTCGACTTTTAGCCTCTGTCAGCTCTGTGACCTTCCTATGTACATTACAACTTGAACCATACCTGATGAGAGGTATCTGATGATAAATCCTGTCAATGTTAATCAGAATTGAACCTGTTGTTTAGTAGAAATTGTTAAAACAAACTGTGGGTAACAACAGAGGACTGATAATATGCCACTACGAAAGCTCGCATCTGAGAAGTATGTGCTCAGGTGAGCAAAAAAATATAATGACTTGATTCTGTCACATATAATCAAATCACAAAACCATTAAGTTTTTATTGTTTATGTCCCTCCTACAGACAGCCCAGCTTAACATATAAATAATTTATACAAACAGTATTAATATTTGAAATTAGGTTTATTGTAAATAGTTACCTTCTTCACTGTCAAACGTGACAAGGACCATGTTATTTAGTGTATCAAACTTTATATCAACAACATCATCACCTCCGGATCGATTTTTACTCTCAAAGTACATTTCTAGTCCCTCAAGATAATCTTCGCTTACCACACTACACGGTCCGGTCACTTCTACGGTGCATAACAAAACCGATGGAGGTGGCTCGTACTTTGAAATTTCAACTTCTTGTCCCATCATCTTTAGTGGACATTTGCTCAGGACAATATCTACAGCTGTAAATGAAGGGGAAAAATTCTGATTAGATCACTGTGGAAATATCTTAAATTGCCATCTACAGCTGCAAATGAATATGAAAACATTATAAGAAAATGTAATGTAAACAACGGAAGTGATTTATTTATTCAAAAGCACTATCATACAAATATATTCACTTGACAAAATATGTGAAAAATGCTCTTAGCCTTAAAAGACCGACTTAAAAAAAGGACGAAATATGGTCGTACCATCATGTTTAACATATAACACAATACAAAATGCCAAATTACTTATAAATATAAGTTCTATATTGAAACACTTAGATACTGTTTTTCTATTTCTATTATATCTTTATCATTTATTTAATCATCTGGAGGCATACAACATTAACACTTGTGATAGATATTTTGGAAGAAAAGAGCGAAAAAAACATTTACCTTCTGGTGTCTCAAACTCAATAATGGCAGATGTCCCATCTTCATCCATTTCAACACTATAAACATCACATCCTTTGAACTTCCGTTTATTGTCAAAAAACATCTGTAAGTATTCATCATGGGCTGTTGATGGTAGATTGCTTACAACTATTTTTCTTTGGTTCTCCTCGGGCGTTTCTGGTTCAGATGGTTCCCTGTTTTCAGGCTCGGGGTCTACTGGTTCCTCTTCTGAAATACATGTAATAAATTCAATATGGTCATGGTGGGTGCAGCAGAACTTAATTTTCTGGCAAACTGTTTTAATATGGACAGTCATTCTTTTTTTAGAAGTTAATTCTTTCATTTATTTTTTTATTTTTCATTTTTATTTTTTTTTATTAAAGCGCACACAGTCAAATTTTGCCAATGATGTAGATCAAATTAGGTCAATCTGACATTTCTTATTAGCGGCCCTCCTAAAGCAAAATGGCATTTGTCCAGATAACATTGGTTTTAGTGATGATACGACTAATATATTCGATTGCAAATTATTTACATGTTACTATTTGCAAAAGTTGTCTTGATGTAAAATTCAAATTATTAACAGTAAAAGTGTGATTAAAGGGGTATCAAATTGTTTGCACAAACAAATCATTGCACTGTTTCAGTGAACAAAAATTCAAGAAGAAACAAATTAATTCAGGTAGATAATTATGTCAAGGATATTCTGATTCAAATTATTTTAAGAATCTAATATCCAAACCAAAAGTTGGAACCAATTGCATATCCAAGTAAGACATAATTAAATCAATGTATTGAAATAAAATAAACATTAGTGTATTCCTATACACTTTCGCGTTCCCAAAATTTCACGTTTGCATAAGTATGGGACTTTCGCGGGGATAAAATTTTGCACAAGCATAGTAAACGTAAAATTCGTAAACATTAACTAATATCAGAGTTAGGTATCTGTATTTGTTCACTCTTTACACGCAAGACAATACAAAGACACACGATATTGACAAAATATTTAAATTTTACCTATGAATACATCTATGTGTAAGATATAAAATACCACACTGGCGTAATTGTCTAATACCAGAACAATGCAAATGCCTTCAGATGACTTATTTCTTTGCAAATAATGTTATTTGCATTTAAGAGAATAACGTCGATTTAAATAATCAAGTAAGTAATTTATGATTGACCTAACAATCGGAAAACAAATACATTGTTTGAATTATATAAATTTTAACCGTTCAAAACAAACAACAACAAAAAAACAAAAGAGCCATGATGAAATCGCTAACCTGTATATAGGCCCCTGGGGCGGGGCCAATTTTAACCCAGGGGCTTTTATTTGAACAAATTTGGAAGAGAACCATTAGAAGATGTTTCATGATAAATATCTAATCTCTAGCTCTTTGAAGACTTTAATAGAAGATTTTTAAGATTTTACTATAAACATATGGGGGGAAACAATGACCCCCGAGCCGGGCCAATTTTGACCCAAAGCTTTTATTTGAACAAACTAAGTAGACACTCACTAGAAAATACTTCATGCTTAGTAGCTTAACTCTAGCTCTTTGGTTTTTTAAAAGAAGATTTTTTTAATTTTTACTATAAACATAAAAGGAAAATCAATGATCCCCGGGGCGGGGCCAATTTTAACCCCAGGGCCCTTATTTGAACAAACTTGGTAGACCCCATTAAAAGATGTTTTGTGCTAAATATTTTGGCTCAAGCTCTTAGGATTTTTTAAAAGAAGTTTTTTAAAGGTTTCACTAAATACATAAAGGGAAAAACAATGACCCCCTCCCCTTGTGGGGTAAATTTTGACACCACGGCTTTTATTTGAACCAACTTAGTAGACACTCACTAGAAGATATTTCATGCTTAGTATCTTAACTCTAGCTCTTTGTTTTTTTTAAAGAAGATTTTTTTTAAGTTTTCACTATACACATCAAGGGAAAAACAATGACCTCCTTGGACGAGGCCAATTTGACCCCAGGGCTTTTAGTTGAACAAATTGGTAGGTACCCACTAGAGAAAGTTTCTCGTTTAGGACACACGCATTCTTTTACTTGGGGACCATACGCCGCTTTTCATGGAATGACACTACTGTGTCACATTGAAGGTTCCATGTATAACCCCCGTATTGAAACACTCGCCGGAGGTTTTCTAAATTCACAAATTTCACCATTTCTGTTTTTTAAATGGTTGAATTCTGCTTTAAGCCGGTGGCTAGGGGTCGTGGACAGAACCTTTGCACTTTCCCAGTACCGTCCAATGAAACAGGCGCTCAATCAAACCGAGCCTGCAACATTTTACCAATTTTTCGTGTTGGGCTTTTTTTTAGGGATTTGTTTATCAACTATTTCATGTGAATATCTAAAGCTCTTCCTATTTGTTTTTTTTAAAGAAGATATTTTAAGTTTTTACTATATACAAAAAATTAGGAAAATCAATGACCATCCCCGGTGGGCCAATTTTGACCCCAGGGCTTTTATTTGAACAAACTTGGTAGCCACTGACTAGACAATGTTTCATGCCAAACATTGAAGCTCTAGCTCTTTTTTAAAAGAAATATTTTAAGTTTTTTATTTGTTTGGGTCGTCAGACCAAACAAATAATGGTAGCGAAATTTCAGAGTCTAATGCTTTTAAAGTGCAAAAATTGCCTAAAAGTAGTCCACTTTTTGAAGCGGTTACTTCCCTTTATATGGACACTAACGCCGAAAAATTCAGGGGAGATCCCCAATGCGTAAAGTTGTCAAATGACAAGTGGCGCATTAATTTTCAAGCCCAAATAGTTTTCCGAATGGTTCGAAAATTTCATTATTTATAAGATTATACATGCTTACAGTAAGCTTTCCATGATTATTAACAATCGGTGTTAAACAACAGTGTTTAGCGTCGGGAAATAATAAAGTTACAAAAACCCAATTTAGAATCATATGGTTTTCTTCAGACTGACGACATTATAAACTTCACCGTGGCCAGGAGGGGTTTGCACGCTCGCTTATGAATCGAGAGGTCTGGAGTTCGAATCCCAGTTGAGGCAACTCATTTTTTTTTTTAAATTTTAAGTCAAATAAACATTGAATTGACTATCAGTGTTGCATTTGGTCTTATAGCCAATTTACTACAGTTAAAACACTGGAAAGCATTGGTGACACTTTACAAAAACAAATTGGTTTATAACCTCACAACCTTCACCTTTCTGACATTCTGAGACCCAAACAAATTCAGCGCCTTCTGTGCTTTGATTGCTTACAGTTGCCATGGCAACCAGGGTTCTGCTTGATATTAAATTCTTTGAACAATATTTTTTACAGTTGACTACCAAAGGAACATAAACATGTGAAGTTTGGATGAAATGAGCTTAGTGGTTAATGAGGAGATGTTGTTTAAAGTAAAAGTTTACGGACGGACGGACAACGGACGGACGCCTGACGGAAAGCGTTCATAAAAGCTCACCATGTCACTTTGTGACAGGTGAGCTAAAAAAGCATATTTTAGGTATTTTAGCTTAATGAAAATCATCACATTTTATGTTTAAAACTGTTTCATACTTCACCTACAAGAAAATTCTGGATATCTATAATTCAACATCAGGTTTCTTAGTATATAGAACATTTACATTTTCTATTTCATACAATAATGTTATCCCCTGGATGAAAATGTTCCAATTTTTTCCATTCTATTTTTAACCAACAAAGAAATAATCACATTTTAAAACTCAACAATTTGTTTTCTTCTACAAAAAGACATTTCAATTTACACCCACAATGTTTCCCTCTGCAAGAAAATTTGTCCAATTACCCCTGACATTTCTCTCACAGGAAAATTATAACATTTTATGTACCCATTTTTTTCCTCCAATTAGAAAATTATTACACTTTAAGTAGGCAAAAATGATTTCATCTTATAATTATACATTATGCTGACAAACTATATTATTCAAACATATTTTTCTCACTCAAAATTGTCCACTTGCAAAATGGACAAAATGTTTCTGTCTTTAAATGATATTTAAATGAAACTCAAATAGTAGAACAAGATGGAAGGATTGTAAATATTAAATGAATTACTTTCATGACCATCTCTATGTGATTTTTGAGGAGCTGGGAACCACTGTCCTGACTGAGGGTCAAACATCGTAATAGGAATTCTTGGAATAAACGGCTATTATTTCCACCTCAAACAGTAAATTATTTTCAATATAGAACTCACACAATCAACTGAATGCAGAAATGAAACCACGTTAAACAGCCCTGAGCCTCAAAGAAGGAAACCAGTCTCTAAGAGAAAATCCAGCAGCCTCCTAAGTATCAAATGTAATCTTTGGTCCACCACTTGACAAATATATGCCAAAACTTGGAAAAGAAAAGAAAAAAGCAGAAAAGGCTGAAAAGAAAGGGGAACATGAATATTTCAGTAAGAAAATAAAAGAAATTCAGTCAACATCAAAAGAAAAAAATCCAGACAAGGGAACTATCCATGTAAAAGTGCAGATCCTATCAATTTAAACTTCAAAAATACAATCAAAATTACACTGAAAAACAGCCCAAAATCACGCAAAGCAAAAAACACAGTGATAAAACATATCTAAAACCCTAACACGAGAGGACCTTTGTGAAATATATCATCAGAATTAATGAGGATGAAAGCTTTGAAATAAACAGTGACACAAAAAGTGTATCAAATTCATGCATCAGAAGCAGCACTGTATCATAAGTATCTGATTCTGCAAACACTCCATGTACATGTATAGCAAAATGTGATTTCTCTGTGCAATGTGACATACAAGGAGATTTGAATGCAAAATACAGAAAAGCATTACAGACAATGATGAACTCAAATCTGAAAATGAAAACTTCAAGATTTAAAGACTTTCAAAAAAAAAAAATTCAACAGTGACAAGAATGCAAAATATTTTATTCTTGAAGAAGAAATTGTTAAAGAAAAAATGCAAATCAGTCATTAAAGCAAGAAAATGAAATGCTGCGGAAAAAAAACTCTGCACAATGTTTACAACAAGACACTATTGAGACACTACAGTCAGATCTAAAATCCATGAAAGAACAATCTGAGGAAATTGCTAGCTCACTCGAGCAAGTGAAGTAAAACACAGAGAATGCACCTTAAAATGATGTTGTAATGTTCGTTTATTAATGAACAATAATAGATATTAAATCAAGTGCGTTGATACAATGAAGTAAAGTAATTCACGACGAGTGTTCAGCACAAGATATAAATTTATTCTGTAAACCCTTAACATGTGATCTTAGATTTACTAGAAATACGGAGCATGCGCAAACAAGCATTATACATAGGTCAGCTCAAGTTCATCATGTAAGATGATACTACATCTCCCTGTTTTTAAAAGAAAAAATAAGCAACACATGTTAATAAAATTGTATATGATAATAAACAATTATGATGATTAAAAATGCATATACATACTGAAGAGAACAATTTAAATAGTCTTAAAGTCACAAATTTTTTTTAGCCCGATCCCGAAAAAATCGGGGCAATTGTAGAAATGAAAGCCCCAGAAAATAAGTCAGAGTTAGAAACTATTCTTGGCATGATCACGTATCTGTCAAAATTTGATTCAAAATTGGCAGAAATGGTAAGCCCTATGCGTGACTTGTTGAAAAAAGACATTAATTTATATGGGACAGTGCGCAAATTGACGCCTTTGAAAAGGTTAAAGTCGCAATGACTAAGGCACCAGTCTTGGCATACTATGACCCGAAAAAGCCTGTCACATTGCAAGTCGACTCGAGTGCACGTGGTTTAGGTTGCACGTGCTTACAGGACGGCAAGCCCATTGCATTTGCATCAAAGACATTGACCCCTACAGAGAGAGGTTATGCTCAAATAGAAAAAGAGACATTAGCTATACTTCATGGTCTTCGACGTTTCAAGCAATACTGTTACGCAAGACATACTAAGGTTGAATCTGATTGCAAACCTGTAGTTTCAGTTATGAAAAAAGAAATATGTCGGGCGACCCCAGAAAAAATCAATGAAAAAATGCCAGGAGACCAAAACAGACCCATATTTAGCATTTCTGGAATATCGTAACACACCTTTAAACTGCGGATATTCTCCCGCACAACTGTTAATGGACAGACGGTTAAAATCCATTTTGCCTACAACTAATGAGCAATTGAAACCATCTTTCATTAACCACAAATCTGTAAGAAAATCTCTGCAAGAAAACAAGGTTACGCAAAAGAACTATTACGATAAAAGTTCGAGGTCACTTCCCCCGCTAAACAAAGATGACTCTTGCAGGGTGCAATTTGGGGAAAAACTTGGAAACCAGCCATAGTTCTGAAAAAAAGAAGGGGAGAGATCATGCAAAGTGCAAACTGAAGATGGCGCTATTTTACCGCCGTTAAATCGCCGCTTCATAAACAAAACGCGGGAAAGTTCCCTTTCAATACAGAATCTTCCCTAATATTCTTTTTCCAAGGTCAAGATCCCTCATGATATAATCTCAAACAAAGCACCTTTAAATGAAACGAGGTATTTCCCAGAATATTAGCCATGAAACAAGGTCAGGCACAGGTTATCAGACGCGCAGTGGTCGAGTAGTAAAACCTAATAAACGTTACAATACCGATGAATGGAGCACTGTTAATTAATCATCCGGAATTGATAGACATTATAATTTAAAAAGAGAGAGAGAGAGAGAGAGAACAGAAATAAAAAAATAGTAATGATAATAAAAAAAATTGGAATATTTATCTAAAAAAAATGCGCAAACAAGCATTATACATAGGTCAGCTCAAGTTCATCATGTACGATGATACTACAAATGACATACATTCTATTAAGCATGAGATGGAACTTCTATGAAAGGATCTGACGCATGAAGGATGATAACAAAACACACTACAGTTCAGAATGTTTATCCAAAAACACAAGACACCGTTATACCAACAGTGAATGCAAAGACATCAGCCCAAGAATCATACAGAAAACATCATAACTCTGAGAAAAAATTCACCTTCGAAGTACTTATCTTTGGCGATTTAGCTACAAAAGGACTAATAAGAAAGAAAATAAATTCATAACTGGTAAGTATCAACATCAAATCAACAAATGAAGCATCTATCAAAGACATCAACAAATTAATAACTGATAATACATCACAATAAAAGTTGACAAAAGAAGCAGATGTTTTATCCTGCATACAGGCATTGATAACTTTTATAATGCAAATACACCTCAGTCTGTATGTTAGGAATTTAATGAACTCATTTTTTTGCTACAATCAATGAACACAAAAACAAAGATTGCTGTATTTGTCAAAGACAAATATCCTTGAAGCAAATAGTCTTCTTGAAAAACTTTGCAAGAATAAGAAGTCCTCTTTATTGATAACACCAGTGCCTTTTTGATAAATGACAAGGTTAATCATTCAAAGTTTCTTCTATGATGAAATAAGGCTTAATAAAGAATGTTCAGCTGTACTTAAAAGACAATTAAATGCAGGAATTAGAAAAATCCTTGGCATCTCTAGTATTACTACTAGAGATCAAATAAACAGACCTTCCAAGGAGCACATACATTTTCGGAATGTCAAAAGCAGGCAAATAAATGCTCAGAGACCTCAACATCGTCATCAGAAGAACAGAGTGTATCAGGGACCACGAAATTCATTCCTGGCTAGGGACAACATGGATGTCACCATACTGGCACTAAATGATAACCCTGTCGAATCAATAAATAATACCAGTACTGAAACATTATCTACAAATTTTCATACTATGGAGAAAATGCAAATACATGTATTGATAAGAATTCCATTTTCAACGAAATAACAGTGAACAACAAGAGCATCGCGAGGCGGAGCATTATATGCCCGAAAGTGTTTTTTTTTAGTAAGGATGAATCGTGTGTAAGACATGGGAATTAGCTGTTCATCCTATAAAATTTACAGATGTAGGTTGATTAATACTTAAGTTATTAATAAGGACCTTAACCTTTGACCTTGTGACCCCAAAATCAATAGGGGTCTTCTACCTTATATGGACAATCATCCTAAGAAGTTTGAATATTGTGGGCCAAATGTAACTTAAGATATGCTCCGGAAACTGTTTTCAATTTTAAGGTAATAGTGACTTTGACCTGTGTAAACCCCAAAATTAATAGGGGTCTTCTACCCAATATGGACATCATCCTATGAAGTTTTTTAAAAAGAGGGGCCAAATATAACTATGTTATGCTCCAGAAACGATTTTCAGTATTAAGGTAATTGTGACCTTGACCTTTGACCTAGTGACCCAAAATCAATAGGGGTCCTTTGCCCAATATAAAAAAGGACAAATTATCCAATGAAGTTTGAATATTGTGGGCCAAATGGAACTTAAGTTATGCTTCGGAAACTGTTTTCAGTATAAAGGTAATAGTGACCTTGACCTTTAACCATGTGACCCCAAAATCAATAGGGGTCTTCTACCTAATATGGACAATCGTCCTATGAAGTTTGAATATTGTGGGCCAAATGGAACTAAAGTTATGCTCCGGAAACTGTTTTTAGTATCAAGGTAATAGTGACCTTGACCTTTAACCTTGTGACCACAAAATCAATAGGGATCTTTTGCATAATATGGACAATCATCCTAAAAAGTTTGAACATTGTGGATCAAATGGAACTTAAGTTATGCTCCGGAAACCAAATTGCTAACGGACAGAAACTGTTTTCAGTTTTAAGGTAATAGTGACCTTGACCTTTGACCTTTTGACCCCAAAATCAATAGGGTTCCTCTACCTGATATAGACAATCATCCGATGAACTTTGAACATTGTGGGCCAAATAGAACTTAAGTTATGCTCCGGAAACCAAATTGCTTACGGACGGAAAATTGCTAACGGACGGAAACTGTTTTCAGTTTTAAGGTTATAGTTACCTTAACCTTTTGACCCCAAAATCAATAGGGGTCTTTTACCCAATATGGACAATCATCCTATGAAGTTTGAATATTGTTGGTCAAATTGAACTTAAGTTATGCTCCGGAAACTGTTTTCAGTATCAAGGTAATAGTGACCTTGACCTTTGACCTTTTGACCCCAAAATCAATAGGGGTCTTCCACCTAATATGGTCCATCATTCTATGAAGTTTGAACATTGTGGGCCTAATCGAACTTAAAAAATGCTCCGGAAACCAAATTGCTAACGGACAGAAACTGTTTTCAGTTTTAAGGTAATAGTGACCTTTGACCTAGTGACCCAGAAATCAAAAGGGATTTTCTACTTAATATAGGCAATCATCCTATGAAGTTTGAACATAGTGGGTCGAATGGAACTTAAGTTATGCTCAGGAAACTGTTTTCAGTATCAAGGTAATAGTGACCTTGACCTTTAACCTTGTGACCCCAAAATCAGGGGTATTCTGCCCAAAATGGACAATCATCCTATAAAGATTGAACATTGTGGGCCAAATGGATCTTAAGTTATGCTTTGGAAACTGTTTTCAGTATCAAGGTAATAATGACCTTGACCTTTGACCTTTTGATCCAAAAATCAATAGGGGTCTTCTACCCAATATGGACAATAATCCTATGATGTTTGAACATTGTGGGTCAAACGGAACTTAAGTTATGCTCCGGAAACCAAATTGCTAACGGACAGAAACTGTTTTCAGTTTTAAGGTAATAGTGACCTTGACCTTTGACCTTTTGACCCAAAAATCAATAGGGGTCTTCAACCTAATATGGACAATCATTCTATGAACTTTGAACATTGTGGGCAAAATAGAAACCAAATTGCTAACGGACGGAAAATTGCTAACGGACGGAAACTGTTTTCAGTTTTAAGGTAATAGTGACCTTGACCTTTTGACCCTAAAATCAATAGGGGTCTTCTACCCAATATGGACAGTCATCCTATGAAGTTTGAACATTGTGGGCAAAATAGAACTTTAGTTATGCTCCGGAAACCAAATTGCTAACGGACGGAAAATTGCTAACGGACGGAAACTGTTTTCAGTTTTAAGGTAATAGTGACCTTGACCTTTTGACCCCAAAATCAATCGGGGTCTTCTACCCAATATGGACAATCATCCTATGAAGTTTGAATATTGTGGGTCAAATTGAACTTAAGTTATGCTCCGGAAACTGTTTTCAGTATCAAGGTAATAATTACCTAGACCTTTGACCTTTTGCCCCCAAAATCAATAGAGGTCTTCCAACCAATATGGACCATCATTCTATGAAGATTGAACATTGTGGGCCAAATGGAACTTAAGTTATGCTCCGGAAACCAAATTGCTAACGGACAGAAACTGTTTTCAGTTTTAAGGTAATAGTGACCTTGACCTTTGATCTTTTGACCCCAAAATTAATAGGGGTCTTCTACCCAATATGGACAATCATCCTATGACATTTGAACATTGTGGGCCAAATAGAACTTAAGTTATGCTCCAGAAACCAAATTGCTAACGGACGGAAAATTGCTAACGGACGGAAACTGTTTTCAGTTTTAAGGTTATAGTGACCTTGACCTTTTGACCCCAATATCAATAGGCGTCTTCTACCCAATATGGACAATCATCCTATGAAGTTTGAATATTGTGGGTCAAATTGAACTTAAGTTATGCTCCGGAAACTGTTTTCAGTATCAAGGTAATAGTGACCTTGACCTTTGACCTTTCGACCCCAAAATCAATAGGGGTCTTCCACCCAATATGGACCATCATACTATGAAGTTTGAACATTGTTGGATCGTAGCGTAACAATATTTACAGTAACCAACCACAAAATATATCGTACACTGCAGTCCCTATACTTTCTACTAGTGCCCATTATCCTATATTTTTTACAAAAACTGGCAAACCAAAAAAATATCAAAAAGGGTCCATTGCATGTTACAATTAAATACAGGCACCTAAAGAACTTTATTGCTGACAAATTTTATGTGACCTTTCAAAGCAACAATGGTCTATCATTAATATTTTTAATGATCCAGATGCTTTAGATACTTTTAATAAATTATTTTTAGAAACTCTTTACGAACATGCCCAATACAAACAAGAAACGTGTAAAACATAAAAATCAAGCTGAATGGTTCAATGAAGATTTAGCAAATGCAATGCGTAATACGGACTATACAAAAAAGAAACGTGATAAATGTTGAAAATTTATAATACTGGAAATATCAAGTTAAAAACATACAGCAAAAACGAAATTCTTTATTCAGGAAATCAACTCAATAAGAAACATAATTAAAAAAAACTTTGGAAAGTTTTTCTGGCATATATACACACTGAGAATGGCATACCAATTACTGATCCAAAGCTAACAGCAGAAACGTTTAATACATTCTTTAATTTGCAAATGTATTTAAAAAAAAGCTGAAAATATAACAGAATTATCACATGAAATGAAGACTGCATTACAAAATTTTCTCCTATCAAAAATACTAAAGAATCACATAAATTTGTAATACCCTTTGTTGAACAAAGTTATGTAAAACAAAACGATTTTGATATTGCAAAAGCAACTGCCTTAGACGAAATTGGTGCCAAATTTCTAAAAACAACTGTAGTTGTCATAAATGAGCCAGTTTGTACCATAATAAATCTATGTATCAAAAATGGAAAATTTCCAACTCTTTTAAAACAAGGTAACACAAATCTACAAAAAAGGGACAAAGACAGACAAAAACAATTACAAACCAATTTCAGTACTTACACTTATCTCTAAAATATTTGAAAAACATGTATCAGACCACTGAAAACTCTTTAGAAAGAACTAATTTACTTTAAACTGCTCAATCAGGTTTCAGGTCACACCATTCATGCGAGACTGCACTTATAAATGTAACTGATAACTGGATAAATGCACTAAACAATAGAAAACTTGTTGGAACCGTTTTTCTAGATTTATCAAAGGCATTTGATTAAGTTAATCACAATGTCCTGCTCGAAAAACGACCATTCTAACATCTCTCATCACAGGCCATTACTTGGATCAAATCATATCTGTCAGACAGGTCACAAAAAGTGTGCCGGGTGTTTTATCTGAATCTGCTGACGTTGTCTCAGGAGTACCCCAGGGCTTAGTTCTGGGACCCTACTTTTCTTGATATATATAAATTACCTTCTCTTTTTATGAAAAGATCTAATTGTAATACTTTTGCACTTCGTTAACTTCTATAGGAAATACTGTACAAGAAGTCAATGAAAATCGTTTTGATAATGTTACCACATGGTGCATGCATAACTCAATGGTACTCAGTGCACTAAAACAAAAGCTATGGCTCTGTTTATTAGGAATACAAAATTATAAAATATTGCTTCACCTACACTGTATCTTCATAACAAAGAAATAGAATTTACAGATACAGGAAAAGTACTAGGTGTCTATGCTGACAACAATCTTAAATGGGAAACTCAAATTATGTACAAAAAAGCTATTCTCGTGTATAAATCCATAAATGAGTCATCTTTTTCTAATTATATAAAAAATAAATTTCAAATGGTAAATGACACACACAACTTCAATTTAAGATCTGTTCAAAATGAGAAACTGGTCATACCTAAACCAACAACTGGGTACTTAAGGCAATTATATGATTATTCTGGTCCTAAAATATGGAATGACAACGCAATTCATATTCGAAATTCAGATACTTTGAAGAAATTTCAAGCCACATATATTAAGTGGCAATTTCTAATCAAATGATTGTACATTTTGTTGTAATGATAATGCCACACAAGATGGAATGTAAAATATTTTGTTTTTACAATTTATTTTTATCTTTCTTGTACAATAATGTATTTTCCATGCCGAGGTTATGAAAATGTGGCTTCTTGATGTCCTTTTGTTCTATTTATATATATATCTATATATATATGTTAATTAAAATGTGCAATGTATAATATTGTTACGTATATAATGAGGCCCACATGGAAACTCGGGAAACCGTATGTTTAAGCCTCATTAAATAAAGTCGTTACATCTACTAACTTACTTACCTTTGATATTAAATTGATTCAGGGGTGGCATGCCAAACATTGGATACCCAAGAGAATAACCATAAGTTATCTGTCAAGGTCCACCAGGTCCAAATGGAAAATTCATCCCTTGACCACGGCCTTGACCTTCCTGTGGATCATGACCTTGATCGTGAAAAATAACGCACGGTCTTACGATAATCGTACGATTAAGGAGATCTGCGACGATTGATAAGACACCGCCGAAATCGGACGATAAAAATGGACGTTCGACAAGTGATAATTATGATACTTTACCAATAGGAGATTACAGAAGCAATAATTATATTAGACAGGAAATCATATATTTATTCTATTAATATTTATTTTCTTTTTACAACATACAAATTAAAATAATAGAACTTTCACTAAATGTGATTAATAACCCCCCGCAAGACTGCTTCGGAAATGCGGAAGTTACTAGTTATAGAATACCTTGCAAAAGAACTAAAATAGAGTTATGGTTGTGGACAATTAAACATAGATGTGGTTTTTGTATCTTGCATTTCTTTTCAATGTGGTTAACCATTGATAAAGTTATATTGAATAACTCTGCAATAAGTACAAAAAGAGTTACACTTCTTGAGCACTGCACTTCCTCTTATTGCGTTTGACCATTAAATGAAGTTTCATTGAATTCTAAACATTAGTTTTTAAAGTTATGCACCTGACAATGAAAAGAAACAAAGGGAATAACCCTACAAATACTGAAGATGGCGTTATGATTATTGTACAATGCACTTCCTCTAATTGCGCTAAACCGTTGTATGAAGTTGTTTTGAATTCCAACTACTAGTTTTCAAGTTACACTGGACAAAAAATGTATCAAAGGGCAATAACTGTAATTAGTCCAAATAGAGTTATGGTTCTTCTGCACTGCTCTTCACCTCACTGCCCTTGATCATTGTATGAAGTTTATTTGAATTCCAATCATTAGTTTTCAAGTAATGCACTGGACAATAAAAATAAACAAAGGGCAAAAGCTCTTAAATAAGTCACGAAAGAGTTATGGTTCAAGTGCACTGCGCTTTCTCAAAATATATACGTGACCATTGTATCATTAAATTGTATTGAATTCCAACTAGTAGTTTTCAAGTTATGCTCTGGACAAGAAAAAAGCAATAGAAAAAAAACAAAGGGCATTAACTATATAATTTCTCTGGACAGAGTTATGGTTCTTGTGCACTGCACTTCCTCTTATTGTGCTTATCCATTGTATGATGTTGTTTTGAATTCCAACCAGTGCTTCACAAGTTATGCTCCGGACAAGGAAAAGTATCAAAGGGCAATAACTAATTTGTCAAAATGGTGTTATTGTTCATTTACACTGCTCTTCCTATGTGCTTGACTATTCTATGAAATTGTATTGAATTATGCCGACAAGTAATTTTTAAGGACAAGGAAAAGTAACAAAGGGCAATAAATCTGTAATTAGTGAAGATGGAGTTATGGTTCTTGTGCATTGCAATTTCTCTCAATGTGCTTGACCATTGTATGAAGTTATACTGAATTCCAATTATAAGTCTTCAAGTTACGGTCCGGACAAAAGAAAGCAATTGAAAAGTAACAAAGAGCAATAACTCTGTAATTACTTTAGATAGAGTTATGATTCTTGTGCAATGCACTTTCCTTTATTGTGCTTGACCATTGTATGAAGTTGTTTTGATTCCAACCAGTAGTTTTCAAGTTATGCTCCGGAAAAGTACGAGTAGTTTTCAAGTTATGCTCAGGACAAGGAAAAGTAACAAAGGGCAATAACTCTGTAAATAGTGGAGATGGAGTTATGGTTCTTATGCACTGCATTTTCTCTCAATGTGCTTGACCATTGTATGAAGTTGTATTGAATTCCAACAATTAGTCTCCAAGTTATGCTCCGGACAAGGAAAACGCAACGGACGGCTGGACCAACCGACCGACCGACCAACCAAACAACCACTGAGCGACTCCTTTATACCCCCAAACTTTGTTTCGGGGTATAATAACAAAATATATTTGTAAAACATGTATTGGCCCTATCGGCATCGAATTAGTTATGAGGTCAGGTTATTATGCTAGTGACTAAAAAATCAATAGGGGTTATCTACTGGTCACGAATATTCACAAGGTATTTTGACCATAAAGGTTGCGTGAAGCAATTTTATGACAAAGTTCTCACAAATCGTACCAAATACTATATATATACATTTTATGAATCATATAGGCCTCTATAATGACAGCCATTTGTAGTTTAACACAGATCAATGTGGCATTGACCTTTGACCCCTAGACTCCAAAATCAATAGAGTTCATCTACTGGTCATGTTCATTGATCATACCACGTTTGAAGTTCCTAGGCCTAATCATTCTAGTTATTGATCGTAAACCATTTTGTCTACCGACCGACCCACCAACCAAAAGACAGACAAATGCAAATCAATATTACCCAATTTCTTTGAAGGGGGCATAATATCTTGTTCTGGGCATTTGAAAATAACATTTTACACAATGAAAACAATTACAAATGTACATCTATTTTTTTAATGTCAATTTAACACCCATGTATTAATTAAAAGAAGTACTTAATATTTCACTACTGAACCAAAATGAGCACAGTAGTTAACTTATAGGCAGAGTCAATTATACCTTTGAAAAAAGTATGATTTATAAGAAATTAATGATAATAACAAACATAAGTAAACATTAATACACTATTCTATTGTTCAGCCATATTGATCTGGCACTCTTGTATTTGACACTATAGTCGGTAAATTCCGTTGATGATACGATCTACTTGTAAAACGATATGAATATACATGTTATATATAACAAGTTGTGATATAATCTAAATAACGAATGCTCTTAGCGCAGTCAATAAGGTCTTTGACTTAAATAGTATAGACGTTAACTCGTATGTTCGAATCCTGGTTCAGTCATATTTATTTATTTATTCATCGACTGCTACAGATATCAAAACTTATTACAAGAGCGAACAGTAATCACATGTGTCGCCTCATGATGGCCAATTTCATGTTGGGACAAATTTTGTGACAGACGGACAGTGCACAACTAGACTTGGTACTGATCATTCCTGTAAAGTTTGGATATAATTGCACCAGCAGTTTATGAGGAGTAGTCCGGACAAGCTTTTGCGTATCTGGCAACACACAGAAAAAAACACCATTTTATCAAAGGGCCATAACTCGGCTAAAAATCATCCAACCAAAAAGACCCGTGCAATATTCGCAAGGACTTGAGCTACAGATCAATCCTGTAAGGTTTCATTGAAATTGCATTAGTGGTATAAGAGAAGTAGTCCGGACAAACTTTAAAAATATAAATTATTAAAGGGCGAAAACTCTGACAAAAATCATTGAACCGGAAAATGCTAACAAATGCACAACTAGACTCGGTACTGATCATTCCTGTAAAGTTTGGATGAAATTGCACCAGTAGTTTATAAGCAGTAGTCCGGACAAGCTTTTGTGTATCTGGCAACACACAGAAAAAAACACCTTTTTATCAAAGGGCCATAACTCGGCTAAAAATCATTCAACCAAAAAACCCGTGCAATATGCGCAAGGACTTGAGCTACAGATCAATCCTGTAAAGTTTCATTGAAATTGCATTAGTGGTATAAGATAAGTAGTCCGGACAAACCTTAAAATTAAAAATTATTAAATCTGACTCTGACTCTGACAAAAATCATTGAACCGGAAAATGCTGACAATATGCACAATAAGACTTGGTACTGATCATTCCTGTAAAATTTGGATGAAATTGCACCAGTAGTTTATGAGCAGTAGTCTGGACAAGTTTTGTGACGGACGGACGGACAGACGGACAGACAGACAGACGGACAGACAGACGACGGAGAAGTGATCCCTATATGTCGCCACTACTCTGTAGAGGCGACACAATAAACCGAGTTATGACTCGAACAGTGACACGGAAACCACCAGAATGAGCAGTATGATTGAAACTGCCGGTTGTCAATTCATTGATTTGTATTATAAACGCGCTGTTCTTTTAAGTAAAGATATTCTTTTGAAATGATAAAATATAATATAATGTTAATAATCAAGTGTTTCATAATGGCCTTGTTATTGGGTTGAAGCCTCACGCTAATTTGACAGTCTTCAGCCCAATAACAAGGCCATTACGGAAACACTTAATTTATTTTTTAACCACACATTATCTAAAAGGTTAAGTATTTTGTGAAGAAAAAATAACATTGTTGTGAGGTATTGCAAATGAGATTCTTATTTAAAAAAGTCTCGGAAACCTACCTTGCAGCAATTCAAAATGGTGACTTTTTCCAATGAAAGAAGAAGCAGATTTATAATGCCCGAGCTGAATAGCCAATAAAAATTCACCAATCTCATAATGGCAGAGTTTTCTCATAAAGGCCATACTTATTGCATAATGGCCTTGTTTTAAGTTCATAATGTTGTAGTGAACTTCATATTAGCCTTAATTTGAAAACGTGTCTAATATTGAAAAGTCAATTAATAATGTATGACAAGAGGGTCATGATGGCTCTGAATCGCTAACCAGAGCCAACTATTTTTGAGTGATTATAGAAATATTTTTTCGAATAAACATGTAAAACGACAAGTCTCAACTTCAACTTGCCTCTCTAGTTATAAAGTTTCCCGACACTGACTGATTTTCTCTTCTTCTTTATAGTCTTAATAGAAGGAACCAAGTTTGGAAATCATCCATCCATTAATTTGTGATAAAATTTGCTTATGACTGTCTTTCGGAATTTCGATCTTACTTTCTTTTATTTATCTTAAAAATTAGATAATTACATAATCTTAGTATTTAGATATACATGTATACTGTTTGTCAGGATGACACCACCGGTTAATATTAATTTAAGATAACATAGGTATACTAGTCACCTCAACCAGAGAGTTAACATTTCAGGTTGAATTATCTTATTCTCGAATAAAAATAGGAAAAATTGTAACATTAACTACATAGTGGAAAAAAGCAAAAGTTTGTTCTGATGAAATGAATTAAGTGAACAAGATAACTTCTTTTAATGAAACAATTTAGTGGAAAAGTGATATTGTATGAAATAGAGCAAAATTAATTTGAAGAAGTGATAACCAAGTTTGCAAAAAGTGATTCTGAATAGAAATAATTGAAACTGACACTAAAATAGCATAAAAAATAAAAAAAAAACAAATAACATAAAGACAAGCACGAAAAACTGCTAAAGTTGACATGAGTTCACTTAAACGTAAGTTTTGTTCCTTCTTGTATTTTTCTTAGTTACAAAAGATTATAAATTATAACAAGATGAAAAATAAGTTTAGCCATATCTGCATTTATGAAATAAATTCAAGCTTATTAACATTCAACTTACTAGTTTGAGTGTTTCTCTATTGAAAAAGTATTTGAATATTACTTGATAAGAAAAAAGTCAAATAACTGAGATCAGGGAAAAGGGTTATGCAGGTTCAGGCTAATGGGGTGTTCACAGGTCCAATGATTATGCTTTTAAATATTTTATTATTATATTATGAAAATACAACAGATACTGTATGAAAACCACCTATCTGTTATACAGTTAACAGTTAACAATATCCAATGTATATGAAACATCAGATTCAACAGTGTGTCCAAATATATTTGAAATGTGCTTTCTCCAAATTTGGATCAAATTCAAGAAAAATCGAAAAAAATACAACAATTTTTAACAAATTTTTAAACCAAATTCAGAAAAAATAAATTGAGCATGCTAGTAAGATACAGGAACAAATGTAATATTTCTTTAGGCCTAATTTCATTTCCTGGGAAAAAGTATCAACTCTGACATACAAATGACCAGCATGATGCAATGCCTGTCCAAATTCTAGAGCACAAACAGAAGATGATTTATTTTACCATTGCATTTGTGAACACTATATAGATCCATACATAGATTTTATTATATAAAATTGAACATTGCCGTCTATTGAGGTCCTATTTTAGCATGTTAAATGAAAGACAATGTGCAGATATGTATTGCACTGACGTGTGACTTTAAGGAATATAGCGATCTATTGGTTATAGTGCTTTTTTAGTGACTTATCCGACACAAATCTTGAGAAAGAAATCGAACCAGTAGTAACAAACGTATTAGGGACCTCTGATAAGGGAAAGAGACCCGTACATGGCAAAACTTCTAATGTTAAAAAGTCGTCAACGTCAGGCAATTGAGTACAGACCCTGTGACTCTGTCGCAGACCAAAGTCACTTCTGCCTATTCTGTTGTTCCTGCACCTATTGTGCATTTTAATAAAGAAGCGTTGAGTATTTTACGTGAAATGAACATTAACATTTCTAAAACCAATCAGAAAGTTGAAACTTTATCAAAACGAGTTTATGAAATGTATGACAAGAATGATTATGCCTATGATTATGATGATGAATTGCAACCGAGCAACCAGTCTCAGTCTCAAGCAGGATATGATGATATTTGAGATGTGCAAAGTCAAGATCAGTCAAAAAATCCAAACTGAATGTAGAAGACGATGTTCACAATAGTATATTTGATAAATTTACAAAGGTTTTTAGGAAAACTGACAATGGTAAATGATGCCTTTAGAGAGGGAAGGACTGATGAACAATATCAAAACACTGTTAAGGACATTCACCGTCATGATAATTGTTCAAGCCTTATAGAAACGAAGATCAATCCATGCTTCTAGAGTGTTTTATGACAAAACACACAAATGGAAGACTCGAAAGTAAGGTGTATTCAGAATTGTATAGTTTAGGCAGCATGTAATGTTGTGAATGTGTTGGATACTTGTGCAGAATCCATTGATGAATCAATACTCGAACTCACCATGAATACCCTAGCTCTGTTGGGACAAGCCAACAAGTGGCAGAGTTGCCGAGGGAGGAATATCACAAGAGGACTATGGACCCTAAACTTCATTATTTGTGCTCTGCGACTGCATCTTAAACATACATGTTGTATGGTGACAGCATAGTGATGGACATTAAAGATATTCAGAAGATGAATAAAGTAAGTAGAAATATGTCGCCTGGTAGATCACATTATTGTGGTGGAAGGCACATTTTCACATTTTTTGAGAGGTGCAAGGAGACCATATTATCAAAGAGGGTCATTTGTACGTGGTAGCCAATATGGTAAATTCCGTCAAAAACGGCCTGGAGATGGACGTCAGAAAGAATTGGTGAGTTTCCAAGGCCAGCTCCCCTGATAGTCATTACAAGCGATGCGAGCAAAATTGGGTCGGGAGCAATTTGTAATGGGGTGAAAATTGGTGGCAGGTGGACAAATAATGAAACCTAGCATCTATTAATTACTTAGTTGTTGACAATTTTCTATGAACTAAAATATGAACTAAAATCTTTTTGCAAACAGGATTCAAATACCAATATTCAAATTAGAACAGACAATACATGTTTTCTGTTATATGTATAAAGAATTTTGGAAGTATAAAATCACAGTTGTGTAATTGTTTGGCCAGAAAACTTTGGTTCTGGGCTATTGAAAAAAAATAATTTTGGACTTAAGTAACCAATGTTCCAGGTGCTAAGAATGATGATGACTATGAGTCAAGAAATTATAACCACTATGTTGAGTGGATGTCAGACAGACATATAGCTAAACTAGAACCCCGCAAGCCGGATACGTCGCCTTATGAACAGTATAGCTATCACTTAGACATTTTCTTCTTAAATATAGGTTATTCATAAACACCGCTTTTACAATGTACATGTACCTTGAATTTTAGTGGTATTTGAACTGATTGTAACTATGTTACATCAGGATTAATAAAACTGTAATATTATCAAAAATAAAAATACCATGAAATCAAATGGAGGACTCTGTGATGGACTCTTAAAAACTGCACTTTAGGTCAATGAAAAATGTTTACATACCAATTTGGAGTCAATCAAACTTATAAAGTTATGTGCTGGACAAGCCTATAAGGTAATAAGAAAATAAACAAAGGACAAAAACTCAAAAATCAAGAAATGCAGAGTACAAGTTCTTGTGTATTGCACTTCTTCTCAATGAGATCTATCATCCTCTGCAGTTTCAAGTCAATAGCTTTTTGTGAAGGAGAATTGGCAAAAAAAAGTAATATAATTAACAAAGGGTAATAACACTAACATCATGAAGTACAGAGTACCTATCCTTATTCACTGCACTTCTTTTCAGTAAGATTTATCATCCTCTGAAGATTCAAGTCCATAGCTTTTATAGCTTATGTGAAATGGCCAAGATAAAAATAAAGTAAGAAAATAAACAAAGGGTAATAACTAAAAAATCATAGAGTACCCAATTGTTTTGCACTGCACATCATCTCATTGAGCTCTATCAGCCTCTGAAGTTTTCATGTCAAAAGCTTTTATAGTTTAGGTGAAAAAGCCCGGACAAAAATGAAATATGAAAATATACAAAGAAAATAACTCACAAAATAAGCAGTGCAGAGTACCGGTTCTTGTTATTGCACTTCATCATAAAATCTAATATCCTATGATGTTTCAAGTTCATAGCTTTTAAAGTTTAGGAGAAATGGCCCGGACAAAATTTAAGTATGAAGGTTAACAAAGGGCAATGATTCAAAAATTAAGAAGTAACAAGTAAGCAGAGTAACGATTCTTGTGCACTGCACTTTGGGTTATTGAAAGAAGCACATAGTTACCAAGTTTAGAGTCAATCCGACTTATTGATATTTTGTTTAACCATTTGACTTACTTTCTTGTGTTTTGACAGACTTGCAATTTGGACCAGGAATGTAATTTCTAATTCTGAATTAAATTTGATATTAACTGACCTACGTTTGATATTAATGATATCATTTGACCTTGTTTCTCAATTTTTGATGTACAAACTTGAAATTTTGACAAGGGGCGTATTTTTTTTCCTGAACTGACTTTAGATATCAACTGGCCTATCTTTGATATTTTTTGACATCACCTGACCAACCTTTTTGGGTTTTATGTATGTAATTTTTGATATTGATTTTAATTTTGATATCAGCTGACCGACTTTTGATATAATTGTCACCATTTGACCTACTTGCTCGTTTTGACAAACAGACTTGAATTAAGGACCATGGGGTGGGGTGTAATTTTTGATGCCTAATTGAATTTCGATATCAGCTGACCTACTTGTGATATTTTTGATATGGCTTGACCTACAATTTTGTATTTGACTTACACACTTATAATTCGGACAATACGTGACATTTATGTTGCCGAGTCGAAAACTCTTAACAGCCTACCTACTTTAAATATTTTTGACATTGCTTGGCCTACGTTTTTGTTTTTTTAAGTATAGACTTTAAATTTGGACCAAGGGTGTAATTTCTTATAGTTAAAATAAATTTTGATAGCAGTTGACTTACTTAAGATATCATTTGACCTTCTGTCTTGTTAGTTGACGTACAGACAAGAAATTTGGACCAAGGGTGTTTCTTTTTTATGCTTTATTGAATTTTGATATCAGTGGACTTACTTTTGATATTTTTATATCGACCAACTTTCTTGTTTTTTTAACATAAAGATACGAAACTTGGTTTGATCAGACTACTTGTTTAAGTAATTGCTTAGATGAGTTCGAACACGGGTCATCTCGGATGAAAAACTAAGTTACAGGAGCTAAAAATAAAAAAAATTTGTTGACATTCCAGTGGCTGTTTTGATCCAAATATCCTGGAAATCAGTCAGAAAGATTGTTTTAATGATTTCTCGGTCAAGTTCGAATATGGATCATCTGAGGTAAAAAACTAGGTCACACAACCCCAAAATAGAAAACCCTTGTTAACACTCTAAAGGCTACTGTTCCAATCCAACTATCCTGGATACAGGTCAGAAAGGTTGTTTCAATGCTTTCCAGATCAAGTTAGAATATTGGTCACTTGTGTTCAGAAACTAGGTCTCACCCTCAAAGCAATACAGGTCATCCGCTGGTTATGACCAATCAGTATGTGAAATATGAAGACCCTGTCAACTGAAGACCCTAAAATCTATAGAAGTCATTTACTATTTATGACGAATCATTATGTGAAATATAAAGATTTTGTGATTAAAAGTAAGAAAGATAATAAGCAAATAATACGACCATTCAATGCCCCTGTGACCTTGACTTTTGACCTAGTGACCCTAAAATCAACAAGAGCCGGTTGAACCGGGTGATGCTCCCCGAATAGGTTTTGGACACAGGAAGGTATACCTCTTGTTGTGTAAGATAATGTCTCAGACAAAGTTCAGTGTTAAAACAACCCAAATGTTGCGCGCGACACGTCGTCTCAATATGTTTTCATTTCTTTGAAATAGTTGTAAATTCCGACTTAATAACGAAATAACGAAAACTTGGGCCGGACACGATTTTGCTGTAAGGTCATGCTGTGACCTTGTAAAATCCAACTTAAAATAACGAAGTTATGGGTCGGACACGATTTTGCTGTAAATTCATGCAGTGACCTTGACCTTCAAGGTATTGACCCCCAAATGTTGCGCGCGATACGTCGTCTCAATATGGTGATCATTTCTGTGTAATAGTTGTAAAATCCGATTTCAAATAAAGAAGTTATGTGTCGGACACGATTTTGCTGCATTGATGCAAGGACATGCTTAGACCTTGGCCTTCAAGGTAGGGACCAAAATGTTGCACGCAACACGTTGTCTCAATATGGTGATCATCTCTGTGAAATAATTGTAAAGTCCGATTTCAAATAAAGAAGTTATGGGTCGGACACGATTTTGAGGCATTGCTGCAATGACATGCTGTGACCCTGACTTTCAAGGTAGGGACACAAATGTTGCGCGCGACACGTCGCCTCAATATGGTGATCATTTCTGTGAAATAGTTGTTTAAATCCGAATTCAAATAAAGAGGTTATGGGCCGGACACGATTTTGCTTCAAGGTCATGCTGTAACCTTGACCTTTAAGGCAGCGACCCAAATTTGCGCTCGACACGTCTCAATATGGTGATTACTTCTGTGGAATAGTTGCAAAATCTGACTTCAAATAAAAAAGTTATGTGCCGGACACGAATTCGGGACGTACGTACGCACGGACGGAGTGACGGCAGACAACCCGACGACTATATGCTCTCCCGAAAATTTCAAGGAACATAAAAAGGTCATCTACTAGTCATGACCAATCAGTATGTGAAATATGAAGACTTTGTGATAAATAGTAACCATGATAATTAGCTGAAAACATTCTGACATTTAAGGCCCCTGTGACCTAAATCTTTGACCTAGTGACCCCAAAATCAACAGGAATCATCTATTTCCAATCACTATGTGATATATGAAGACTTTGTGATGAATACTTTTCAAGGTAATCAGCGGAAACTATTCTGACATTTGAGACCCCTGTGACCTTAACCTTTGACCTAGTGATCCCAAAATCAATAGACACTTCTACTAGTTATGACCAATCAATATGTGAAATAAGAAGACTTTGCGAGGAATTGTAACCAATAAGCCATTCGGACATTTAAGAAACCTGTGGCCTTGATCTTTGACCTAGTGACCCCAAAATCAGTAGGTGTCATCTACTACATTTACTAGTTATGACCAATTAATATGTGAAATAAGAATACTTTGAGACATTTTGATGAATAGTTTTCAAGATAATCAGCGGAAACCATGTTGTCTACCGACGGACAGACAGACCGTCATTAGCAAAACAATATACCCCATCTTCTTCGAAATTGGGGGGGGGGGGGGGGGGGGCATTACAGAAGAAGAGAATGGTTGACATTCAACAAAACATTACGTTTTTTGGGTAAAAGATCTATTTTTGATAAAATAGTCAGCTAAACAAATCATTCAAATGATCAAAGTTTGCTCTTTGTTTAGAAGTTTTTTTATTTGTTGTTTAAAAATATATAATGGTAAAATATCAAAAATCAAGATCAATTTCCTACAAAATACATTGCTGGTTACTTTTTTATAATAGTGCTATATCAGCAGCTTTTAGTGATAACATCAACTTTCCTGTCGTCACAGCAGAACCTACACACTTTCTGATGAGCAAATCATGCTAATCAGGAGTCCAGTTCATCTAGTTTGTGCTGAATTGCATCAGACGTCGTCTTTCAATATTGACATTAAAATGCGTCATATCTCCTTTTAGGGAACGTACGTGCTAGTAAGCAAGCGTAAGAATCCTATGTCCATGAAAATTCTACGATTTTAGGTTGAACGTATGATTGCGTAAATTAGACAGTCTTACGATCGGCAGTACGCCATTGTAGATCAAAATCGTACAATAAGATAACCTAAATTTTTTGACCGTTTTTTATCGTACGATTGTCGTACGTCAATCTTACGATTTTGGTGGTGTCTTATCAAACCTCAAAGGACCTTGTGCTTTTGTTTCACAAATGCAAGAAATAAATTATATTTGTTTGCAAACTAAATAATTATAATGTTACTGAATGTGGTCTTAATAAAAGACTGCAAAACTGTTAAAAAATCAATATCATATGATGGTACATTTGTAAAGATGGGAAGGATTTCGAATTTTGGGAAGTAATTTGGATTTTCGAATAAGGTTTGATTATCTGAGTGGGTCCATTTTATTTAACTGAGAATGAACTTGTCTTATTTTTGCATTGACCTAAATATTTATATGGGCGCATCAGCAAATGCATTTCAGTAAAGGTTTTCATTATTACAAAGGCTGATAAGTTAGATTATAATCTAATGGACACTTTTAGTAAATTATATTCTCACCTTTAGAACGACATGCATTTGAATCATTCTGCTTTTGTATGGTTGCCCTAAACTCTTCCAGAATGACCTCCCGTATGTCTTTCGTTGAACAGAGATGAATCTTGTTATCTACTGTTAACGATATAGCAACTTTTCCTGGGTACTTTGCCTCGATTTCATTTATCTTTTTTTCTACAAGACGCAAGTCACAGCTTTCAACTTTATTTGTGTGCTGATGAATGACATCATCAATGACTGATGCTTTAATAACATCCATGCATATTTCAGAATCAAACTTGTTTTGGCAACATAAGATTAATTTTGTATGAGAAACACTCCAGATGCAATCCAAACCAGCATCCTGTAGCCTTTTGTTTACAAAATCGACTGTCGGCAAATTCGAGTACAGATTCGACGATAATGCTGATAATGGGTAGAAAAATACAGTTTTAAACTCGTTCTTTATATCAAGCATTATTAGTTTTGCTTTCCTTACATCTAACAGATTCCCTTCTAATTCAACAGCTAAATCATCCTTCCTCTCCTTTATACAAATGTGTGGCACTTCCGTTGCTATTTTCTCTCTATATCCCAGTGATCTGAACATTTTAAATTCAACTGCATGTGCAAGAAACACTTTCTCCACTTTCAACTCTTCCTCGGCATCCCCTGAGAAGTTATGCTCGGATCGTAAGGTGGAAGCTAGCTTTGGAGATGTACCCACAAAAGTTATCATAGATTTACCTTTGTCGAATAGAACAAGTATGTTTTCTTCATTGTCTGCAGTGCATTCAACACACGAATCATCAAAATTAAATTCACCGATTAAGGTGATACAATGGACATAAATCTTGTCCATCAAGTATTTGAAAAATTCTCTAATTTCTTGTTCCCATCTCAAGATAAATCTATTGGACAAAATGTTTGATTCATCAACAATGCAGTTGATTCTGACTTCGCAACTGTCGGATCCTCCCTTTGGCCAATAAACCTGAGCGTGATGACTAAGTAATTCTTGTTCAACAATTTCCTTAAATTTCTCATTTTGTTGAATAAATCTAAGTATTCGAATGTCTATTTCAGGAATAACAACTGTTTGTGGGATATTTGTGCCGAAAACTTCATCTTCTGTTTGTTCAACAAATTTGAAATATTTTCGAACAGTTAAATCTCTTCTTTGTAAAACATGTGCATGGCCCAACACACTCTTAATCACTGTGAATAATAACCAAATTTCATAATTATTAGTAAATATACATTACGCATTTGAAGAGAAAGAGTTATTGGACAGTTTGTCCATATATGTCGCAGCTACTTTACAGTATGATAGAGTCACTATGCAGGAGACACAAATATTATCAACAGGCCAATACGCTTTTATTATTCAAGGGCCATACTCAGTCAAAGTGATTCAACTAGACAACAAGTGGAATTTATGGAACAACTTGAAGACTGATCGCTCCTGAAAAGATTCATAGCAGTTGCATAAGTAGTATAATAGAAGTAGCCGAGACAAAACTTTAAAAAGTATATTTAATTAAAGGACACTTTCTCTGATAAAAATCACGGGACTGTAAAATTCTGACGATATGCATAACTAAACGAGGGTACTGATTTTAAGTATATATGAATTGGAAACTCTAGGTTTTGAGTTCGAACACTTTTTGTGACTGACGGACAGACAGAGTTCTCCCCGAGCTGACGTTACCTTTTTTTAATTTTCTTTGATCTAAAATTAACCTAAGCGACAAACTTTCGCCGCATAAGCAAAATTTTCCCCAACAATACAGGTCTGAACAAAATGAATACAATAATCATCCCATACCGTTACATGAGTTTATTCGTACGTTCCAACATTTTGGTTTTCGTGGCTATTTTCTTTGTTATTTTCTTTTGTCTACTTAATGGCTACTAGCCCATAAACCCTTTCATCAAAGAATGAACTTATTGTTGTCAACAATACATGAATGACAATAAACGCGCATTTTTTTGTAAAATAACTTGCTTGTAAAGTCATGTATTTTATATATCAAGGTATAAACAACTCAAAACATTACTGTATCCAGTTTTCAAACAAGAGCCGCTTGAATCGGGTGATGCTCCCCGAATAGGTTTTGAACACAGAGAAGTATATTTTTTGTAGTTTCACAGTTATGTCCCGGACAAAGTTCAAAGTGCAATGATTCCGAACTTAGGCAAGGCAGCGTTACTGTTTTGTTTTTGTCCTGCACTTCTACTCAATGAGATCTATCTACCTACAAAATGTCTTGTTCATATCTGTTATAGTGTCAGAGTTATGTCCCAGAAAAAGTTCAAAGTGTAAAAATGAACAAAGGGCAGTAATAAAAATTAGGCAAGGCAGAGTTACGGTTCTTGTGCAGGAAACATCTAACTAATGAGATATATCTATCTACACAGTTTCATATTGATATCTCTTATATATTCAGAGTTATGTTCCGGACAAAATGACATTTATCTACCTTCTTAGTTTTATGTTGATACTTATTGTTGTTTCAGAGTTATGTCCCGAACAAGAAAAGCGGACGAACGGAAGGTCGGACAAAGCGGCGATTCTATGCTCACCATTCGGGAAGCATAGCAATTATATTTCTATATTTTTCATTTCAATTACAATTATTTTTTTCAAACAATTTAATCATACATTTATTTAATATCTCTCCTCGCAACCGTTTATAGTGACTGGAATTAAAACGTCTCTACCTTTATAATCCTCAAAGTACACCAGGCACGATGCTTTATCCAACCGAACGACATTTTTAACAGTGCCCCCCTTGCTTTTTCTTTTGTTTTCAAAGTAGAGTAGTATTGTATCACTGTGAATATTTTCAGGTAGGTTACTGACATGAATTACATTTGACACTTCTAACTCATATATTTGAATGTTGACACCCTCAATCATTTCATCTTTGCAGTGCTCAATTAACTGTGCAATATCTAGAAAATAAAGTAAACAAGTGTATCAAAATAGCGCTTATAAATGTAGCTCACCTGCTTATTAAGGCTCTTAATTAAATAATGAACGAAAAGCAGATTATATGCCATAAACTGATCTCCAAACATTCATATATGCACCTGAAGAAATAGTGCAAAAGTCTATGTCCATATATGCTTGTAACCTATATTTTGCCCCAAGATGACCTATACTCGAACGTAAGCTAGAAACCATTAAAACAACCTTTCTGACCACTTTCTACTAGTGCGAAACTGTGTTTCTAGTTTTTGCTCCTGTGACCTAGTTTTTTTTATCCAAGATGATCCATATTAGAACTCGTTCGTCAAACATCTTGACAAAGTTTGATGACAACTGATGTTTAAGTGTGACAACTAGAGTGTTAACTAAATGTGGACAACAAATGACGGGCATTCAACTATCACTTAAAGAATGCTATCGATGAGTTATATTGATTCATTTCCAATCATGCATCCGTATGTTATGGTATACAAATTTTGCTTGGTTCTAAGTCACATCGACACTGTAAATGTCATATTTCTGGCCTTTTAACTATACTGCTGATGAAAAATAAGATTCCCCTATTTTAGGGATGATCAGGCACTTTGGTAGAACCAGCGACACTTAAAATGCTAGATGGATAGCTTTTTATCTCCCTTCTGAAGTCCCTGACAGAATTCAAGATCACAGCGGTGAGGGGCAAGGTGTTTGAAATAGAGAAAAACAACCTAAACCTGTTTACTGACATACAATTTTGTGACAAAATGTATAACAAGACACGATAATAGCTATTATTTCTAATTAGATGATAGAAAAACAAAATTCATAAATTAATTTTGTTACAGATTATTACTTTTAAGCAAATAAATATATATACCAAGATCGTATCCCATTATGACGAGAACAACATCTTTTTCCTTTTTATTAAATGCATGAAACTTTGGTTTCATTCCTGTTACTGCTTTTATGAAGTACAGAATGAATTCGTCAGATATGTTTTCCTGCAATCCTTTGATAAGAAACCTGTCTCGATAGTATTCAGTTGCTCTATCTTTATGCAGTCGTGTTACATCAACTGATAATCCGTTAATAACGTGACGCCTTTCTACAACTGATTTTGCATCTACAATATTAAATAGTAAAATGAACAATAGCTACGGCTACAGGAGTCAAACTCGATTATCTATTATTTCTAATATCAAACTCATTAGAGCTAAAATATAATAATTACTTGTAATATTTCTCTAACAAAACATACATGTCTTGTGAAAAAATAATATTCAAAGTTCATTTTTCGCCTTGAATATTAGAGTCATTTAAAGGTTAAGGTCACATTTGAGTTAATCATCCTGTCAGTTTTTCCATAGTTTAGGTGTTCTTTTATCCACGATTAAATCAAATTAAAAAGTAAGTAATTAAATTTCAATAATTTAACACTAAATATATATGCCATTTTAAGTTAGATGTTATTTGAAAATAAGTTAACACTCCAGTTTTTCTTATGTGTTATTTTCTATCAGTTAAATATGTAAAAGAATATTCTCATAATTTGACGTCAATAACCAAATGACGTCAGGAAAATTACTTCTTTGCTCAATGTAGTTCAGCATATTTTTATCAGTTTTCTAATTTATATGCATGCTAGAATGTAAATAAATATTTTTTTCATACATTGTAGTATAATAATACACGGTTTCTGGTTCTAATGCTTTGCAATTAATCACCCAGGCCTATCGGTTTTCATGAATTTTTTCTTGCGTATTTTAACTTTAATTGCGTATTGTTGTACAACAATGCACTCAAAATTGATATCTATTTCTTAAACAAATATTGACAATTTAAGGAAATTTCAAAAAGTTCACCGTCAAGAAATAAATTAACGTGAAAGTCATATCAGAATTATTTAGCATGTCGGTGTTGTTATATGTGTATAAAGCAAATCGATAATAATAAGGATTTGATAATTTAAACAAATTTTATAGTTTAACCTAGTTATAGAACTACGACAGTCCAGGTTTATTTCAACATTTGACATTGACGTTTCTTGTCACTTGTAAGTTAATTTCATATTAGACTTACTAAACATATCAATTATGTTATTAGTGTTCTTTTGCCCAAGTGTAAATAAAACCTATGGATAAAAAGCAAAGATATGGCCAACTGTAGCAAGATTAATTTAATTGATCTTAATTGTCAATGTTAATTTAAGGTTAAGGCCAATTTAATATTCTTTCAGGTCTTGTCATACAATACTTACAAAATTATGGCCTATTTTAGCAAATAAAACTGTAAAATTTCAACGTCGTTTCAATGTGTAATTGAATTTATTCTCATTTAAAATATTGTCTGATTGCAGTATGAAAATAATCCATTTACAAAATTTTAGCCAATTATAGAAAATTAAAGCAAAAGTGAAATATTTAATATTAAGGTCACGTTCATTAATGTATTGTTGATATCATAATCAGTTGTATCAATTTGAAAGTCTTGTCCACAATCCATTCATAAATAATAAACTTTTAACCAATCATAGCACAATTCAAACATCAAACCTTCAAGTTAAGGTTATGTACGTATGAATGAAATTTAGTCAACTTGAAGGTTTGGTCCAAAATGTTGTCTTGTCAACTGGTTTTGCAATAGTCTACAAAATTAAATAGTAAACAGAACAATATTCACCGCCTACGGGTGTAAAACTCAATTTTCTCTTATTACCTATGTCAAACATATAAGAGTTAGAATATTATAGTAAAGGTTTCTCTAGCTAAACATAATTTCCTGGTGAAATAATAATATTCAAATTTCATTTTTTCTTAGAAAACGTCGAGCTAAAATGAAAAAAGGCTGCAAAAGGAAATATTGATAAAAACACCTCTAAAATATATTTAGGTAATACGAGGGAGCTTATTTTCCTAATCAACTACCGACTTAACAATTTTACTTTAACTATTATATTCATTTTATACAAGCAATAGCAGCTGTTTTGACAGTGAGTTGATGGGTGTTAATGGTATACCTTTTGTGTTTTCAAATGTTATGTCGTAAGTATCACCATCTGATTCTACAGGAACAAAAGATGTAATTGGTCCTCCACCAGACCGTCTTTTGTTTTCGAAGTAATACTCTACTATTTCCTTTGCTTGAATCCTTTTCAGTCCGCTTACACGAACCATCGAGGCTTCATGTGTGGTTTGTGCCAATCTTGCAGGAATGTTTGGGTTTTGTCGTAGTTTTACGTTAAGACTTTCTCCTTTTAAAACATGGTTCGGGCATTCAATTATTTTTTGTGCCACTGAAATGATGATAAACAGTTTTCACTCGATTGTTTTATATGTTTTATATATATATATATGATTATTATATAAAATAGTCTTATGATGTTAACAAGTTGTATTTTTTTTACCATAATATATACTTTTCTCAGTAAATATATTTTTAAACTTACTGATTATCCGACTAATACTTTCTTTTACAAGACATATAATGTTCTAATGAGCCAAGAAGTAAATCACCGGTTTGTAAAGAGGGTCAATTAATCAAGATTCAAATCTACAACTGTGCATGTAGTCCAAATCTTATTATAATTTACGAAAAATTGTATTTAATGTAAACATAATAAATATAATAGGCATTCCAATATGAGTTGTTTCCCCTTCATTGTAAACTGAAGAAAAGCCTGACATCCCTAGGCGGGGCAAATTTTGACCCAAAAGCTATCATTTCAAACAATTGTACATATGGTCCACAGGACAAAGTTTTATTCTAGATATCTAAGCTTTATCCCTTATTTATTAAGAAAAATGCTTTGTTATTTTAAACTTTACTATATGCATATAAGGAAATGCATTCCCCTGGGGCGGGACATATTTGTCCCCAGTACTATAATTTGAACAATCTGGATAGATGTCAACAAGAAAAATGCCTTGTGCAAAATATCTATGTTCTATGCCCTTTGGTTCTAACGACGAAAGTTTGTAAAATTCTTTCTATTACCCCTCTTCAGATTTTTGCTTGTATAATCCTGGCAAGATTGGTTGAAATCAGATTTATACTCAGATGTATGTCTGCTGTTTCATACTATTATGGTGGAACTTTTGTGTTCCTTGTTCTTTTCTCGTCTACGGTATCTTCCCTTTGCCCCTTTTTTGTTTTATGTTATTGTTGTGCCCCCTTCCCCTATCTGCGACCCTCTTGTCCCCTTCAAAACCGCTTTTACGTTTGTAGAATCGTTCCTTTCATTTTCTTGTCGGTTTCAATTATTTCCTGTTTCCTGTATTATTATAGTAATCACACCGTCTGTGCTTTGCCTCGTGTCCTGTCCTGTTTTTGCTTTGAGTCCTACTGGGCTCCTTACCAGTTGTCATGATTTGCTTGGTGGTCATATGGGGGTTGCGCTCATTGAACGCCGCCCTTCCTTGTTGTTTTTGTTTTTCATATTTAATAGTTCTTTAAAAGGTTTTTTTGTTTCACTATAATCATTTCAACAGACAAAAACACACACAAGAATCGCTTTATGTCAATGGATCAAATCGATATCAACTGATATCTAAATTTAAATCTGCATCTGGAATGACGGCTGTAGTTCAAAATTTAAATAAAGTAGGTGTCAATAAAAAGGTCAGTCACTGGGTCAAATTACACGCATGACACTTAACCAGGCATTTAGTTCAAATACCATAGCTTTAGTTCTATTTATAAAGAGTAGGCCATTGGGTCAAAGTCTAAGTCAACTAATGTAAAATGTAACTCTACATCTGAAAATGTGCGTGTTGGCCAAATGTCATAGCTGTAGCTCTATTTGTAGATACTTCGGTCAAAAATCTAGGTAAACTTATATTAAGATTTAATTCTTCACCTGAAACACTTTATATAGTTTAAATGTCATAACTCCTTCTAAAAAGAGTAATTCATTGGTTCAAAATCTAGGACAAGATAAAACTAAAAACTGTCATTCTTGTGCATGTAGTAAAAAATATAGCTGCATCTTTAAGGTGACAACGGAAAATACCTAAAATGAGATTGTTTGCTTAGTAGCATTATCAACCTTTTCTGAGCACACTCGTGATTTAATTTTGGAAGCAGTTAGCCTAAAAATGTGTTTTTCAACGTTTTTGTACCATTTTTATCTGCTATTCGCGTAACCTGTCAATTATCGATAACGCTCCGCCCCCTGTTGAGGCATCAGTGAGGGAAATCGGTAGTTCCGTTAATTGCCGGACAATACTACTCGTAATACATGTATCGTACAAATACTGTACATCTTTTATGAATATCTCGACATTTATCGTCTACCTTTTTATTTAGCCTTTTTATAAATTAAGAAATAGTCGGCCAAGAACTTTGGCAAAAAGTAACATACATTATTTAGAATAGCGGCAAATCGCACGACCATGGGGATGGTTAAAACAATGTAGCTGCCTATTATATCAATAATGTATGAAATAATAATTTGTTTGTCCCGTAATATGATAGACATTACATTGAGTTTATGGACAATTGTACGGATCCAATAGGTTGCTTTACATTCAACCTCGTTTTGTTAAAATATAAAAAGAAACAGACAACATTTTTTATGTAAACTCCTATAGATATGACTAGTGATGACAAATTTCTAAAATATTTTATGATAATCTGCGGATGAAATTTCTTTATGATTCAATAAAAAAATTGGACAGATATTGAGATATATTTTGAGTAAATGTTTTGAATATTATGTTCGCCAGTAAATCGAACACATTACTAATAAACCTGAGACAAAGTATGAAATTTATTGAGTGTATGTCCCAGAAGAAACGGAATTGAGATCTTTGCCGTGCATAGATGAATATTCATGATAATAAAAATCAAAGTCAGATTATATTGATCGAGTGATACCTTTTATTTCTATTAAATTAGTCAGGCATTTATATGAATTGGTCGGACAAAAATATATAATACCCCATTCTTATTTGTACATCGTACCATGGACTCAATTAAGCCCTGTTTTTTTTATTAATTTATTAATTAATATCAAACGGAATTTCATACACGAATACACAGGCAGCGGGACACTGGTATAATATAATAATGATGATGATAATAATAAACTTCGAAAGTGAAACAAATAAATTATCCCGCTGGCGGTCGCACGTTAAATGCGTTCCATTTCCCCCCACAGAGTGCCTCAAATTTTACCAATAGTCACGTGACATCTGAGACAGATACCAGACGGACAGTATATCACGTTAAGATTTGAAGAAATTTCTGCTATAAAATGATATTTATCAGCAGATTTTTAATTGGTCAGATGTCACTGGGTCATAAAAAGTTGTTAGAGTATGTTACCGCAACTTGTGACCCCCTTTGGTGCGATATTTGCGTGTTATGCAATAATTTAGCGTGAAACGCAGGGGTCTGAGAGAGAACAGCCGATTTATGACACTTCGTTTGATGCGGGTTGGACTAACTTTGAATCGGCATAACATTTTTAATAATCAAGCAATTTACATGCGGTTTAAAACCCATGAAGCGGAATTCATTTACGGAGGGAACCGTGTCAGGGATCTTTGTTAGCTCAATCAGTGACTTAACTATCTTTAATTAAGTAATATGTATGGTGAATAAAGTCGCATAAAATGTTTGACGTTACGTAATATTTTTTGAGAAAAGATAGAAATAATCTGAGACACAGTTCCCTAGATATTATAATTATGTTTATTTTGCAAAAGTTTGATGACAAAAAAGTAAAAAAAAAATGACTTTGATAGGACGATTTAAAATTTATTATTTACAAAGGCATTTGTTTCAAATATGTTATTTTTTTTGAAGATCAAAGACCGCCTCCGTGGCCGAGGGGTTATAGTCGATGACTTCTAATCCAGTTACTTCTCTGGCGTGGGTTCGATCCCCGGGAGAGGCTTTGGTAGTTTAGCGCGGAGGAAGGTAGTCTAGTACTGGTGTAACTCTCCAGGAACGGTGGTTAGTAAACCACCCGCCTGTATGACTGAAATACTGTTGGAAACAAACAAACAAACAAAAGACATTTAATGCAAGGATTTAAATAATTAACAATTAATACTAAAGTATGTTGGTTTAAATGACATTTTTTATTGTTGTACCATGGAAAGTGTCTGTTGTCACCTTAAATAAAAAATACATTGTAGTCAGAAATAAACTCTAGGTCAACTGATATCAAAGTTTGCATTCCGGAAATACAAAAAGTAGATCCCAGGGGAATAATGTCGGGTCGTTGGTCGTCATAAGGGGCTTATTTTGATCCAACTAACAACAGAGCATATGCACTGCCAGGTATCAAAGCTGTAGCCTTCAATGAAATAGTTTTGGGCGAAAAGGTTTTATCATGTACATAACAGGAAAACCCATGGGCCCTTTGTAGGTTTGTACTGGACATTGTTAATTTGTCGTAGTATTTGTAATTTCATGGAAATATTGTTTTTTTTTCGGTTGCAATGGCAATCACAGTTCTACATAGGCTTGACTTGTTCGTTGTACAATTTCGAAAGATTTTTATGCTAGGAACTATTCTGCTTAGCTTTAACAACATATAGACCGACGGTTTAGGAAATATTTGAAACAAAAGTTGACGACTCACGACGGAATGTGGACATAGCCAAATTACAATAGGTCATAAAATAGGTCATTTTGAATATGTTATGCTCAGGTCAGCTAAAATGATGTACAAGTCAACTAAATAGTTTGAATTAGCAAAAATCTAAATATTGTATAAACCTCGTAAATACTGTTGCAAAAAGTCTTTAAATACCTTGTTCGGAATCGAACTTTATTACAACAACTTCATTTGCAGCATCAAAGTTAATGTCTGTAATACTTCCATTTATGTCTCTTTGACTCTCGAAGTAAAGCTGCAAAAGGTCTAACTTATATCGGTTTATTAGAGTCTCTGGTCCCCGAACTTCAATTGTATCTTTCGGACCATCTTTTAACTCATCATCACCGGCTTCATTGCCGCTCATTTTGTGTCCGTGTTGTTTTATTACATTTTTAAGCTGAAATGATATAATGACTGGAAATATAATTATGATAAACATGTGAGTAAATGTAGGAGCGAAAATGTCCATTGAATGATTAGCACTTATTTGAACCGTCAGCAACATAGAAATTGTTTTAATTGTTTTGCGGAGCTACATTATATATTATAAATTTATAATGAAAAAAATAATTAATAGATAGTGCTCAACAATGCATAAGTATGCATTTAAATAAAGGTTTGCACAAGCACTAATTTTTGCTATGATAAATTTACTTAATCAATGTTTACTTACAATAAAGTACAAATAAATAAAAAAAGGGCTAAGACGACCCTTACTTCGCTAACCTGATTATAAAGGCCCTAAAAGACAAGTAACCATCAATATTTTATAATATAATTTAATGAAAATTAGATATAAAGTCTAAATCTAATATGAAAAACAAGATCAACAAGGAAAGGCGGCGTTCAATGGCGGCGTTTATATCTGCATCTGAAATAGCACACATGTAAAAACCTTGCTGTTTTTTTTAAATCATCAATACTACAGAATAGAAAAAAAGAATCATTAAAAACGCCAGAATGGCAAAATTAAAAATGATAAATACTCGGTTTTATTGAGTCTGTTCATGGACGCTATTGGAAAGTTAAAGCTACTGTTCACACCCCCTAACACCTATTTAAACAGAATTCAACACCCGAAAATGGTAAATTTTGAATTTGGAACTTTCGCAGATGTGTTCAAACGGCGATTATCATGAAACCTTGCGTTGTGTTATGTTATGTCATGTTATATTAATTACAAATCCCATACGTGTGTTCTAACAACCTTTGTATGTCTTCATATTTGTGAGTTTATCTAAAATTGTAATCATTTGAATTAACAAAGTTTCCCTTGAAATTAACTTAACGAATTAATTATGATTTGAAACTTTCGACACCTGGTGTCGCGTGGTAATCACTAACGGGATACATTCATTATAACCTGATATATGCATCGCTCTGCTCTTCGTGCCCTTTGTATTTCACTTGTAAACGCAGACGGCTCGAAATTTTGTCGTTAAATTGAGACCATGCATAAGTCGTAGTCCCTATGTCTCGAGATTTTTACATAAAATATGATAAACAAGATCAACAAGGAAGTGCGGCTTTCAATGAACGCAACCCTAACACGACATAGCAAGGAGCCCAGGAGGAACCCAAACAAAAACAGGACAGGGCGCAAGGCAGAGCAAGGACAGGTTAACCACCATAATAGTTCATAAGAAGAAATAATTTGTAACTGATAAGGAAATCAAAGAAAAGAAAATCAATGATTGAAGCATGTGCCCATGATTAGCACAGGGGAAGGAGATAGGAGATTCGAGGAGAGGGGTGGAGGTAAATTAAGAAATCAAACTTAGGACAAAAGGGAAGATACTGACCGTAGACGAGAAAATAACAAGGGATACAAACAAAAGTGTCACCAAAACAATTTGAAACAACAAAGACATACATCTGAGGAACACAGAGGGGCACCGCCTTGGAATGGTAAGCAGTATGAACTCCTTCCCATACAAGTGTTTTTGCAACTACTTTATTCCATAAACGATTGCTAAGCATTCTCTTTCTCCAACAGTATAGTTCCTCCCACGTTCAAGTAATTTCTGCTTGCAAATACAAGTGCCCTATCATATTTTTAACATAGTTGTCACCAAAATCGCATCCTGACATTAACCTCCGCATCATTCTGTTGAATGTGGCCCCAGAGTTAACCATGCTGAAAGGCAATTTCTTAAATGGATAACCCCCTCATTCCGTTGAAAATGCTGTAAACAGTCTTTAGCAACGGGGATTTGGCAATAACCTTTGCACAAGTTGAACTTGGTAAAATACTTAGCATCTTTCAGCTTTGCCACGATGTCATCTACGCTTGCCATTGTTTCGGTACCGGCATTCAGTCTTCTAAAATAAATACAAAATCTATTACTTCAATCTTTCTTCTTGACGAAGACTATCGGTGCATTGTATTATGACACATATTGTTTAATCACATCGGCTTCTATCATGTTTTGTATCAAGTTTATTGTTACTCAATGAAAAGGTTCCTCAATCACCGACATGTCTCGTAGGGACACTTTCTCCACTCGCCCTTTTGGGATGGTATTCTGGCACACATCACACGATCTTTGGAAAAGTGCAACATCTCCTGTTATTTCTGACCAATGGAAACTTGTCTGACTTCTGTCCTTTGTCTTCTTGGATGACAAATGTCAACAAACAAAGGATTCATGGGCAAGTTCCATCACTCTCTTCCTAAAATCTGTCGGAACGGCAATCTGCTTGAATTCATTACCATTCTGCTTTGCATGAAAGTTTCGGAACTTTTAAAGCTCTGGTTGGACAGTCTGCTCTATGACGCTGTGTTCTTGTCATGACTGCTGCAATAGCTGATGGTTCTTCTGTCTGCTTCCATTCAGGATCAGGCTTATCAAGTACTCCGACAACGTTACCGATCAGTACAATATGATAAACAAGATCAACAAGGAAAGGCGGCGTTCAATGAACGCAACCCACATGACCCAGCAACAAAAACCAGTGGAAAGAAGCCCACTAGGACCCCAAACAAAAACAGGGCAGGGCCCAAGGCAGAGCACGGACAGACTAACCTTTAAAATGATACGTAAGAAGAAATAATTTGTAAATGATAAGAAACAACAAATAAATAATTGAATAATAGGGCCATAAAGTCAAAGGGCACAGGGGAAGGCGATAGGAGATTCGGGGAAGGGTGGGGGTAAATTAAAGAAATAAAACTAGGGGAACAGGGGAAGATACTAACTGTAGACGAGAAATCAACAAGGGACACAATCAAAAGTGTAAGTCGCATATCAATGACTTAAGCATCATTGCCTCTAATTTTCAAATAGAGTACGGCGTATCTACTTATATCTTCACCAAAGGTACGACTTGAGCATCTCTATAAATTGAAATCATGACAATTTCTTAACCCGTGAGTTTTTCATCTTTTACAAACTTCTTCTGCACAGCCGCTAAACCACATCCAGTATCTTTCAAAACTCTCACTGCATCTGTACCGACAAAACCTTTCTTTAATTCAATGATTCTTTCTTCTTGAGGTTGCGTTCACTGAACGCCGCCTTTCCTTGTTGATTTTGTTTATCATATTATATTCCAATAAATCTATGGTACAAAAATCCTTCGCGATGATCGGCACATTCTCCACTCTCTAACAATTTTCCATCTTCAGTGTTCTCTAGAGAATTAAAGTCTGTTTTGGCACATACGGCTGCTACCTTGCGGTCACTTCTTACACCTTCTGATTTTTTCTGCATGCAATCTTTTGCAAAATAACTCATTGTGTTGCAAATAAAGCACACCTTCGGTACTTGGCTTCTGTTGTTCTGTCGGCAGACTCTGGCTTAATTACCTGTTTTTTTTACAAATAAACCATGTTTTTATAAGCAAATTTCTGTTCTCTGTCACTCTGCCTGATGTCTCTGGTATTGATCTCTTGCCCAGCTGCCCTTGTTTTAGAAGTGGAATACCTCTGACAAAAACAGAAGACCCCCTCCTTTATGCGCTTCTATGTGCTGCTCTGAAAGGCGTGTTAACTACTCTAGTATGACGGCACTCATTCTTTCAGAAAGACGACCAAATCTGTGGAACACTCCTCGATGAACTGTTTTTTATTAAGAGCTCGCTCATTCAATGAAAGGTCTGCTCTACTCCGGCCATATATGTCCATCTTGTAAAGAAACATCTCAACATCTCAATGAACTGAAAAAAAAGACTCATCAGGAAGTGGTCTGCTCTGTGTGAACTTTACCCTGAAACCCTCTTCAGTCAACTGGTATTGTCTTAGAATAGCCCTCTTTAAAGTGTTATACTCATTGGCTTCTTCAATAGGCAAATTTGTAAAAACTTCAAGACCTTGCCCTGATAGAAATTAGCTTAAGCTCATGGCCCAAGTGTTTTTCTCTCAGTCTAATCTGCTGGTTAACCTCTCAAATCCCTCCAGAAATTAATTAATATTATCATGTGCTTCATAGAACTTATGTATTCTGGGTATACGGGACTTGCTTCCCTCATTGGTGGTTACTTTGATGGATTTGATCCGGTCTATCTCAAGATCTGTGTCCTTCATCTGGAGCTCAAAACTTATTTCCATCTGTCTTTCTGAAGAAACAGTAATAAATCGCTTCTGATAACCCTAGCTTTTCTCCTATTCTTAACCACTCGTCGCAATGCATAATGCTCAGTTTATCAAAATCTATTAAAAGTGATCCCGAACAAGCCTCCAATTGTCAAGCTTTGATTTCATTTATGATACTTTTATTGATTTGCCGAGCAGCACTTGTGATTATTAGTTAAGAAATTATACACAAAAATGATACAACGTGTTTCACTATGCCTTAGTCTCAATAAAGAAAACGGGCAGGGCAAAATTTGTCGTGAGGGTCATGATAAATATAGCTTTTGTAAGAATCTAAAAATTGTTGCCACATGCCAAAATAAAAACTATGGTCTAAGTACTTTCCACACAATAAGACTTAAAGATCCTTTAACACATTTTTATGATTTAATTTCATATATACATTTTGACATTGTTATTAATATTCCCAGCAGTACTGATTATTAGTTGAAAAATGATGCACTCCTTTGACCTGCTGCGCTCCATAGACTTTTCTGCAGTATTGGACTTGTTGCACTATAGGACATGCTGCACTATTGGACTAGCTACGCTCCTTAGACTTGCTTCTTTTCTGGGAAGCGGACCGTCGCTAAGACTTGCTTCTTTTCTGGCAAGCGGACCGTCGCTAAGACTTGCTTCTTTTCTGGGAAGCGGACCGTTTTAAGACTTGTTTTTTTCTGGGAAGAGGGCTGTTTTGTTCTAAACAATTATTCCAGAGTTCATATTGGCCCTTCCCATTTTAAATCCCTTAATTGGTTACCAGTTTGTAAGAGAGTTGAACAAATTATGTTATGTCATGGTTTAAAGGTTAAAAACCAAGTGACCCAGAGTACTAAAGTGATTGTTTTGTTTCTCAGGAATCTATGCATTCTTATTGTACCAGACTGAGTAAGAAAGGAGGGTATTGTCTTCCTAAGGTTAAAAGTTCTGGGTCAATATCTTTAAGTTTTATTGGTGTTAAACTCTGGGACAGTCTTCCAGCTCGTATGACTGAAATTAACAAATTTCATCGTTTTAAGGTAGCCATCAAAAGTCACTTTTTAAGTAGCATGTAAGGGTTTTTTTTTTATTTCTTGCAAGAAAATTTTATATGTTTTCATTTTTTTATTGCTCAGGTTTACTGTTTCATTTTTTTGAAATTTGTTTTAATTTGTTTTTATTAAGACTTTAAAAACTTTCTTTTTTTAATAGTGTAATTTATGGCATGTTCTTTCCTTACATAGGCATAACTGTAGGATCATATTTTAGTTACACTTAATACACCATGGTCCCTGTGATAATAAATCGCAATTACCCTATAAACTGTGATAATTTTTTAATGTAATCTTTTCTTAATACGCACATGATTATTTCTTAATGTGATACTTTTTAATGAATTACATTATTTTACATTTTAAATTGTGATAATTTCAAATGATATCCTTCATTAATGTGATTTTTCTTATAATAAGTGATATATTTTTTACCTTTTATGAAATATCTCTCTTGGTCATGCCACCAAATGCTAAGGACCACAATGGAAATAAGAGCTTGCTCTTTTTTGTGTTATCCTTAGTTTTGGGAACATGTCATGGTTTACAAAATATAGTATTTAATTAATTATTTATTAATTAATTGATTTATTTATTTGTAATTGTTTTAATCAATATTGTGTTTTTTTTATAACATGTAACATGTTTTGCAACATGTTTATCTGTTCTAAGACTTGCTGCTCGGGGAAGCGGACAGTTTTAAGACTTGCTCTTTTTCTGTGAATCGGACCGTTGCTAAGGCTCAATTCTTCACTACAAAGCTGACTGTTTTCTAGACAAGCTGCTTTATTCGGTTCCTTCACTGGACCGGTTATATTGCTCACCAACAAATTTACTTGCTGAAAAAAGCTTTTTTACAATATTTGAAGCTTGTTTCGAAATCAGATTTTTTTTTCCAAATTCATTTCATATAAATACACAACTTGATTAAACTAACCCTAAACGATCCGCTGCGCGCTAGAAAATACTGACCGCGATACTGTAGAATCGTTAGAAATTATTATATTACCAATATTTTATTCACAATCCAAGTATGCTTTGTCCAAATTTCAGACAAAAAGTATGAAAGTACAAAAAGATACAGGCCAAAAAAGATTCAAGAAAGTGTACCGAGTATTGATTTTAAGTGTACAGAGTATTGCAAAATAGCCCAACTTTAGTGTACATTGTATTGCAAAATAGAATGAGCACATTAGTATGGATAATCGATATTTTTGTCTAATTTTTAGGGTTATCGATTCCATTTCATTTTGCTGATGATGTACTGTTTCTATGATATTTATTCAAATATTCAGATTCAGTAGTGCTATTACTGTTCTTTTCCTACGGGCAAATACAGAGATTTAATTTCTCATTTGATTGAAAATCACACTACGGATGAAATAAAGTGTGTGCAGGGTCGGAAGCAGGCTCGGGAGCAGGGTAGGACTATCAGAATTGACGATAAAAATCTTTAGATACATGTCTCAAGAAACTGTGATCAAGGAGACCCATCTCTGAAAAGAAGGAGAAGAAAAAAACATATTTAGATGTCATTAATAATAGGTTTTTACAGGGCAAGTTTGCTTTAAGAAACATATCGACACACTTAGTAAAATATTTGCCCCAGGGCTTATGCCGTCCAAGCATGCCGGTATCGTCTTAACCTTTAACTGGATGAGCATATTGCGAAAAAAGCCTGTTTTCATTAATTACAAGTTCAAACTGCTATGAAACTATAAAAAAATGCTTCAATACTGATCAAACTGGGCACAAATGTTGACTGGACAATAGCCTGTGGAATAGCATGCTCAATTTTAAATTTCCAGTTACCATGGCAACGGGGGACGTCTCAAAATGTCAAAAATCTCTATTTTGCGTTGTTTTTTCCATCAAAACTGATTTCAAGGTGCAGCAACTTCTCAGTTGATTGAGATAAAGTATAAGGTTTTCGGCGTTGATTACACGGAACGTTTAAATCGACCTGAGGCAAACTTAGCCCCCCACAAGTCCCAAATCTTCTCGGCGATTAGAGGGGCTACTGTCCCACTTCAAACCCCCCAAACAGAAGGGGGCACATTTCCCCTGTGGCACCCCCTTGATGTACCTTTTAAATGGGGGGGCGCCGAAAAAGTGATCACTCTTTTGAACAACATTTCTCAAACTCAAAATTTCTAAATAGCGCATGTTTTACACTATTTGAGGCCTCAAAAGGGGTGGGATGTAAAGCCTTTAAAACACGCCTTCATGAGGTAAAAGGTTATAAGGAACATAACCTTTTTATTGCATCCGCTGCCCTTGATCATAATCTGATCAAAATCCATTATTCGGTTTTTTGAGCTGTACCCGCTCGGCAGTCATACTGGTAACTCATTGCTAACAAGTACAAATGATGCTGCAATGCAGCAATTGAGAAGCTCTGTGCAAAAATATGTGGTCATTACAGATACCTTACCAAATTATTCCTACGCACAGGTCATGTTATAATCAGATTAAGTACTATTGTAGATTTTTTCCGAATGTTTTGTAAACCATTTTCTGCATAATTATACTTATCTTATGCACTGTTCATAATTAAAAAGAAGGGAAATTTAATATAAAAAATGCTTTCACTGATGCCTACCTGGTAAGGAAAGTAATTTTATTGAATACAAACAACACTTACAAGACTTGTAAATGTTATTTGACATGACTGTACTGTGTTCTGTTTGTGTCACTACTGTAGTCAGTAACATAAGATGATGAAAATATCAAAGTCTGTTTTTATTTGTTTGGGTCGTCAGACAAAACAAATAATGGTAGCGAAATTTCAGACTCAAAATAATTCCCGAATGTTCGAAGATTTCTAATATTGTTTAATTCTTTATAAATATACATGCTTATAGTAAGCGCCATAGTTATTTACACAAGTGTTAAACAACAGTTAGCGTCGTTACAAACCCTAAAAAATAATATATGGTTTTCTTCAGGCTGTTATCATATAAATTCACCGTGGCCGAGGGGTTTGCGCGCTCGTGAGAGGTCTGGAGTTCAAACCCCAATTACGGCAACTATTTTTTTTTCAATTTGTTTAAGTCAAATAAACATTGGATCGAATATCAGTGTTGCAATTAGTCTTATAGCCAATCTACTACAATTAAAAAGCTGGAAAGCATTTGTGGCACTATACAAAAACAAATCTCGCAACCTTCCCCTTTCTGACATTCTGAGACCCAAACAAATTCAGCGCCTTCTGTGCTTTGATTTATTATTATTATAATTGTAACAAATATACAAATAGTAACAAAGGGGACTAATATATTATAGTAATATTGCATGCATTTTTTCATGTCAAATTAAAAAAGAATGAAAAAATGGGATGAATTTCAAAAAGACCAAATTCAGGATTTTGTTTGTTTGTTATACACGCGTTACATGGTGATAAAGTATTTATCAATATAATAGAAGACCGTTACCTGAATTTTAGGCAGGTATGAGGAAAATCACTAACATCATGTTCTCGCGAGACAAAGATATGAAAGCTATTTGACATTGGTAATATATAAAAAAAACTATTGTTAATTAATTTATTGGGAGATCAATATATATTTTTTGTTGAATTGCTTTAAACTGATTAAAAAAAAGACATTATACTTCATGTTCAAAATGCAGATCAAAGTTTCTGTTGTTGTCATGATATCTATCTATAGCCAATGCTAAATGAGGGTCCATCCGCTCGTAAGGCCACAAAATGCAGCTTTTGCTGTCAAGTACGGACCCCCCAAACATGTCACCAGTCATTTTTTTCTTTTTCACGAAGTGAAAACTTAAAATACCTTCTTGTCTGCAGGTACAAGGCTTAGAGGTTTGTTATTTGGTATGTGTTATTATCGATAGGTACTCTATCAAAAGTGTTCAAATTTTGCCTATAGTGTCAAAATCAGCCCCGCTTCGGGGTGATAGGTTTTCCTTATGTATAAAGTAAAAACTTAAAAAATCATCTTCTCAAAATTGACAAAGGCTAAAGGTTACATATTTTGCATAAAACATTGTGAAGTGAACCTCAAGCATGATTGTACAAATTATAGCCCTTGGGTAAAAATTGGCCCCACCCCCGGGGGTCATTGATTTTCACTTTGTACATATAGTAAATTATTTAAAAAAAACTTCTTGCCTGAAGGTACAAGGCTTAGAGCTTTGGTATTTGGTTTATGAAATCATCAATGGGTCATCTATTAAAGTTGTTTTAATTATGCACCTAATGTTAAAATTGCTCAATTGAATTGGCAAAGGCTAGAGGTTAAATAATTGGCATAAGATAAGACTTTGTGAAGTGAACCTCTACCAAGATTGTTCTAATTTTAGCCCCGGGGTTAAAATTGGCTCCGCCCGGGGGTCATTGATTTTCATTTTGTACATATAGTCAAAAAAATAAAAAAGTATTTTGTCTGAAGGTACAAGGCATAGAGCTTTGATGTTTGCTATATAATATCATCTATAGGTCCTCTACAAAAGGTGTTCAAATTTTTCCCCTGGTGTCAAAATTGGCCCTGCCCGGGGGCATTGATTCTCATTATGTACACATAGTAAAAACAGAAACTAAAACAAACGTTTTCTGAATTGGAGAAAGCTACAGCTTAGATATTTGACATGAAATGTTGTTTGGTGGACTTGTATCAAGATTGTTTTGAATTTAACCCTTGGGTCAACATTTTGCCTTGCCCAAGGGGACAGTGACCTACTTTCGTGTCATTTGATGTACAGCAATTAAACTTTGACCATGTGCACAGTTTTAGTTATAAAAATGAACTGATATCAGCTGACCTAGATTTTGACAAAGTGTCTTACTGTGTTGTCCTTTGATGTAGTCATGAAATTTACGCTGTGTGAAATATGACCTTCACCACCAAATTCACTAGACTCAACTGCATTGATGTATCCCTACTATGATCATCTTTTATTTGAGTAACAATATATTTAAACACTAATCTGATAATAAGAATATGATAGGTCAGGAATCTTTGCATTATGACAATCTTCAATTGTATAGAAACAAAACAATATATCCCTACACTACTATTTAGTGTTGTATTAATGCGGTTGCAAAGCATTTTTCACAAATGCAATCTTGTTTTCTTTCTAGCGGTTTAAAAGACACAGAGCGGACCTAAATTTTGAAATCCATACAAAATGACTATATTTGACCTTAGCATTAGGAGGTTAAAACCTAGACTTTAACTATTGTCTCCTTATTTCAGCCAAGAAGTTTAAATTGTGTCTATCATATTTAAAAGATTCAGACCGGAGACAAAAACTGCTAACAGGCGGCAGACGGACGACAATGTGTATAACATTTTTCGGTCGTATAAAAAGCAGTGTACATATCCTTTAGGTGATTATGCAATATGCAAGTTGGAATACTGGTATCACACAACAGAGAAAAAGGATAAAAAAGGAGGAGCTTAAAGTATCACAAGTATGCTCAAACAACAATTATGTCGTGTTGAAAAGTCTTAAAGAATTGAAAATTAAATATATTTGGTTATTTGTGCAGCGCAACTTTAGAAGTCAATGATGGCATTGGAAGTCCTTGGTTACTATGGAATTCTTTGGTTGTTAAAGTAAGTCATTTATTCATATTGAAGTCGTTGTTTGCTATGGTATATCATTGGTTGCTACGGAATTCATTTAAATATGCCACCGCAGCATCTGTGATGGCATATAGCGATTCACCTCTGTTTGTGTGTGCGTTTGTATGTGTGTGTGTGTGTATGCGTATGCGTGCGTGCGTGCATGTGTGTGTTGTTGTATATTATAAAGTGAACTTAAAAATCTTCTTGTGAAAAACCACTTGACCATTTTCAACCTAACTTGGCAGGATACTTCCTTGGGTAAAGGGCTTTCAAAGTTGTTTAAAGAATTTGATTCCATGTAGAAATCGGATTGCAATGGCTACCAAAAGAATTGATAAGAATAAATTTAAAAAAATCTTCTTGAAAAGACCAACATGGCATATAGCTAAATATTTTGCATAAGTGATTGTCTGGTAGACCTCTACCAAGATTTTTCAAATTATAGCCGTGGGATTAAAATTGACCCCGTCCCAGGGGGTCATTGATTTTCACAATGAACATATAGTTAAAACATAAAAAACTCTTCGTGTCTCAATGTACAAGGCTTAGAGCTTTGATATTTGGTAGATGGTATTATATATTGGTCCTCTACCAAAGTTTCCAAATTTTGTCTCTAGTGTCAAAATTGGCCCGGCCCCGGGGAGTCATAGATTTTCCGTATATTTATATAGAAAAATCTTAAACAATCTTCTTCTCTGAATTGACAAAGGCTGAAGGTTAGATATTGACAAGAAACATTGTGTAGTGGACCTTTACAAAGATTGTTTAAATTATAGCCCCGGGGTCATTGATTTTCATTATGTACATATAGTATAAACTTTAATAAATCTGTTTGTGTGAAAGGAAACAACTTTCATTGGAATGTGTAATACATGTTATGCATTTTTTATGTAAAATATTCAATAGCTAGGAGTAAGTCTAAAGGTCATGATTTTAAGAGATATTTTTGAAATGATCCGAATTATGAACTCTATTAAGACAGTTGTGAGCTTTGTAGATATATTTAATGAAACAATTTGAGCGCATTATAAAAACATTATGATTCAAATCATATTTATAATAATGATGTTTTAGAAATTGGCAATGATTAATTGAAAAGATGGCATTTGAGAAAAAGTTACTGTACCTGCATTTCAAAGTTTGATACAGCTATGTTATACAGTTAATACCTATTTTTTGTCAATGAAGAAACTTTTATTTTTGAATTATTTTTTGCACTAAGGCCTTTGTATTTTAACATTTGACACATATGCAATGCGTCTAATGATTTGATATACTGAAATATGACATTGAGCCCGAAATTAAGTAGACACTACTACATTACGGCAAAGTTCAATTGTATAGTATCAAAAATAATCTACTTCTGTTATATAAATGCGATGGCATAGCATTTTTTCAAAAACGCATTTTTGTTTCTATAGAAAGTCAATTGTTGCAAAGGTGAAAATTTGCTGTTTTGGAAAATGAATGTTTGTTTTGGATGTCACATAACTTTTAGGATATTTAATGGTTGCTAAAGGATGTTGCTATGAAAAAGTCAATATTGTGATATCGAAGTCACTGGATGTTATGGTAAGGCTTTTTATGGGTCGGTGGGGGTTGCGTTCATTGAACGCCGCCTTTCCTTGTTGATCCTGCTTATCATATTTTAGTTGATATGAAAGTCTATGGTTGCTATGAAACTAACTGATTGCTTTTGGAAGTCAACGGTTGCTATCGGAGGCAAATGGTTGATATGGAAAGTCAAAAGTTATTAAAAAAAACATTGGTTGCTATGGAAGCTACTTGTTGCTAGAAAAAATCAAGTCACTGGTTGCTTTGATTGTCAATGATTACTTTTGATTTTCAATAAAGGCTACAGAAAGCCAATTGCATTGAAAAGTTAATAAATAACATGACAGTCAATTTTTGCTATTGAATTCAAGACTTGAATTCAATGCTATGGGAGTCACTGGTTGTATAATATATCAAAGATTTATATAAGATATCAGTTGTTAGTTGCTATGGACATACTGTGGTTGCTATGCTAATCAATGGTTGATATAGATGTCATTTGCTGCTATATAAAGTAAGTACTGCTAAATATTGGACAATACTGGTTGCTATGAAAAGCAAAGGGTGACTATGGATGTCACTTGTTGCTTTGGAAATCAATGGTTGCTATATAAGTTTCCCGTTGCAAAAGAATGTACTGGTTTGACCATTTGTCCGCTGGTATCTCCCTCGAGCAGATATGAGATAAAATGACAATTTATGGTCTGATTTTCGCCTCAACGTCAGCAAAGTACTAGAGTTTTCCGGACGGAAACAACTTTACCACCTGACACATAATTAGATCCCTAACCACCCCTTCATATTTGGTTCTTCAGAACTGTGGTTTGAGCTTACAGGAGCAAGCAGGAATTGACGAGATAAGAGCTGATCATGAATTGACCATTTATGGTACGATTCTCGGTTCGACGTCGACAAATACAACATATATACCCGACGATCGTATCTTTACCAGAAGACACAGGGATCAAATCTGCCGTCGGATTTTTGTCATTATAGGTAGTCGTGGTTTTCGTTAATCTGGCTAGCCGGAATGGCCGGAGATCGAGGAGAAGTAATTTCAACTAGATTATGGAATAAAATAATGGTTGTTTACACACAGGTCTCATTTATCATCTCTGGCTAGCCGGTTTAAAAGGAGATGTAGTCCAGCTGTAAGCTGTTCAGATTGCCTGGCTAACTTCATACACATTATGTATTTATGTTTTATATTTATAAAATATAAAATGTACAATGTAACTTTTTTCCTTTTTTGAAATGAAAGAAATATTATTACAACCATATACACATGATACATTTGGATTGGATTGGAAAAAGAAAAAACAACAACAACAACACCATTGCAGTTAAAATTGTTTGGAGAAGGTTGGGGTTATACAAAGGGTTGAGGACAGTGACCCATCAACGTGCCTAACACTTTTAATGTCACTATGATGATCTGATAATATCACAGGAAAGAACATGCTAGTAAAATTCGACAAATAATAAATTTAAGGAAGCAAATAGTTTCAAATTTTACCTCAATAAATAACGGTTATGTATTCCATTTAGTTCAGTACACGCCTCTCATATGATCGAATATCTACTTGTGTAAACAAAGATTGACGTTTGAGATATGAATGTTACAGATAACACACATGTTATACTTGACTGTGAATAGACAAAATCCTTAAAGATACTGTCGGTTTAGATACTGAGAAGTACTTTTATAATATCTTGCATACCGACAGCATTCCATTCGCCTCTGTAGTTGGATCAGAAAGGAGTGCTAAGCTACATTCAAAATAACGTCACTGATGCCGGTTAAAATTCTAAAATAAATAGTTTGGAATTTTACATAGACCAGAATAATGCCACTAAATCCAAGTAATCAGAAGAAAAACAAGAAAGTTTTAATCTATTTTGTTTTTGTCTGCGTAATGATTATTATCTGCGTAAGTGAGCATGCAATCAGTAATGATTATTAGTTCATTTATATCTTAAACTGCGTGTTACGACAATGTAAAATTATTTTTACTTTATATATATATGGTTATATCGCTTTAACTTAACTTTAGTGAGCGTCAAATTTTATATCAACTGCTTACACCTTCGAAAATCAAGCGTGATAGGCTTAGCAACAGACATAAAAGCTGACAAGACAAAACTGCCTTTAATACTTATCACAGGCGTTTTTCCAGGATTTTGGGAACATGACCAATACCCATGGAATTGGGAATTTCAGCGGTGTTTTGTTAAAAATTGGGAAAAAATGCATGACTGAAATTTTGCATTGGTTAAATGGATGCAAACAAATTACTGTCTATGATGGCATCTTCAAACATTAAAGCACTATTACAGTGAAGAAGCCCTTATTTGCAAATATTTAAGACTTTTTATTCAATATCTTTATTTTGTAACTTTCAATTGGGAATTTATTTCTGTGGATTGTGAAAATAATATACTATTTTCAATTGGGAACATGACCCAATAACGGCTATAAAATAAGCCAAAAAATCCCTGAATTATTCGATTGAATAATCTTAAGTAATATATAGTGAGAAACGACCTTGATCTGTTGCTTATAATATAATGGGTACATCAATTAAACTAGCAATAATAATTCCAAACTAAATCAAATATGTACAACCTAACTACATATATTTTTGTGTTACGTATCTCCAAGTGTGTTTTTGATTATAAGTCAATTAATCCGAGAAGTACCTTCAACTTTTATTTACAGTTTATCATATACATATAATTTTTCGTATGGTTACCTTAATTGATTGATTAAACTAAAAAACACATAACTGATAATATAGTGATCAACTGAACCACTGAAACAAATTACATGAATATGATAAAATCACTTGTCGAAAGGCACACAATTTACAACTAAAAGTAATTCAACATCATATTAAAGCTCGGATTCTATATCTATTTGTGATTGTCCAACTATAGGTGAAGCTAAAAATTGAATATATATAACTTATGTACATTCAATATCAGTGAAGATGAGCTTCTATGATACATAGTTCGACGTTCAGCAACTAGAGCAATTATATCCTATCTTTGTATTCCCAAAGCCTTTTAAGATATTGACAAATAGCACTACTATGCCCACGGTTTTTCTTCCTGGATATTTTGAAGTATTACCTTCGATTCGATTCCAAGTTCTAATGTGACTTCTCATGCTTATATATCATAAAGAGAAGCGCCATCTACAGGATAACTTCCCCTAACCAAGAGCTTAATAATCTTCTTCCCAACGTACAAGATAATCTCTCAACATAACAAAATACTTAAATTGAACTAACCTTTATAAATGTATCATTTGAAAAGACTCGTTCCCAACAGGCGTAACATAGTAATATACAAATAAAACGTTAAAATCATTTAATTATATCTAAATTACCAAATAAGAAATATTTGTTGTCCAGAAAAGTAGATTAAGTAAAAAAAAGACGTCACTCTTACCATAGAAGCGCATTCGCACATTAAAATTTTTAACGGTACATTTAAATTAGTCGGGAATCACTACGTTTGGAACGGAAGGAGGTGCGAGCGAACATCTAAATAGCAATACACAGAACAAAATTGATACATATTTGCAACATAATGATACTGTCACTTAACAACATATGCAAAAGTAGAAAAAAGTACAGGAAGATCTGTCTTGGAACCGACAGAAACAAAATCATGTCGCCCTAAAGAAGGGAGAAGAAAAGAAAAATGAAGAACATCAATGAGATTGAAAGGGTGTATATCTTAGAATTATACTCACTCAATGTCTCAGTTTCGGCGAAAATTTCAACTAACATTGGCTGAATTTTCATATCTTTACTTGATCCATTCGTTTGTGTCAGGTGTTGTGGTAGATGTTGGCTCTGCAAATGTTATAAATAAGGGAAGCTTATTGAGTTATGCTCCCTACTTGCAGTTCTCTCTAAGACAGTAAACTAAAATACCTTTGTCTTTTAACTGTTTCTTGCTATGTTAATTGAAAAAAATCTTCAAACAACATCTAGTAAACTGTCGATTCATCGTTTCTTTTTTCAGGATATATGTAAGAAATCAGCATTTGTTTACTTAATATTTTGTCAATCAAACTAAACTGTATACTTCAAATACTATTTCTAGTATACCTGCTTTACACAGGATGTAACATGCCTTCATTAGGACATTCTATAGAAAATCTTATACTTTCCTCATTACACGTCTTAATATGATAACAGAGAATGCGAACTGGTCCATCAACTAGACGTTATCTTTTATTTCATCGAAAGAACCTTGTGTGTGATCTTCCAATACACTGTTTTATTTGCGTTCACATGTATTTAAAAAAAGAGTATATCGTTTCGGGTCTTACATTGTTTTGCAATAAACAAGTAATATGTAGCCTAATATTTGTGATTCTGTATGTTTTCATTATAAAAGATTATATTTAGTTTAATTCTTATTGAGATTACGTACATGAGTCATGAATTACTCCGATTAGTTTGAGTGTACATAAAGTTTTGTTGAACGGTGGTTGATAGGAACGCGTTAGAGAATAATTATAACATTTAGGATTTTTTTGTCTTTTTATTGAAATGTAAAAAAAATATTATTACAATCTTATTACGTTATAAGTTTATTAATATTCTCATCAGAATTAATTTGAATTAGTTTAAATCATAAAATCAATCTTCATGTTAAACAGGAACACAGTAAACTTTTCTTCCTGGTCGGAAACTTGTCGACTATGTACTCGGCATTGATAGTACTTTAGACTGCAAATCCATTTATTATTTTGTCATGATCGAACAGATCGCTTTAAACAGCCTAATAACATCTGCTAAAGTTGAGGTGACCAGCATATTAACATGACATGTTGTCCCTCTTGACATTTGACACCATGTATCATCTAACCACAATGAGAACTGACACTTAAGTGTATAAAACTTTATCAAAGTTGATTATGGACCCTGACTACATTTCAACTTTCAACGGACTATTTGCCGATGTACGCAAGATCATTTATTAAGTTAGAGAAATGTTTACGAAAGTTTAAATCAACAGCTTTCGACTGGTTGATGTGTGGTTTCGCCTGGACATGGAGCATATTTTGCAACAAAAGCATGATAATTATATATCACAATTTTCAAGTGCATATATATATTTCTAGAGGTAGGTAGATAAGTTCGATGTTCCATCTTTTAAATCGCAAAAAAATGATATTGATGAAACATTGATTCAGTGCCGTATAAGGCATCCTTAAAACCCTCGATAACATCAGCACAATTCAAATACGCACAAAAAAGTATCTTTTCCAAAATATGTTAAATCATGTTTAAACGGTTTGTTGTTTGGACTTTTATTCCACGAAGGCCTTTGGAAGACGGCTCTATTAAAAAACACTTATAAAAAGGTCGGGAAGTCTCCTTCAAAAACATCTTATATCTAACGAAAGAATCCCGACACCAGTTATGTAACGTCAATGTTAAATGGTAAAGACCTTTTTTCTTGTTTTTTTTTCCCAGAAAGCTGAACAAGTCTTTAATATGATACATGACAGGAAAGGATAATTTGCAAGACGTTGACGTTCTCCATCTCTCTGGCGCTTGATTATTTTCAATTATAATTGATGAAATACATGTATGAAACATATGAAACTTTTCTAAAATAGAATTTTTGATATCAAACTTTAATTTGTTGGCTAAATTGCTTATTTAATGTATTTTATGGTAAACAAGATATGTTTGTAAAACATGTATGCCCCCTATGGGCAGCCAATTAGTCATGTGATCAGGTTGTTATGCAGGACTTCTGACCCAGTGAACAAAAAATTAATAAGGGTTATCTACATGTTGATGACTAGTCACAAGGTAATAATTATTGTGACCTCATAGGTTATGTGCAGCAATTTAAGTTATTACAAATCTTACCAAATAAAATATGCATAAATTTTATGAATCATGTAGGCCTCATTAATAACAGCCAAGTTGATATATTACATCAGACCTTCAAATGTGTATACCAAAAGCATTTTTAGTTTAATATAAAAATATATCAACCAAGGCAACTTGAGTTGTTGAGTTATTGGTCAGAAACCATCTTAAAGTACAGAAATCAATAGGGGTCATCTACTAACCAATCATCATATAAAGTTTGAAGTTCCTAGACCTAAGCATTCTTTAGTTATTGATCGGAAACCGTTTTTACTAACAAGGTCAATGTGACCTTGACCTTTGACCCCAAAATCAATAGAGGTCATCTACTGGTCATGACCAATCATCATACCAAGTTTGAAGTTCCTAGGTATAAGCGTCCTTTAGGTATAGAGTGGAAACCGTTTTTAACTTCAAGTAAATGTGACCTTGACCTTTGACCCCCAAATCAAAAGGGTTCATCTGCTGGTCATGACCAATTATGATACCAAGTTTGAAGTTCCTAGGCCTAAGCGTTCTTAAGTTATTGATCAGAAACCGTTTTTACCTACAAGGTCAATGTGACCTTGACCTTTGACACCTTGACCCCAAAATCAATAAGGATCATCTACTGGTCATGACCAATCACCATACCAAGTTTGAAGTTCATAGGCCTAAGCGTTCTTTAGTTATTGATCGGAAACCGTTTTTACTTAAAGGTCAATGTGACCTTTGACTCCTTGACCCCAAAATCAATAAGGGTCATCTACTGGTCATGACCAATCACCATACCAAGTTTGAAGTTCCTAGGCCTAAGCTTTCTTTAGTTGTTGATCCGAAACTGTTTTTACCTACAAAGTCAATGTGACCTTGACCTTTGACCCCTTGACCCCAAAATCAATAGGGGTCATCTACTGGTTATGACCAATCACCATACCAAGATTGAATGTCCTAGGCCTAAGCGTTCTTTAGTTATTGATCGGAAACCGTTTTTACCTACAAGGTCAATGTGACCTTGACCTTTGACCCCTTGACCCCAAAATTAATAGAGGTCATCTACTGGTCATGGCCAATCACCATACCAAGTTTGAATTTCCTAGGCCTAAGGGTTCTTTAGTTATCACTCGGAAACCATTTGGTCTACGGACCGACGGACCATCGGACCTACGGACCACGGACCGACAAATGCATAGCAATATACCCCCTTTTCTTTGAAGTGGGGCATAACAATATTTTTTGGCGTGTCGGTCTTGGTTTTAGAACGGCAACATACATTTTAAGGGCGGATTTAGAGTGATGGCACCTCTGAAACCTTATCAAATCTGGAATAAAAATTATGTTACTCTCTAACATTTAATGGTAGCTGCAACCCTGCGTTTTTTTTATCCTGATAGCATTTAAAGAAATTTCCTTCAGTCATAACTTAATTGACCCCTGTTGACTTTGAGGTCAGTAGGTGAAGGTTATTTTGGCATTAGTCACGAAGTTGTTAAAGACATATAATGCCTCAGAAATGAAAATAAAAGTTTACTTCTTGAAAAGAGCAAACATGAGTTTTATAACATTTAAATACTGGTTTTAAAGCAATTTAGATGCTTATCACGAAAAAAGTAGCGCTGAATGTTAAACTATTTGTAAAAAGTAGCAATGATGTAAATAAAGTGGTGTTTTGACTTCCAAACAAAAAACTAAAATACAATACTTTTTCCAAAAGCAACATAACAAAAATATGGTTCAAGTAATAATGCATTTTAATAACCTTTTGGAAACTAAAATAGAACATCAAAAATAAGATTTTTCGAAAAACAAAATTTAAGTTGGGCATAATGGGCCTACTGTGGCCTACAGTACTCTTATAAAGGTGATATTCCTTATAAATATAATTGTTGTTAGTTGTTCTAAAGAAATTATGAAAAAAATAGCTGAGTATAAGATATTACTTGTGCTGATACCTACTATGGACATTTATCATTGGGTGGGGTTTTAGTTTATTTGGATTAGGGTCAATAACCCTTGAAATGAAAGCAGATTTAAAATTTCCTTTTTTTCTTCATTGTAAGTTCCAGATTTTAGCTTTACTGAAGTGACATCATGATGTTCAAATCATTTCAGACAGAGGCAATTAATTTAAAGCCAACATTGTAAACAATTTAGATCAGAATATAATCTCTTTGAAATCCAATCATTTTCATAATCAATTTATTAAAAGTGTCGTGTTGCAGAAAACATTGTAAAAAATTCTGACCTGTTTTATAACTCGTCTTTGTACATATTTCAATTTTAGATTAAGCTTGGAAGCATAAATGTAAGAGTTGGAAGTACAATATTTGGTACAAGAAAAGGACCCAATCAGCCAGTTGTAGGAAATTAGTCTTAATCTGAATCAAGCCAATCACAACCTTCCGGATCTAGTCAGTCTGATCTAACAGCCAATCAGAAGACAGATGTTCTAAGCCATCAAATGAAAGTCCACCAGGTAACAATTTAAGCCAATCAGAGCAAAGTTGTGTAAATAAAATTTTACAAACATCAGAGGAAAGAAATTGTGATACAAGTTCAAGAGACCTTTTTTAAGTACATTGCACTTATACAGACAGCGTTTAATTGTTTTGATGCCGGTTTGACCTTTCATGCGTATATGTATCAACAATTTAATTTAGGTTGCTGATATCTTATCATTTGTCAAATAAGCAGAACAAAAAAGCGAAAATTAATTACATTCTGGTGTCTGAAATTCAACAATGCACTTCACTGAAACGTCTTGTCAGATTTACTTGGACCTTCTAAGTATGTTCTTTTGATACAATATCAATTAAATCATCACCATATTAAACTTTTATTAATTCTTGAATGTCACCCTCTCAAGTTTGAAATAGAGTACCTTGAAAAGGCTTCTTCTCATGAGCTAACGGCTATTCGGCTTTCTTCTATTAAGTTTGTGACAATTGGTTTGTTTTCTTTCTTTTTAACTGTCTCGAAGCACTTTAAATTGAAAATAATTTTATGATTAACCGAAACCTATGCATGAATTACTACCATATTTTATATTACATTATGTAGTGTGATCTGGACATAGTACTCATTGAACTTTGGGCAGCTATACTTAGAAGTCACACAATTTTAAAGGAACGAAAATGCCAATGTTCCATTAAATTACTTCTTTCTGTGAATCGTAGGACACAAACGTAGATCCTCACCAAACTGGTTACTGATCTTAAAGATTTGACCGCCTCATACTGCAAACCCAATTTTACATGTATTCTTGTGAGCAATGCAGGACCATAATGGTTTCTGGCTTATCATATATTATAATCAGTGCTTTTTCCTTGTTTTCGTTTTTCCCCACATTTTGGTTATATTTTATCACACTTAATGATAATTAGATATTTATAATCGATTAACCACTGTTTATTATGCGTTTCAGTGGATTACTGATTGATCCATGAACATTATATTTGATAATTTCACTGTGAAATTTATCAAAATATAATTTCACACTTTTCAATGACGAAACTACTTTCTCAAGATTTTCCTCATGTGGTACCTCAGTTTTATTTTTGCTGACAATTCTGACAATGTCAGGCTGTTCAGAGAAAAGCAAAGCTGAAACTGATAAATAACTTAAATGTCAAAAGTAATATAAAGAATAAAATATGAAAAACAAGATCAACAAGGAAAGGCGGCGTTCAATGAACGCAACCCCCATATGACCCAGCAACAAGAACTAATGGCAAGGAGCCCAGGCGGACCCCAAACATAAAAAGGACAGGGCAACGACACGTTAATCATTAAATGATAAATAATTTGTAACTGATTAGGAATTCAAAGAAAATAATAATAGGCCCACAAAGGGGAAGGGGACAGGAGACTGGGGGGAAGGGGGGAGGGTTAATCAAAGAAATAAAAACTAGAGGCAATGGGGAAGATACTTACCGTAGACGAGAAAACAACAAGGGACACAAGCAAAGGTGTCACCAAAACAGTATGAAACAACATAGACATACATCTGAGGAACACAGTGGGGCGCCGCCTTGGAACGGTCAGCAGCATAATAATGACTGCTGGGGAGTTTAAACCGGTTAATGGTGCACCAAACCTCGCTCTTAGCCCCACCATGTTCCTATAAACGAGACAGTGTAAATAAAATGAATCCCCGCCAAGTGAAATTCTAACAGTTGTCATGGTTACAAAAGGTTAAATAAGTAAAACACTAAAATGATCATGTAGAAACATATAAAAGTAAACCCAATGACCATAACAAAAGTACTCAATGTCCTAAAGGAAGACAGAGCAACAAGAAAATCACCTACAAGGGCCCGACGAAGCAAGGCAGAAGACGAATATTAAGACAATTCAGTCCCAAAGGGCTTTACGAACTATCCATCATAGAGTCTCCCACTTGGTTCCGTCAGATGCAATCAAAAGAGGAAAGCGTAGTGTCCAAACTGTAAAAGGGTTGAACACTAAACATGCAGTATGTCTTAAAATAGTAGGGTCATAACCTCTTTTAATAAAACGTTTTAATAATTTTAGTAAAAACAGCAGAAAAATTTACCATGACCCAAAATCTTACGAAGTTTTTGTAAACCACATCGCCATAAAAAACCAGGCTGGCTAATCCCTTGTCGCAGAAGAGTTTTTAAATCACTATTGAATTTAGAAATTAAATCAAAGTTACGATTGTAAAAATTTAGTAAAATATGTCCGTAATTTATGATAAGCGGTAGCCCTGTTTCAGAAGCTTGCTGGTAATAAAAATATTCCGCTCGTTGAAATCCTTTACGTTGTTACAAGCTCTAGCGAATCTAATTAACTGAGAAACATAAACCCCGTAGGATGTTGCATGGGGTACGTCTCCATCCAAATGTGGATAATTAACTATACAAAAGTCAAAGTCATCTCTTTTATCATAAATTTTTCGTGTGAATAGAATTGTTGTTGATAGTAATATGAAGATCCAAAAATGATGTACTAAAATTTTCAAGAGTTCGTTTTATTAAGTTGTAGTTCATGCGGATAAATGTCAGACACCATTTGATCAAAATAAGGATTATCTAAATTAAAAATATCATCAAGGTATCTGGAAGTATTATTAAATGCGACTATAACATCTTGTTGTTTCTCTTCAGAGAGACTCAACATAAAGTCTCTTTCATAGCAGTACAAAAACAAATCGGCGACCAGGGGTGCACAATTAGTACCCATAGGAATTCCTAATGATCTGTTTAAATAGGGTATTACCAAACCTGACATAAATGTTGTCTAAAAGAAAAGAGAGTGCTCTACAAACTTCGTCACAGGTCCACATAGTATAATGTTTAACAATACCGTTAGTAAAAAAAGCTTTGTTCGAATTACATGCTTGAAAGGTAACTTTTTCCCGTGCAAAAGTTTTCTGAATTAGGGAAATTAGTTTATCATTGATTAATTTATGTGGCAAAGTTGTATAAAGTGTAGAAAAATCGTATGTACTGACAGTTGAAGCTTGAAAGTTATTAATTTTGAATTTATCCAAGATTTCACCAGAATTTTTAATTGACCAAAAGAGATGTTTGCCTGTGTTTTCATAGACTTTATCACAATATCTAATTGCATGTGTTTTAATGGCAGTCAAATTACTTCTATTCAGTCAAATTACCAATCACCAAATATCGTCTCCTTTAATTTTTGTGCCCCCTTTTTAGTGGCGGGCATTTAGATTTACCCTTGTCCGTCCTTTCGTCCGTCCGTCCGTTCACTTTTGTGTCACACGTAACTCAAAAAGTATAGAGTCATGAAACTTTACAGGAATGTTGATCAGCATGTGTAGTTGTGCACCTGGGTATTTTCATCTGGATATTTTTAGTATTTTTAGAGTTATTGCCCTTAACTTAGTAAAATTTTGCAATTTTCAACTTGTGTCGCATGTAACTCAAAAAGTATTTAACATAGAGTCATGAAACTTCACAGGAATATAGATCAGCATGTGTAGTTGTGCAACTGGGTATTTTCGTCTGAATTTATTTAGTATTTTTAGAGTTATTGCCCTTATCTCAGAATTTTTCTGTAATTTTCAACTTGTGTCGCATGTTACTTAAAAAGGATTTGACATAGAGTCATTAAACCTTAGGGGAAGGTTGCTCAGCATATTTACATTTGCACCTGGGGTTGCGCTTGTGGATTTATCCAGTATTTGTAGAGTTTTTTCCCTTGACTAAGTAAAAACCGTTTCATTATGTTGTTATTTGTTCCTTGAGATCAGCCAACTTTACAGGAATGATGATCAACATCACTAAATTACAGGAATAATGATTCACATCACTGTGAAGCTATGCACCTGGGACTTTGTATGTGGATTTTTTTCAGTTTTGTTAGAGTTATTGCCCTTGACTTACAGTAGTTTAAATTTGCAATTTTCAACTTGTTCATGCATAGCTCAAAAGTATTTCACTTGTCATGCTTGTAGGCCTGAAAGTTTACAAGAATGTTGGTCAGCATGTGTACTTATGCACCTTGGGGTTTGCTCGTGGATAAATTCAGTATTTGTAAAGTTATTGCCCTTTACTAAGTAAAAGATTTTTAGTTTCAAAAAATATTTGACCTAGAGTCATAAGATTGACAAAACAGTGGTGCGGTGGGGGCACCCGTGTCATATGGACACATTTCTAGTTTTGTTTCATTTTACAGTCTGAAAAATACATTCCTCCCACATGCAAAACAGCTCTTGATGACTTTTGGGCATATTTAAGTATCCTACGAACAATAACTGCCGTATGCCTTTTAAAAACTTAAAAAGCAATGGTAACCATCAGCCTGAAGAATAAGTAAACAACCCAGCGTTCGTTAGGCAGCCTTTCACTTCCAATCTCCTAGCCACTTTTTGAATGTTTACACCTCTGTCAACACTTATTTATTGACTGTTACAATCATTATCCTCAAGTAAGTTATCTTTCTTTTAAAAGGTGTATGACTAACAAATCCAAATGACATCCCTCTGAATCAAACACAATCATTTTCCTCTCGTGAAATACACAACAATGGCGGCCGCTTACACTTATCAAAGCCAGGTCTAATATAAATTCGCAGTAAGTAACAGAAATATGGATGGATGGTTGGAATTTTTCTACAACTAGAATTGTTTGCTTTTTATTTTTAACACAAGCGATCATTCAAATTTTCTAATAAAATTAATTGTATCACCACCATTTAACGTTGATTGTCGACCTTATTTTTCAGTCCAAGAAATCTTGTATTTATTGAGAAATTCGACTAAAATGAGACTCTCAATGGGGTAAACAGATGTTAATATTCTCGTAAATATTGAGGAAATTTCGTTTTAATTTGCCTTGTATAAATAAAGAACAAAACTGGGGGTTACTGGTCCGTCGATTTAATTTGTAGTGGACACTATATATAGTTCCAATTCCACAGGATACACAGTACATCTCAACATCAAACATCATATATCATACATCATACAAAAAACACATCATATCACATCACACCACTGAAAGTATAAATATCAAACATTCCATACTATCATGAAATATAAAGTTTTATACACGTGTATACATTACAATTCCTTATATATCATTAATCTAATATTCTATCAGCAGATCAGTTTATAGGAATAGTCCATTCATTAGATCTCATCTAAATAAATCATGTACACATAAAATACATCTGAAAATGTGTTACATCATATTTTACCTGCATCTAGTGACCACTTAATCATTTACTTATAAAACAATATACAATATATGCTCAACTAAAAAATATACGTGTAGCTCCAAAAATATATAAACAATGACATATAAATATAATAAAACATACCAATTGTTGATCAGACTCTTTAACTATACCTCTGTCACTCACACTGTGATATTTGCTCTGTACTGCAATTACTGTAAATAACAAATATCAGTGCATAACAAATAGAAAAAGTGATTTCTAGGAATTACTATAATATAAGAACATATGCTGCCATTTTTAATTCTTACACTCAGAAACAATACAAATATCAACATAACTTTTATCAAATATACAACTGTATTTAATTACTATAAGTCTTCACTAAGTTGATTAGAACTTTTTAGAACAAATGAATAAAACATACACATACCAATTTCTCAATCCAAATCCTTATTAATACATGTAATCTTATTCTTTTATAGAAAGCAAAATCAACACATCTACATGTCACAATGACCAACAACTTCTATAACACAAAAATGGCCTCAAGTGACCCAACCTTTAGGAGGGAAACGTTATGGATGAGCAGATAGCAAATGTGGTCAAGGGGACCTAATCACACAAAGTGAGGATTAAAATGAAACAAGGCCGACATAGTTACCTTTCTTGGAAAATAGCAAAAACCTGAAAATAGCACATTTCCATGTCTTTAATGACGGCCCGTCATTGTCTCGTCAAAATATCTCCACTTCAACTTACTTACTAAAATCTATGATAGTCAAAGTTTAATACTAACTACAATAAACATGTATTGTGAATGTATCAAACACAATATGATTCTCAATATGAACAACTCCCTTTATTAAAAAAATGTTTGTACTTTAAAGACAATGTACTTAAAGAACAATCTTCTTAACAGTGTACTTTAAAAAATAACGTACTTTGAACAACTTTTAACTTCCTTAAGACAATTTTACTTTGCGGACAATGCATTTAACGGAGAATGTACTTGACGGACAACATACATAAACAATAATGTACTTGATACAATGCACTTTTATTAACATTCGACTTACTCCCCCTGCTTAAAGTGACATTATGCCCATCCAGGGGTATATAATGAGTGAATGGGTGAATATCAAAATAAGTTTTCATTTTGCCATAATTCCTTTTTATTTAATAATTAAGTTCGCATAAACAATAAATAACGCAAAGATCCCAACGAAATTTCTGTAAATGTCCATTATAATTTACATGTAACGCTTAGTTTATAAAAAAAGTGGGGCAGTCTTTTTAGGTTTTATGCAGATTTATAATTTTATTCAAAACATTAACCAATATCAACTGCTGGTCAAACAGCATTTTGTCAATTAATCTTTTGAAATATAAAGTCAAATCAGCTCAACTTGACTATGAAAATATGAATATAATGTCACTTTAAACAAAAATGTCCCCATTTAAAATGTCATTATGATATATCTCATAAGAACATTAAAATCATATTTTTAAAATAATAAAAAGGGTTTATATTAAGTTTGATATGATTTACGTTTTTATTATTATTATAATCATCAAACCTTAAAAGCAGTTTAAAATTTATAAAACTTATCACGACATTAGTGATGTAACTAGTTTTCTTGCTGTGTCTATGTCCATGGTTTGAAGTACCCATGATCCAATTAATGTCTCCAAAGCTTTGAATCTAAAACCATATGGTGTAGTGCTGATAGTGCTTGTATAAACAATTCCGTACATTTGAAAATCTTCATAGCGTTTTGGTGGTTTCCTTGTTCTATCAGATCTTCTTGGTGGATCTGGTGGTAAATGTCTTTTCCTGCCAGTATTTCTCTTAATTTGTTTTGTTTGTGTCTGTGTGTCTGTTTCTCCTAGTGTTGTGTCTGTATCAGTATCTGTTATTTCTACAGTATCTACCTGTGGCTCTATCACTCTTTCTTCTGCTTGTCTTTTACTTTCATCTCTTAAGTTTATGTCATCTGTTTCTTCTGTATGTTTAACAGTTCCATCTCATCTTCTTTTTCTCTTTCTATATGATCAATGTCTCTATCTCTTTCTTCCAATCTACCCCTTCTATGTATATTAACATCTTGTCTAGTCATATTTCCTACCATATCAGCCGGTTCTTCTATATGCCCAAAGTTTATTGTTTCTTCAAGTGTATTCTCTCCTACCTCTTGTATATGCTGTTCTGTATTTTCTTCTCCTACATATGTAGTTTTACGAGATGTCACATCTGACTCTCTGTTCAATTTCCCCTATGTTCCTTCATTATCCTGTCTATCTCCCTCATCAGAAACATCTATAATAGTTTCTGTATCTTTACCATTATGAATTGTTGTAACAAACACTTTTTTTCCTGTCAGATTTACGACTTACAGGAGTATGTCCTGATACTTAAATAGATCTCTATTTATAGTTAATGTTTTGTGTTAGCAAGATATTGTTTTAGAATAAACTGTGTTAGACAACAATAATTTCAATGTAACACAGGAAAAAGATGTCTGTGACATCATTTTAAAGCTAGTATGTTATAAAGAGAAAAAGATGCATGCTAGGTGTTTGTTTATTTGGACTGAGTTGTGATAAAAATACTTTTCATTTTGTGATTTACTGTGGTCAGAGTACTTTTTTTTTACAATTTTACAATAGTTTCATCTATTCAATTATCTTCTTGTAAGTGCAGATTTAGGTATAGAGTCTGTTCATTGCTGGGAACCAGAAACGCTTGCATTTTGACTGAGTCTTGTCTCTCTGTAGGGAAGCTGTTTTATCACATTTTAGGTTGTCTGTTGTTGTCTGTTACAAAGATAAGTCAGGCTATTATGACTGCTGTTACATTGGTGTCTTCATGCAAAAACTTTAATGTAGCCCATTATCTAAACATTTATAAAGTTATCCACATGCAACTTGGAATAGTTGCTTATAATAACAAGGTGCAGTTGTTAGACAAGGGGCATACATTTGAAAGCAATATTTTTGGATGTATGCCCCTATTTAAAAGATTAGCATTAACACTGAAACAACAAGTCATTGAACTATCTCCATAATAAATCTAATACTTCAGGACATTTTTACTTTGTATATTACTCTTCCCAATTGAGATTTTCCTGCAGATTTCCTAAAAATCCTTATCATACACCATATTTTTACTTTCCCAACTCAGCAAATTTAGCAATAATATTGCCCAAAATCAAAGAGACCATTAACTAAGGAGAGAAAAAACCCTGTAATCCAGATAGGTGCAATCATATACTAAGATAAAGTATGCAATGTTTTACTTGTAAAACTCAGTGCCAGTTTTTCAATGTTAATGAGTTCACCAGAACCGAAGGTTCAGGGTGAGCTATAAGTATCAAAGGGGGATGCTACGCCGTCCGTCATCATGCGTCAACTGATGTCAACAATCGTCTTCTTCTCTGAAACTGCTGGGCAGATTTATTTCAAATTTGGTCTGTAGCATCCTTGTGACAATCACATTGCAATTAGCTCATGTGGACATCAATTGACCCCTTTAAGGGGTCGACAGAGCTAAAAATAGAAAAAAAAACTTTAATTATCTTCTACTACAGAACTAATTTATGGATGATCACTAACCTTTGTCTATGGATGATCACCAAACTTTGTCTGTAGCATTCTTGGGTAGTTTTTTTATCAAGTTTGTTCATATTACTTTGATTGGCCCCTTTTAGGGGTCTCAAGGGCTAAAAATGGAAAAACCTTTGAACTTTTTCTTCTACAGAACTAATGGATGAATGATCACCAAATTTTGTCTGTAGTATTCTTGTGTATTGTTTTATCAAGTTTGTTGATATTACTTTGATTGGCCCCTTTTAGGGGCCACTAAAGCTAAAAATAGAACATCCTTTGAACATTTTCTCCTACTGAAATAATTGATGGATGATCACCAAACTTTGTCTGTAGCATTCTTGGGTTGTCTTTTATCAAGTTTGCTCATATTAATTTGATAAGCTCAGTTTAAGCTAAAGCTTAAATGCCCCAGGTCATGGCATTTTTTCAAATTATAGTTAAAAGATACCGATATTCTTTGCTCAAATTTTAAATTAGAAAATATTGACAATGGATAATTTCCAACACTGAAAAGCAGTTGTTTCTGGTGAGCGCTTCAGGGCTATCATGGCCCGCTTGTCTAATGTGTTTAAAGGTTCATTATACCTCGGAAAAGAATATTTTTCCTTCTCTTATGAGCTTTATAGCGTTTAATTGATAGTATTAGAGGATGCCAAATGCTTATCATATGATGGCTATGTGTTCACTAAAATTAAAGGGTCAAGATAAGGATCAACTTTTAAAACTCAATTATTCTAAATTGTTTATCCTCAGAGGTTTACATACTTAAAGGAGCTCCAAAATCTGCAAAGGATAATGATCAAATATGCAATGCTTTTTGCTATTTAGCACACTTAAAATGATGATTCTGGAAAAAGCGGAACGATTTGATCATTTGCCGCATAATTATTGGTCTAGACATACATAAAATGGTACACAATTGTTGGAAAAATATTTCCAGTCCTTTTATGTTAAGTGCTTTTAATATTAATTTGATTAAATTGGACTTGAAAGAAAACATTTCTGAGGCATAATAGACCTTTTATGAATTTTTAAGAACGTTATTGTGTATAATGGTTTAATTGATGCTTTTGAGTAGATTATTAACATATGAATGAATATCAGATAATTTCACAGGGAAATGTATCAAATATATATGTCTCACTTACCTTCTTTCTTGAAAATTTCACCTTGTTTTTTCTCGTATTAACTTTCCAATTATGAAAAATATGTGTATTCATACTTTATAGGACATGTTTGCAACATGACCATTGTGTTATTGATAACTTTTAAAACTCAATCATAATCAAATGCATAAAACTATATAATGCACAGCTGTGATGGGCTAAGTGCATGAGCCAATATCAGGAAACTTCATCACTTGTCCACTGTGAACCCTTGTAAGATTACTTATCTCAGAAATTGTGATGATATCTCAATACATAATGAATATTCTTGTAGTCCTAGATGTTTAATTATTGAGTAAGTTCTGCAATGTTTTCAATTTATTACCTCTTTTTGAATGTTTTTTTTTTTGCAAGTGTTTTTTTGTTATTTATAGCACAGTTACTGTTAGTGACAGACAATAAATCAAACAGTATAATGTTATACAATGTATTTCCTTTTTATTTTATTTTCAGACAATTTGAGCTCTTAGTTAAGCTTTGATGAGCTTCAAATAATCTTTGTGTGCTTTGAGACTTCTACATTCAGTTGTATTTCATCATTCATAATAACATCTTATGTACATTCAGATTACCATTGACCAAATGTAAAATGAATATATGGCTGCATGGTTAAGGTCGTTGACTTCAAAACATTTGCCCCTGACCGCTGTGTGTTGGCGCTATGTGTTTGAATCACACTAGGAACTCTGGATTATTTCATGTGAAGAAGCTATCAAGTTACCATACGGAACACTTGGTTCTTCTCTGGTGCCGTTCTGTGTTCTGAAACAATGCACAATGGGTCTTCTAAGATATTTCTCCAACAAGAGAACTGGGAAGTCGTCATTTGTACTTTACAGTGTTGTTGCAACATAAAACCCAACAAAAAGTACCAATATGAACATTTTATGAACATTGTAAGTTCACTCCAATGAATTCAGATGCAATACATATTAAGTGTACAGGCAGCAACAATATTTTAGTAAATATCATCTATTAACATTAATTGTAGATGACTGACATAAGTATTAAACATTTGTCATGATGTTCTCATCTATATTCTATAATGTGAAGTCAATCTCAATTTAGTTGATGACAATATACATTTATAATTGATGATTAAACAAATGATAAAAACATAATGGTAGAAATACATCTGATCATATTTTGATCTTCCTGGATAACTCAGTAGCAGTAATTAATTTAATCCTTTCCATAATTGTCATTATTGTTATGATGATACCACCATAGTGATAATATAAACTCATGTTTTTAGTTCCTTTTGCATAATTATTTTTTTTTATTGCATATTCCCTCTAATGTTGTGTTGCTAAATATATCATTTAAAAATATCTCAGACATCTGGATGTGGCAACTATTGTCTGTTATTCATTATGATGATGTTAACACTATTTGGCATTATAAAAAAGAAATATCAATAGGTTTTGTATAATGTTTATATTCCATCAGAATGAAAGTATGTACGCAGATTGATCCAAACAAACTTTTGACAGAGTGGGAGAAAAAGATGCCATTGGCTTGTAAAATATATTTGTATTTGCTGTTATTAGGATTTAACATTTTCAACTGAATTTATTACTCTTAGAGCATTCTGAATATTATTCAAAATATTTTTTTACACTTAATTATAATAGCCTTAGTTTTATGATATTTACCAATGATGGCTTTATGACATAATGATAAACCACTGTTTGTATTAACATGTAGTTAAAACATGAATTTATCATCTTTAACTGCCCAACAGTCATCACAATAAGGTTATGTATAATGATATAAATAATAATGTTCATACACAGAAATTAAAGGTAATCAAACATATATCAACAACTATACAAAGTAACAAGTAGAACTAAATGTCAGCTATGTCCCCTCTGAAATTGTTTACATGCTCTATTACACGATATATGCACACCATAAAAAAGGAATGTTTCACTCATATTACGTAGATACCAAGGGGACTTTTCTTTTTCAAGAAAAATAGTATTCATTCTTTATTATGAACAATTAAAACAGTCACACCAAACATCTCCAAGCCCTATTTTATAAAATATTGAAGTACCCAAAGAAAACCCTTTTCCCGGGAATACTTCCCTTCTGTACATGTCATAATTATACACTTGAAAATGAAAACGTTTCTCTCTATATATAATCCCGGTATAGTCCCCGGGCATTATTTTTTAATGGCAATTCCCATTGAAAGAATAGTCCCCGGGGACTTTTCTTTTTTTTGTGTATAATAGTATTCATTTACAACTAAAACTTAAAATGATATTTTATTTGACAACTAATTTCTTATGTCTTAAAGTTCTGAAGTGCCTTCACTCAAAAAGCCAACCCTAAAACATCATTGTTGTAGGGATATTAGACCGCTCTCTAATATCATGGCTTTAAATGGGTATTAACTGCTAATATCATGGCTTTAATAACAAGCCATAAAGGGCCATAACTGCTAATATCACGGCTTTAATTACAAGCCATAGAAGTATTATTGCTCATATCACGGCTTAAATTAAAAGCCATAAAGGGCCATAACTGCATATATCATGACTTTAATAACAAGCCATAGAGGGTCATTATTGCTAATATCGCAGTTATAATAACAATCCATAAAGGGCCATAACTGCTTATATCATGGCTTTAATTACAAGCCATAAAGGGCCATAACTGCTAATATCATGACTTTAATAACAAGCCATAGCGGGTCATTATTGCTAATATCACGGCTTTAATTACATGCCATATAGAGGGCCCTACAGACCTTGGTTACGTTTCATAGAGTCCCAAATAAAGCCCTTATTTTTTACACATCTGAATCAGTTGATCATTAGACTCTTTGATCAATCTTGATGATAATAATTATCAAGAAAGATCTTTTCAAGTGTGCTAGTGAACTGATTTAAAGTGCTATGGTCTTTAATAAATAAACTAACTAATGACATTTAATATTTCTTCAATACAAATCATCGCCACTGACACACAATATTAATGTACCTGTTCTGCTAAATGCTGTCGAAAAAGCCTTAGCTGATAATCAGTCATTTCAGATTCACATACTCTAATCTAAACATATAACCACGAACAAGAATGTCATATCATCATGTTCAGATTCACATGCTGTTAACACATAACACAAACAATCAAATCAAATCACAACGTTTATTCTTATTATATTATATCATGCATCACATATATGACAATTTTTATCTACACGTGCATACAATGCTCTCTGTAGAACACCATAAACTACAGTATTTAGTGCCAGCTTTATTTGCCAAACTATGGTTTACAAAAATCATAGAGATATTTTTTATACTTAATACTTAAGAGCACTGATATAAAATAGATTAAATATTAAATCAAATAGTTAAAAAACTTTCAAGCATCACTTACAGAACAAAGTTACATGATCAATTTTAGCTTATATGAAATAACAACAAAATAAATTTATCATAATTCTGTATATAAAATAAATACACTATCTTTATTTGTAACAACTAACATACAAAGACGTATCTATAAATATATTGGCTTTCAACATTTGATTTTGTTTAAGAAGCCTTGTAGTCTTTTTCGCAGTCTGTATTTAAACAAAATAATTTTAAAGCTACCGGACCGGACGGTGTGTCGGCAGAAATTATTAAATCTTCATACAGTGAAATTTCTCCTTTTCTTTTATCAATCTTTAACCAAATATTTAAAAATGGACAATACCCGGAAATCTGGGGAGAAGGATATATTTTTCCGATATTTAAAGGGGGTGACCCAAAACTAGCAAATAATTACCGTGGTATAACACTTAACAATATTTTATCTAAGATTTATTCTCAGGTTCTACTTAATTGGCTAACAATATGGACTGAAAAACACGAAAAACTTGTAAATAGTCAATTTGGCTTCCAAAAGGATAAGAGCACAGTTGATTGTATATTCCTTTTACACTCAATTATTTCAAAAGTCATTTATTCGGGTAAAAAGCTGTACTCCATATTTATTGATTATGAAAAATGTTTCGACAAAATTAATCGTTCTTTTCTTTGGCAAAAACTTATAACAGAAAATGTGAGTACAAAAATGGTAAAAGCTATAAAAGCAATGTACACTGTAGTACGAGCATCTATTAAATATAATGGGGTAGTACATTATGATGTTATAAACTCTCATCAAGGCGTTAAGCAGGGAGACCCCAGTTCTTCTCTATTGTTCATGATGTTCGTAAATGATCTAATGAGTAATATAAATGCAGACCTTGGTGGGATTTTCACCTTAAATGAGCTTAGTCTATTTTTGATTTTATATGCTGATGATCAAGTATTATTTACTACAAATCCCGACACCTTACAAAGCATGCTTAAGGACATCGAAATATACTGTAATACCTTTGGACTTAAAATAAACATAGATAAAACCAAAGTTATGATTTTCGAAAGAGGCAGACCTACACATTTTGATTTTCATCTTTATGGCAAAAAACTTAGTAAAATAGTAACGTCTTTTAAATATTTGGGAATATACCTTTTTAAAAATGGAAATTGGTCACGAACACAAAAAAGCATAGCAGAACATGCATCGAAAGCACTTTATAGACTGTTTGCTATTCTTCATCAATATGAATTCAAAACTAGTGAAAAATGTAAATTATTTGACTCATTAGTAGCATCAATTCTTAATTACTGTTCGGAGGTATGGGGAAATATTGAAGGTAGTGATAATGAAAAGATTCACACTAAATTTTGCAGAAAAATCCTAGTTGTTAATATATCAACAAATCTGACAGGATTATATGGAGAACTTGGTAGAGAACCAATAATTATTGTAAGACAAATAAACATGATTAGGTATTGGTTAAAAATTCAAAAATTTGAAGACAACAAACTAATAAAACAAATGTATAATATGCTAAAACTAGATGCAGAAAACAATATAACTTATAATGGCCAAAACTGGGCATATCAAATTAAAACAATATTAAACAAACTGGGTCTTTCAGATATGTGGAACGATTTACATAAATATCAACATATTCCTGTTTTTGAATTTATAAAACAAAGAATATTAGACTAATATCATCAAACCTGGTTTTCAGAAATAAATAACTCTCAAAGACTTTTAACATATTGTAGGACAAAATATTCATTTTCGATCGAACCTTATCTTGATTATTACAGTTTAGAAAGACGTTTCAAAATTGCTCATAGTAGATTTCGTCTATCATCACACAATCTTGAAATTAAGAGGGGTAGATACTATAATATTCCAAGATTAGAAAGAACTTGCAAATTTTGTCGTTCTTTACTCATTGAAAATGAGTACCATTTTCTACTTACTTGCCCGATATATATAGATTTAAGACACACATTTTTGAAGCCTTATTATTTTACATGGCCAACATTGCAAAAATTTGATAAGTTAATGATGTCTCAAAATAAGAAAGAAATTATCAATTTATCTAAATATCTATATTTTGCTAACAAACGGAGAACAGAATTAGAACAGTAGTAATCATCTATTTAAAATGAACTAAGAATCTCGTGTAACTAACCAAAAGCTCCTTTGCTTAAATAATAACACTTATGTAATCTTTATATGAACTATCACTATACACATTATTATATTATTGTAGGCTAGAAGTAAATGTATATTACTTAATGCTGAAATAAATTGTTGTTGTTGTTGTTGTTGTTGTCTTTTTCGCAGTCACACATAAACAAGTATTAAGTAAAGTCAATTATAATTCAATTATAATTAAGTCACACCATAATTTTTAAGGATATAAAATGCTTATCAACGTTTAATGGCAGAGGCAGACCAAAAGAGTAATTTAATTATAAGTATAAAAAATATTATTCATATTATATCATGCATCACATCTATGAATGCCCAGAAATCCCTCACCTGAATATAAAACTCTCCATGACAAGGCACAAGTAATATTGTAATCTATAAAAAGCAATATAACATCTAAAACTGATATCACAAAGTTCATATTTGTATCTGAAAAAGTGCATGTGTAAAAATTATTGATTGCTATTGTTAAGGTAAAACAACAGTTCATAAAGATGTGTACATATAAGAAAAAACAATGACCCCCTGGGGCAGGGCCAATTGGAGACCCAGGGCTTTTATTTGAACAATTTTGGTAGACACCTATAAGAAAAATTTTTCATGCTTAATATCTAAGCCTCAAGCTATTTGGGTTTTTTAAAAGATTTTTGAAGTTATTACTATATACATTTACAATAGTTCCCTGGGGCAGGACAATATTTGACCCCAGGGCTTTTATTTGAACAATCTTGGTCGACACTCATTAGAAAATGTTTCATCCTAAATATAAAAGCTCTAGCTCTTTGGCTTATTCAAGTTTGTTTTATTTTTACTATACCTATACTGTATTTGGAAAATCAATAACCCACTTAGGCGGCACAACCTTTGACCCCAGGTATTTCATTGTCACAAACTAGGTAGACACACATTATAAGATGTTTCATGCTTAATTTTTAAGCTCTAGCTCTTTGGTTTTTTTTAAAGAAAATTTTGGGGTGGGGCAATTTTTGACCCCAGGCTTTTATTTGAACAATATTGGTAGACACCCATTTGAAGATGTTTCATACAAAATATAATTATAAGCTCTAGCTCTTTAGGATTTCTAAAAGAAGATTTTTCTTTGTTTTTTACTATATACATATAGGGAAAATCAATGACCCCCGGGACATGGCTAAATTTGACCCCAGGGCTTTTATTTGAATAAACTTGGTAGACACTTACTAGAAGATGTGTCATGCCAAATATCTAAGCTCTAATTCTTTGTGTTTTTTAAAAGATTTTTTTTTCTTCTTTTGGTTGCCATGGTCTCCAGAGTTCTGCATAGGGACATTTTTTAAAGGTGACCGACCACCAAAGGAACATTCCTGTGAAGTTTGGATGCAATTGGCTAAGCGGTTTATGAGGAGATGTCGTTTAAACTTTAAGTTTAGTGATGGACAACAGACGGACGGACGACGAACGAAAAGTGACCACAAAACAAGTTAGCTAAAAATGCACTTATTAGCTAAAATTACACTGTAACAATTCATATTGGGGAAGTAAATAGCATTAATTTCACATATAGCAAATGAGACTGCAATTTACATTGTTTCTTTGGTTTTAAAGTTAATGAAACACTGAACACTTTAAATGTCCTAAAGGGGGAGATATTTTTGTTCTTATGGAGAAGATGCCCCTCATTTACCCCTTCCTTAATTATAACAGACATTAATATTATAAAGGGAGTCAAATAAAACCATCACACAACAATATCCTGGCTGGTTTTCTTCCTCACAAAAAAGAATCCCGTCTGGAATTTTAAACCACCGCAGTGAGGGCAAATGATTGCAAATCAGAGACCTTTACCACTGAAACAAGTAGGGAACCAAATATGCAATTAAGAAGAAAATACATGTTTTTTTATACAGTATTTACGAAGGAAATCGTGAAAAATATATATTCAACATTATAATATTACATGTAACAATTAGTATTTATCGCAGAATTTAAGCTGATGTGACATATAGCAGAAATTAAATTTGTATGTTATGTATTAATGAAGGTCTTTTAATGTCATAATTATAGAACTGCATATCAATTTGTTAAAAAAAGCAATAACAATTATTTACAAGGAGCACTGATATAACCTAAATTAATAATTAACTTAATAATAAAATGTCACATACATCAATATACACATCAACTTGTAATGATAAAGAAACTCACACAAAAATGTAACATTCAAAAGTATCAACATTTGTATTCAAGAAACATACAGAACAGTAAAATATTTAACTAATCAATTTAACTTATCAATTTAATGAATAAACTTTTCACTAGTATGAAACATATAACTAGTATGACACATATAACTAATTGTTCAATATTGATTAAAATAAATCACTGTAATGTCACATATAACAGTTTTTTACTGTGGCTTAAAAGATATAAGATATTCCGGATAGGCTTGTGTGTCATGGAAAATGATAAACATGATCGGGGTATCTTGTCTGTCTACAACAGAGTCGAATATAGCAGTGCTACCAGCACCACCCTTTATAGGTGGTACACGCATTCCTCTGGTACCCTGGGTATATTCTCCAGTTAGTACACGGCAATAATACATCCTCTTTACACCACTTGGATCAGGCCGGGAATAAGTATTACTGCATGGATAACTTGCATTGACTGCAAAGTATACACCATCCCCAAAGACCGTTGCTGAAAATAGAAGAGAGACAGAATGTTACATAGAAGACCTCAGTTAAACCACCGACATTCTATAAGCTAGTTGGATAGCTTCCTCACATGCCCTGGCAGGATTCCAATTCACAAAGGAGTAAGTTGTTTGAAGCCAATGACCTAAACTACTCGGCCACAGACTTTTGAGTTCATATCAATTAAACTAACAAATTGAAATTAAAACTGTTTGAAATTTATCATTAAAATGGTATACAATTCTTATGCTTCATTAACATTATGAAATTTATTAATTGCAAATTTTCCATTTCTCCTGAAATAAATATTTTATTTTAAAGCCAAACAAAATTCTAGATGTGCAAAAAGTACAAAGTTTAACATACATATGTATTGTATGGGGGAACATCAAAAACGGTTTAAGCATTTTTTATTGGACCTTATAATATTAACAATAAGATATTCAGACTATATATATGCAGGCAATGCTGCATGTCCAATATTCAATCATTGGACATTGTAGTGTAACACACAATTTTTTTTTAAATAAACGGGTTTTCCTATATAAACCCTGGGGCTGTGCCAATTTTGACCATAAGGACAACAATTATAATCAATTTGAAAGAGATTACAAGGTGATACTATATGCAAAATATCTATGCTCTTGGCATTGTAGTTCATGTTAGGATTTATTAAGACATGGTTTCTTTACAAGTCTGTATTAACTGACCAACTGCAAATGATTTAAATAACTTTTGTACAGGTCAATCACGCAACTCTACATGCCAAATTCCTAAACTCTGCGCACTGAATATTTTCATTATTTACTATACTAGTCTAAGGCCCTGTTTGCGGCCCCCATCCCACAAATTTGACCACAGGAGCATAATTGATATCACTTTTGAGACGCTTACATGGCAAAGCTACAAACATATAAATATGAGCTCTGAACAGGAGACAAAAAAGGCAATGTAAATAAAATTAATCCCAAGGCTTTGCCAATCTGGACCCTTAAAGTTACATTTAATAAATTTAATAAAAACAGAAATAGCGACATTTCATTAATAAATTGGGTTTCATATCGACATCATATCTTATTTTGGTGTCCAGACAAACAAAATGAGTTTTATAAGCATAAAAATGGGCCACCTCATTATGGCGAAATAGTAAGTACGATTTCTATTTGCATGAGAAACTCCGCCTTCGAATCATCCGTACATCAATATTAAATCAACAAACATGACTATAAGTAGCAGTTCTAATTTAACGGTATATTTCCGCATTGTAACGGATGTTTTCATACAAATTTAATCTTTTTATTGAGACGATATCTTTTTTCTGAACCCTAGGCTTAGTGCACCGTGAAGCTAAAACGGTTAAAGTGTGTTTGCACAAGAAAATATCATATTTGCTGTTCCGGATAGCAACTATAAAACTGTTGACGTAGCGCCTACACCAGCAGATTATAGTCTTCATTTGTATGTTAAAATTCGTATACGAACTTAAGTGTTACCGTGGGGTTTTCAGTTTAAAATCCTAATTAATGAACAATATTTGATGAGATTTACACCATTACTTTTAAAAACTTTAAGGCAAGTGCAGAATGCTTGGTTTTTAGGCCGACGGCAAAATATTTTTACATATTTATTTAATGTAGCTTTAAGGGACATGCGTTTTTTGTAGAATACTGCAAGGTGACGCTATATTTCCTGGTGAGGTGATTTTAAGTATTCATTTCCTAAATGTATTTTTAAAACCTCCACAACTTACTTGTGCATCAGACCGGAACCATTTATATAACTTCTGTTGAGGGCCACCAAAGGTAGGACTGGATACTGCTTAGTGTTAGAAACCATATACCAGGGTATTGTGCTAATTACCACATATATCAACACTTTTACTAAATGTTGTAGAGAGATCATGCAATCACACTGTATGCTCACATTAGTTGAAGAGGGAATAAAACACGATTGAAAAATGACAAAATTATTGATAAGGTACACACCATTTTTGCCACAATAACTCCTGTTAAATCCAAAAGCGTTGATATTGTCAACAGTTTCAGCTGCTGTACCATGCCATAACAATCTCTCATTTGTTGTATTAGGTGGATTCTTATCCTCCAGTTGTTTTTTCTTTGCCTGGTACTGTGACCATAAAGTCTTGTTCTGAATACGCTCAATCTGTAAAGAAAGACTCAATAAATGAATAAATCAACCAATTCAATTTTACAGTGACTTAACATAAGCAAGAGGGGTGTCGTTGCCCTGGATTGCACACCTGCAATCCATTGCTAGAAAATGCCAAATACTTAAGCTGTAGGCATTCTAGTATCTGAGTAAAATAATTTAAATATTATTTTCCTAAAAAAGTAATGTGTAATAAGTGACACAGATTTAGGCCATTTCTACACTGTCAACTTTTTGTTAAGGTCCACTACACAATGATTCATGTACACGCCAAATATCTAAGGTTCTAACAATTAACTTTTATCAGTAATATACCTCACATGATTATTTGCTTATATATAGCCGTACGTGATGTCCGAGGGAAAACAGTTTTAAATGCCGCACTGAAATATCACATTTTGGCCTGCTGACCATTTCCAAATGACCCCCAAGCGTGCATCAGATACCATGGTTTAGATATCAGCTATCATGTTTGAATATATTGAATATTGATTTGTTTGGTATATTAAAATAAATGCAACATCCCACTGCAAGTGATAGGACAATAAGTTCACCATTGACAAAACATTGTCAACCTAGGCTAACCGCTCAGGCTTTCTATAACACTCAGTTGGATGTAATATTTATACAATGACACCTAAACCGTACCAGAAGATATGTTGTATATAACATATTAAAGGCCAATGTTTTTTACACTCAATTTCAGTTTAACATCAGATTAGAGTACGGAAAATTTCCCTTTTTTAATACAGTCTGGGAATACTAACTAAAGCATGTATTGGTCACCTGCATCACTTGATCTTCAATGGAAAATAAAATCGCTTTTACGCACTAAGCATGAGTTAAATCCCTTAGACTTTTAAAAGTTAAGAGATGATGACCATGCTAATGATATGACACACAAGAAGAACACACTAAAGCCGACATGCTAACCAGCTCCTCAAAGCAACACAAGTATTGAAATTTGGTCTTATATTCCTTTCTTTCACATAAAAGAAAATAACCACAAACGATTCCGCATGTAAACGTAAAAACATCAAAATTGTGTAATTAACATAAAGTAGTAGAAGAGATGCATAACAGGCTAAACCTTTTTTTATTTTCATTTTACAAAGTCCAAAAACTAACAATTGGCAACCGAAATGCTGAGGATATATATATTAGATGACACTTCATGGTCAGGTGAGCAAAAATGATAACCTACCATATATTATTTGATGTTTTTTCATGTAAAGAAAGTTTCCAAAAACCAAATTTCAGAAGTATTTAGACATTTTGTGTGTTTGAAATTTAAGCAAATACCTAATCCTTCTTTGCATAAAATCTACTTGCAACAAATGTCACAAACCTAATATTATACATAATTTCACTTCAATCAGACCTGATAGGCGCCACGTAATAGCTCAGTTAGGTCTAAGTAAACACGATTTAGTTTTTATTATAAAGTTTTTATTATATATATATATGCTCTTATCACGAAATTACTGCATTACTCACACTCACTGCCAATAAATATAACAACAAAGATTTTAATTTACTGTTTAATGAATATCGACATTACTATTTTTCTAAAACAATTTAATTATTTAAACATAATATATTGTCAAATAATACTTATTATATTTAAAAGCAACAGAAAATTTTCAAAAGAAAAACATAAATCAAGAATGCAAAGCCATTACAGTTTTAGTAAAAGCGTTATAGAAGTTATGACATGAAATAAATCTACATGAAAAAAGTATAATCAGCCAAAAACAAGGGGGGGGGGGGGGGGGGGGGGAGTCAAGGCTTTTGAGTGTTTTACTGAGTTAAGCATTACAACAGGGCACGTTATAACGGGGTTGCAGTGTAATAATGATGCATTCAAAATTATCAAACTTAATTATTCTTACATTTAAACTAGCATATCCTACGTTTTTACTCTGTAAATGAGACATATAAGATTTTCCCTTTAATTCATTCAGTCATAGAAAGAAGTTTAAAAGAAAATAACACAAGTATAAGTTTCATCTCTAAAGTATTCAGACTACTTTTGATAGCAAGTTTACCAGGTCATTATGTACATTACGTCACCTATAACTTTTAATCAGCAATTTAACAGACTTTGTATCATGTTTACCTGTAATAATAGTTGGTAATAGAAACTCCTTGTAGAATATACTATATTAAAAGGATACCTGTTAATATTATGACATTAGTAATTGGGGCGACAGGGTGAGTTCTAGACAATAATTAGAGTGAATTATTACACCAAGGTTTTACTTGCTTTGGTTTTTTTCCGGATAAACAAACAAATGAATATGTTGAAAACAGACAAAGCAGTACATGAGGACAGACATCTAGGATAGCTTGTGAAATATCTCTTTTTTCATTTAAATAAGAAATGCCTAACTAACAAATGTTGAGCCACTCCGGTCAGGTTACTGCTTGTTGAGTTGGCCACTGCTGCCTTGGTGTGAAAGGGAGTACATGTACCGGTATTTTAAGTTAAGTCCATTTATAAAGGAAATATGTTTGGCAGACTGAAATAAGGTCAGGTAAGACAGGAAGTGGTTTAATTTAGGGTTTTGGGGGAATTGCTCCGATAGTTTTGATGGAAACGTTTGAGAATAGTCTTTTGCACTTTTTGTGCATACAAAACAGCAGAAATCAATGCACTGTGGTACACTGTATAGACAATGCTTCTAGAGCTACAAAGAAATAGGCGACCTGTTCAGATGTTAAATGCATGAAAAAAGATGTTAAAGCAATTGTAAACATATTTATGTTACTGCATATACAAACCTTGACAACTGTAAAAGTGCCACCAGAAGAAGTAGTGAACTTTTGTGCAATATCTGTATACTCTTGACTTGTCGGCTGTAAAACAACAACTCTTAGATTTCCAGTCATATCTGCCCAAAGTGCTGGTGCTTCAAATGCGCCCTCTGGAACAATTTAACAACATCATAATACACTTGTTTGATCACAAAAATGTATGTCATTCCAAAAAAAGTGCTGTCTTTTAACTATTCTAGGAGTTCATCAGCAAACATTATGATAACAAAATAAAGCGTTTGATAAAAGTTTCTCATCATCTCAAAATGTTTATTTAGCAATATGAATATCTCAAGTAAACATGTCATATGTCATATATGAAGGCCATGGCACACCAATGGATGGGTGAATTGACCTACATCCATAAAAATTGAAGGTTGTTGATGCAAAGTCTTCTACTTTATAACTGCAATAATTATGTGATTCTTTGAGGCTAATGTGACCTTGACCTTTGATTCTGTAATCACCGAGTCTGGTTGGTAAAATTCATGAAGTTGCATTTACATAAGAAGTTATCATGCTTCAGATGGAAGTACATTTGTCTTATGATTAAGGTTAGTAATGGCCATTTAATTTCATGATTATTTTGAACCCCATGACCTTTTAATTGTAAGTCCACATGCTGAGAACTATTCTTAGAAATCTTCATTGCTTTTTATGAATTACAGGCAAGACACATACTGCAGTCTATGAACAAACAGCATGAAGAACGGACAAAGGCAAATCCATATTTTTTACCTTTGACCTCTGCATGCTACCATGACATATGACACAAAGACCCGAATTTTGCAAAGATTTGTAATATCTTTAAATTAAAGACTACAAAATTGTCTGTACACACATTTTTAAATTTTGATCTGACAATATTTTGACCTCAGCTTGTGACCTTAACCTTAGCAACAGGAACTTGAATTTTGTGTGCCACATTTCACCTGAAAATGGTGAACATTGTGCCAAGTTTTATTAAAATCTCTCAATGCATGCTCAAGTTTTACTGCAGACAAGTGATTTCCTCTGACCTCGAAGTGTGACTTTGACCTTTGACAAACGTGCTTGACATTATGTCTCAAGGAAATAAATATCTGTATAATATATGTTTGCATGTAGAAGATATACTCCTGACAACGTATGGACCTCTCATCATATTTGGTGACCTTGACCTTGCACATATTGACCTGAATTATGCTGGTTACACTCTGATTGTGAACATTTGTGGTAATTAACCCCTAAATCAAATTCAAATTCATAAACACATTTTCATATTATGATCTAACCTTCGAGCTGAACATGTGACAGACCTTGGCAACAGGGAACTTAATTTTGGGTGTTGCAATCAACCTTACAATGATTAACATCTGAACAAAGTTACATGTATATTAAAATTGTTCAATACAAATTTAAATTTTGCTCCAAACAAATGTTTTTCTCTGACATCTAAGTGTGACCTCGTCTAGGTTTGTCAGACCTTTGACATATAGAGACCTAGTTCATGTGCCCCGACACTACATCTCAAGGGGGTGATTATTTATATAAAGTAATAATTAAATCCCCTTGTGCATAATCTCCTTTCAAAACTTGACACCACATCCCCTACAGGATACTTTTTTCTTTTTCTTTTCAAATGGTATATGAAACTTGAAAAAACTATCAATGATAAAAAAATACCTGAAAATTTGCCAATTAATATAACACATGCATATGAAAATTAGTTTTTACTTTAAGTATGTAATAAATTGATTTAAACATTTAGTACTATTTTTTACTATCACCAACGATTATAATTAAGAGTATTAATGTTTATCTGAACTGAAAATATATATTTTGTCATTCAGTATTCCAACACCAAATTTGCTTGTTTTCAAAGAACAGCTATCTTAACTGTTGTTTCTATTTTCATTGCCAGTGGTCAACTATACAGGCCTGGTTGCATAAAATACTAACATCAAATTTTGTTGAAATATTACTAAAATATATTTCATATCATAAGATAAAAATGAACCCTGCATTTAAAGAATCTATTATATACTTTTTCTCTTTTTTTACATAATAATTCTTAAGAATTCTCTTTAATTCTGTGTATTGGCAGTATTAAGAAAAAAGTAGTCTGGCAGGACACCATACAGAAAATATGTTTCACTGCAGAGAAAAATAAAATTTTTACAGTGAAAAATATGGTAAATGAAAATATACATTATTTCTCAAAATTTCATTTATAAGTAAATAATACAATTTGTTTATATACCTTCAAATGTTTGACTATATGTCTGTGATAAATAAATTTCAAATAATGATGCATAAAGTCTGAAGCAGTATTTACTCACGTTTCACAAGATCCCCGCGTATCACAGTCACACTATCGTTTGGATCATCTTCTGGAAACTCCTCCATTTTTGAAAAGTCGAGAATGTAATTAGTTTTATCTGCCCTACAATCCAAAATAGTAAAATATTCTGAAAACTTCCAAAATCCACATCTTTTGACAGGGTTGGTAACAATTACCCATTTCAACATTACAGTCATTCTTCTGATCCATGTTACATGGAAGATATCTTTGGATTTTCAAAAACTTATGTTTAACTTTGTTAAACGTATGCAATCCATCTATCTCCTATTTCTGATAAATCCCTCATGAGGAGAAAGACGGTTACTTTTTGAAAAAAAAAATGAAATTGTTATCGATCCATTCTTTGTTTTCTATTTTGATACACATAATTGACTGGAAATGCAAGGAAATTAAGACAAAAAGATGTTTGATTCAAGGGGCTTAATTTTTAATTAAACCTGATGCTACTGAAAACTATAAGCCCTTAAAAGCAGTTTTCAAGAACATCAAAACAAATTTTGCTACTGTACTAGTGATTAAATGTAATAAGAATACGCGTGTTACTTGCATAAAAAAACTGTTTGCCTCATTAAAAACATTTACCATATTGCGATAACATTTTCCACACCTCTGCACAATTGATTAAATTTGAAAATTCTAAATATTTCTAAAGTGAACATTATATTTAAGAAATTCTAAATTCTTATATATCACTATAATAATATTTACGACAGAAAAATTACGTGTTACTTTTTTATATTGAGTACTTGGAAATCGACATTGAGTACTTGATTCTCCGGTTACTCATTGATTGTCAGGATTTAAACATAGACAAACGGACATACCCCCCTAAAGCCTTAAAGCTTAATCACACATAGAAATGAACCAACTAAAACGATCTAGAAAATATCTACCTGAATTTAACGCAATCAGCTTTTGAAAGGTAAGCACACTCTATCTTGTAGTTCAGCTCTTTATCATATGGTTTTAAAGTCTGTCCCGTGTCCTCATTTTCAATGTAACTCCACTGGACTAGGTTACTCTTCAACTCCGCTGATTTTCTTTCTTGTTCGACAGATACAGCGTGTCGCAAAATCCTGTCAAATAATTATCAAAGATGTCTGTTGAAGAATTACGATTAATGTTTTAATTCTTGTCAGTGAACTATAAAAACTACCATTGTTTTAATAACAGTGACCTTTATCACAGAGCGTTCAAAAACCATCCTTATCTGGTTTTTCACATATGGTTGCTATATACCAAGTTTGAATAATATAACTCATTTCAAACTCTAGATATTGGCTAGAAACCATAAAATGGACCAACCGACTAACTGACTGATCAACAAGATGACTGCTATATACTCCCCTAAACTTTTATGGGAGTATAATTAGTATAATAAGAGAAATTAAGAATAATCTAGTTTCTTGGCTCCTGCCTCCAGAATGAGGACTTCAAAATGGCTAAAACTACATGCTTTTAGCATTATATGCTGTGATGGTTGAAGTTTACAAACTTAACATTTATGTTGACAACAACATGTCTTGTGATGATAACACAAATAAATATCTCTGATGATTACATGCAATAAAGTATATTAATGTCTTATTATAAAATTCATATACCTATGCATATTATCCGCAGCTTTACTGACATTTGCAGAAATTCCTGTTATTTGTATGATACCTTTAGAAGATTCCACCTTTACGTCCAGATGATGTTTCGTTGCCACATTTTTTATTTCCATAATCTGAAGTTAAAAATAACATAATAATCAAAGGTGAAATTATTTAAGTCTACAATTCAATAACGTACTTAGCAGGACTTTAACCAGAACTATCACTAAATGTGATTAATACCCCCAACAAGACTGCTTCGGAAATGAGGATGTTACTAGTAACAAAATACCTTGTAAAAGAATTGAAATATAGAGTTATGGTTGTGGGCGATTAAAGATTGTTGTGGTTCTTGTATGTTGCATTTCCTTTCGATGTGGTTGGTCATTGATGAAGTTTTATTGAATTACTCTGTAATAAGTCCAGAAAGACAAGGAAAAGGAACAAAGGGCAATTACTCTATAAATACTGAAGATGGAGTTATAGTTCTTGTGCACTGCACTTCCTCTTATTGTGCTTGACCATTGTATGAAGTTGTTTTGAATTCCAACCAGTACCTTTTAAGTTATGCTCCGGACAAGAAAAGTATCAAAGGGCAGTAACTCTGTATTTTGTCAAAATGGAGTTATGGCTCTTGTGCACTGCACTTCCTTTTAATGTCCTTGACAACTGTATGAAGTTGTATTGAATTCCAAACAGTAGTTTTCAAGTTATGCTCTGGACAAGGAAAAGTAACAAAGGGCAATAACCTTAAGTTAGTCATGATGGAGTTATGGTTCTTGTGCACTGCACTTCCTCTCAATGTGCTTGACCATTGTATGAAGTTATATTGATTTCCAACAATTAGTCTTCAAGTTATGCTCCGGACAAAAAAAGCAATGGAAAAGTAACAAAGGGCAATAACTCTGTAATTAGTCAAGATGGAGTTATGGTTCTTGTGCACTGCACTTCCCATTATTGTGCTTGACCATTGTATAAAGTTGTTTTGAATTCAAACCAGTAGTTTTCATGTCATGCTCTGGACAAGGAAAAGTAACAAAGGGCCATAACTCTGTAATTAGTCAAGATAGAGTTATGGTTCTTGTGCACTGCACTTCCTCTCAATGTGCTTGACCATTGTATGAAGTTATAATGAATTCCAACCATTAGTCTTCAAGTTATGGTTCGGACAAAGGAAAGCAATGGAAAAAGTAACAAAGGGCAATAACTCTGTAATTACTTTAGATAGAGTTATGGTTCTTGTGCACTGCACTTCCCCTTATTGTGTTTGACAATTGTATGAAATTGTTTTTAATTCCAACCAGTAGTTTTCAAGTTATGCCCCGGACAAGGAAAAGTAACAAAGGGCAATAACTCTGTAATTAGTCAAGACAGAGTTATGGTTCTTGTGCATTGCACTTCCTCTCAATGTGCTTGACCATTGTATGAAGTTATATTGAATTCCAACCATTAGTCTTCAAGTTTTGCTCCGGACAAGGAAAATGCAACGGACGTCTGGACCGACCGACCGACCGACCGACCAACCAACCGACCACCGGGTGACTCCTATATACCCCCCCAAACTTCGTTTTTGGGGGTATAAAAATGAGATGGCATCAATTAAATGATGCATAATTTTCAGACTTTATTTTAACATATTTACAAGCTTAGTTTCTCTGTGAAAATATATGTACATACATACGTCTTTTGATCAGGTTATTTCAAGACAATCTTGAATTTTAAAGCATTTATTAAAATGACTTCATTAAGGTATTTTTACATGAGTGGAGTAGAAAATTATTTTCCGAGATCTGTGTAGCCTTTAATGTAGGTATGGATCAATAAATTGTGTGCAAATTTTAAGATCATTCCCCTTCATACTTTTTTCCAAGATAATCATCCCTGTCAGACATGACCCAAAAATTAAAAAGCATTGCAATCAGGCTAAAAATGCACATAAAATTAAATTAAGTGTAATTCTGGGCTATTTCCGACATAACTCTTAGCAGATTTATCTTTTGAAATGCATCTTATGAAGTGTACAAGAATTTGAAATTTTATATTTTAGGACTTTTTGACCTTAGTGGTGTTTTAAATAATAACGCCAATATACACAAATTATTGTTTAAAAATTTATTAGTAGAGTTTGTTGATATTAATTACCAAAAACGGCATTCTAAGTCAATGTCTTTTTGGTGTATTTTTGGTTTCTATGTTATTTACTAGGTGAAAAAGCTGAATAAAAGCAAAACAGGACTAATTTGTTTTTCTATATTAGCCAATATAAACTAATCGACACCTGGAAAGAATGATCTGAGAAGAGGCTAATTTTGATATTAGGAAACCCAAACCTGTAATCTGCATATTTTTTCATTATATTTGATATTTCTACTGAATAATTTTCATTTCGTTTAAGCTGTTCGTAAATTATTCTAAAATTTATACATACTGACTATTACCTAAACTAACACTGAACTTGTACTCTGCATATTTTCTCATTATGATTAACACTTCTTCCAAGGAGTTTTAATTTTTTTCCAGAGCAGACGGACAAATGACTATGTGCATAACATACTAGGCCAAAATAGTTTTTTGTTGGGTGTTACATAACACCAACGCAGTATAGGTTATATGGCAACTTTCCAGCTTTACGGGTGAAGGAGACCTAAGGTGACCATCTGTGAATTATTTTAGGTATACAGAAGAACCTAGGAAGTTCCCTCTACTAACTGGGTAGCTTCCATACATGAAAGTATCCAAAGTCCCTGTCAAGATTTGTAGGAACATAAAGTGGCAATTAGTGGTTTGAAATTTGAACGGCCTTAACCACTTCGCTATTGACGCCCCTTCAAAACCTTTCCATGCATAATAATAGTATTAGAATATGCAGGTAAATTACAAGTTTCCTTACCTGTTGATCATTCAAATTCATTATGATACTATCATCAAAACTGTTAGATGTTATTTCCTTATCGAGACAACTTTCCAACTTTGATATAGCTTGATCAATGATATGCTCAGACATCGCAAGAATGATGAATGTAACTTTATTCAGATCTTGGTTCTTGGCATGCTTCTCTATGATCTGTCTTCTGCTTGACTGATCTTGCTCCCCATCACCTAGCATGTCTTTTAAAATAAGATTATAGCTAGTGAAAATAGGCAAGATTTAACATTATAGTTTTAATATATATATTGGACCTCAACAACTCCTTATAATTTATCTACGAGAGTTTTTTTAGACAAATTATTTCGGTACATTTGTTTGATAAAAATGTTATTTGATTTTTTAAAAATGTTTTCTCGGAAAATGACCAAGCGTCTCCTTTACTTCTTGCAATGCCTAAAACTGCCATAACATATCTTAGACTATATACGTCAAAACTTGCAAAATAATTTAAGTGGGTGTGTGCAATGGGGTGAGAGGTGAGGTGTTTGAAATAGTTATATGCCTGAATTCACAGAAAAAATGGGTTAAAAGCTGTATTCCTGTTGTGATTAATATTTCATATTATCTACATTAAGTTAGGAGGCATTGCTATTGTGTCTTAACATTTTGAGTGACTGTTAAGAATGTTTTTATCCCTTACGCATGATTTGTTGATTTATTCTTATTTCAAATTTAAACGCAATTTGTCCAAGATGTCTCTAATTATATAAAAAATGCGTGACGTGTTACCTCTGGAATTAAGTGTATTTGTGTTACCTCCCTAAATTTTAAACCTGTCAAAATTGTCAGAAGTTAAATAAAGCAATTAGAACATTTTTCAAGCACTTATACTTATCAAATGATTTTTTCTATAATCTATTTTCTTTCAAAAATAATGATTTCATGTGTAATTAAGGTATTTGTAATTCTGTTGGCAGCTCCAGTTTGTATAAAGCTCTTTTACATACATGGACTTTATACAGGGATATAGGGTCATAATTGCCTTCTTGTTTAGTATAAGTGTTTAAATCACATTTCAGTGATTATAATAGAAGAAACAAGAACGCGTTTGTTAAAGACAAATGCCCCAGGCTCAGATTCTTGTCAGTAACAATATTTAAAAAATATTTACCCATTCACTCAGTAAAGGACGGAAAATAGTAAAAACTTGTAAACACAGTTATGTTACTTGACAGAGTCATGGCGTTTTGTTCTTGTGAAAAATGTAAGTAAATAAATAATTTATCAAGGATGTTTTAGCAAATGTGACTCCTAACTCAATCTTAAGAATAAAAACACGCAAGTTATCTTCCAACTAAATATGAAATAAATATGTCCACAAATAAAGGCTCTATGGCCAAAAGTGAAACAATCTAATTTAAGCACTTGTGACCTTGATCCTACTGATCCCTTACTCAATCCAAAGGAAAAATATCAGTTGTCACCCTAGCAAATATAGAATTCATCTGTCAATAAATAAAGGCTGTATGGGCAAAAGTGTAAAAATCTATTTTTAGCACTGGCGACCTTGACCCAACTGACCCATAACTCCATCAAAAGGGAAGAATGCCAAGCAAGTTATCACCCTTTCAAACATGAAACAGATTTATCAATAAATAAAGGCTCTATAGGCAAAAGTGTAAAAATCTATTTTAAGCACTGGCGACCTTGACCCACTGACCCCTACCTCAATCAGCAGGAAGAATGCCATGCAAGTTATTTTCCTTCCAAATATGAAATACATCTGTCAATAAATAAAGAATGTATGAGCTAAGTGTAAAAATCTATTTTTAGCACTAGTGACCTTTATCCAACTGAACCATAACTCCAAACGAAGAAACAAAAAACAACAAATGTTCATATTTTTACCAAATATAAGAGACATCTCTCAATAGAATAAGATTAGTACACCTGTTAAAGTATAAAAATACATTTTTGACATTGGTGACCTTGACCTTGACCAAATGAACCCTAATTAAACCCAATGGAAGATGACCTTCCTTAGCAGTTTGTATTAAACATGAATGACATCAACTTAAAAAGTAAAAGTTGTATGAGCAAAAATGTTTAAATTTGTTTTTTTAAACCAGTGAACTTGGCCTTGACGCTAGGGACCCCTTACTCCATAAAAAATAGAGGACCATTTGAGGTACCCACCTTCCAAATATGAAAAAAAATCATAAAATAAATGAAGTAATTAGAAGAAATTTAAGATAAATCCAACTTGCCGGAATAGGTTAACTATGCAAGGCCCTATTTTCAAAGTTATAAAAAGGGAAATAACTGGGGAAAATGGATGGCCCACTTATATAACTTGGCAATATCATGTACTTTGTATTGATAAGTAAGTGTGGTAACAATGAAGCTATTATTATACATAGAACTTAAGATATATCCAACTTGCCGTTTTAGTTTAACCAATTATTCATTTTCTAAGTTGGGGAAAAAAGGGGAATAACTTGGTTTAAAAAAGGAACCAAAGTTATGTAAATTGCCCAGATCATGAATTTGGGGGTTTAGGAGTAAGTTTTTGAAAAATTTGAAGCCATTGGTAAAGGGAAATTCTTTAAAAAAAATTCAACTTTCCCTTTTAAGGGTTTAAAAAGACGAAAAGAAAAATGGACCCGGAAAAGATGGACGGACGGTTCAATTACTATATGCCCGGGTGCATAACTATAGGGGCTAGATAATTGTTGCAATTAATTGTACCTAAAACTTTTGGTTCGATAGGTATACTGACCAGGGGCTTCATTACTTGATACAAATAATCATTTTCGGTGTATTTTAAGTATTTTAAACTATTGTCTTTTTAACAAACACTATAAATTGTTGCCTTTTTCTTGTTTATTTTGATGAGGGTTGTTTAAGTGTAAGTTCCAATGCAGTAATGTTACTCAGTATTTGATTAAATGCAAAGGTCATTATTTTATCAAAATGCTTGATTGTGATCATTTCAATAATAATCACCTTTTATGCTTTAATAGAAAGCAAGTACATCTTTAAGCAAACACTTTAAGTGTAATATGTCAATATGTTTTAGACTTCCCTCTTTTTCTATGTAAATTTAGAGATATACTTATAAAAATTTGTTGATTAAGATAATTTGTATTTTTTCATAAATTCAATTACATAACAAATTCGTCAGTCAATGTTCTAAGCTGACATATTACGGCTGCACAGAATGAGCTTTCAAAAGTGTGATTTTACTAATATCCCTCTGTTGTATAGTTTGTTATATATACAGCTATGAAGTTTGAATAATGTGCCAGTTTTTAGATACAGAAATTATTTTTAAGTAATGGCTGCTTTACAATATTGCTCATTTACTGTAAAAAGAATCTTGACATAATCCCATTTCAGAGAGCATGACTGTTATTAGAGGTCTGAATAAAGATGTAGTGAAAATGTTCGTTTTTTCAGTCTTGATAATTTAAAAAAAATATTTTGTTTATCCTGCACAACAACAGAGTATGGGGTGTTTCATGTTAGAATCTCTTTGTCCTGTACACCCTCAATATCCCTAAAACTTAGCAGATATGACTTAAAACTTAAAATTTATTTTTAAGTGTCATAAGAGATATTGTAGGTTTATTATTATCTTTTCATAGAAATTTTGAAATTTGTGTTTATTGGAACATGTGGGAAGCCATTAAAGGCTACAGAGAGTGACCTTAAAGAGTAAAATAAAATTACTTACAGGGACTGATAACTCAGAATTTGATTATTAGGAAGATAACCCCTATTATTTGTTTCAATCATTATACCGTTTAATTACTGTGGAATCATTTTTGTTCACGTAGGATGAATTTTCACGTATTTCGTGCTAGGACACATGCGCGAAATTAAGTCTACGTTAATATAAAACCAAACAAATTTATGTAAGTTGGCAAAATATCAAATTTGTCCGAAAGATATGCATTGAACACTACATCTCCCGAACAATGCCGCTTGTTAGTGTCGTTTATTGATTCAAGATATTACTAGTAGTAACTTTATAAGTTGATCATGATTAAAGATGTGACTTATTTACCGTCAATTGTTTCGTGTATTTGTACATTACAATTTGCCTTCTATTGTATAATGGGTGACAACTTGCGAGAGAGAAATTGTTCACTTCTTTGTTCTTTTCGGTTTCATTAATTTAGACTATTACTATGAAGTGATTTCTTTTTAAATCAGAAATATGTGAATTTAAAATAGAGAAAATAAGAATCCATTAAGAGAGCCCAAAATGGTAAAATCGAAAATGTTGCAGGTTTGGTTTGATTGAGCCTGTTCATGAATTCTACTGAAGCAGTATTTAACATTTAAACGCGAAAATTGTGAAATTTTGAATTTAGAAACATCCGCAGTTGTGTTCATACGGCGGTTTTCGTGGAATTTTCAATGTGACACTTCCGTGCCATTCCATTAAAAGCAGCGTATGGTCCCCAAGTAATAGAAAACGTGAAAACAATGGGCGGAACTAAACAAAATGAAATTTTAAAGGGGATCAGAAGTTATGAAGCCTGCATATCACAGATTAGACGTCAAAAGACAACGTTAAAAAGCAGGCAACATATCCTAAGGCTAATTCGAAAAATTATTCAAGTAGGAATATTGGAACAACCCATATAATGCCAAATACTTTAAACTAAAAATACCACAAACACAACAATAATGCCGTGCTGAACGACCTTTAAGGATCGAAAATATAACGACTTTTTAAGACCGCACAAACCTACTTTAAAAAAGATAAAAGTTTAATCTTTTAGACTTGAAAATTTGAGGGAAAACTGAAAATGAATATAAGCAATTGATATAACTTTTTCAAATATATTTTATTTTGAAAATAATCTTTGTGTTAAAAAAAGTAATTTAAGTATCATTAGATGGATCTTGCCGACCAGCGAGACTTAATACAGCTGCTATGCGAAAAAGGCCACTATTAGCTCTGAAAGTAAACTAATTCAAGAATTATTTCTTCCTTTTAACCCGATGGTGACTTTTAAATGAATTGTTTTAAACAATGTCTGTCAAAGTCACAATACATTGCCATAAATTTTAATTACATTAGTGATACATTCGATTGTAGTTGCAGTTATCCAATGATGCCCATGAGAATGTACGATCTGTAGATACTCTCCAGAACACTTCTTTGTCTGTCCCATATAAATAACACAATCTTGCTCCAACCCACTTATATCTGAATAAGTGGTTTTAATAATTTTAATTACCATCATTAATTTAAATAAATCGTTATTCCTGCCTTCCAGGCCGGTATTTTGGGTCACAAATGTGTCGTAATTTTACCAATATATTAAGTTGGAACAGAATGGGTGACGTGTGGTAAATGTACTTAGTAATTCAGATTTTCTAAAAATAAATTTATACAATAGGATACGTTCTGCAAATGCAACTGTATTAAGGATTGAAACATAATTAATAATGCTATAAACTAGAAGTTATTTGTTTTCATACAACAAATGTAAACACACTGTTTTAGTTTATCTTTAATGGTGAGCTAGATATTTTCAAATACAGCCGATAAAACCCTGTGTATAAAACATTTCCCACAAGACATTTTCCTTTTGCTTGGTTTATTTCCTGTACAATATATCATTTATTTATTCTCGATAAAAATAAGTAAATATCTTATTGCAAAATAGGTAAAAATCCGACAGGAAACAAGGTAAAGTCTTAAATGTACATTATTTATACCATAATCTTAATATCTGTAAGTTTATGTTCAATATGAAATGAAATGTTTAAAATCTAACATGTTTTGTTTTTTCTCTGGCAATCTGTATATCAGTAAAACAAAAAGGGTCACAGAGGCTGTGATTGAAACTGCTAAGGTTGCAAAATCTGTTGTGTTTATTTCATAAGTTTTATTATTTTTTTCAAAAATTGTTGCCATGATTTCTGAATGGAATTTACTTTTAAAGCAACTGTAGAAAATATTTTAATTCCAAGTTTGATTGTAACTCAACCACTGATATAGAAAAATGATGTTAAAAGAAATATTTTGTAACACTTGCAAGCTGGATACAGGATAATAGCATAAGGTCACCTTGAGAAAATGGTGTTTAGGAAAGTGAGCTTAAACGAGACTGCTTATGAACAGATAATTGTCAAATTTGAAAAAAGAAAAGAATGATAGTAAGTTATGAATATTGATGTAGCTATGTGAATTTTAGCAGCAAGTATGGCTGGGTGAGCATGCACCATTACCCAGGGCATTAGGACAGGAACGTCACTATTGATGGGTACTCGAATTTAACACTTTTAGATAAAAAAGTCTTTTAAATCCACATTAATCTGTTTGAAAACTGAAGCAGATTAAGTGATAAAATCGTTTTTTCAAACGAATTACTTAGCACTATTTTATCAAAGGAATGACTAGTCATTACAACTTCCTCATGGCTTTAAACTCGGTTATATCTATATCCATTTTTCATAGAAAATGGAAGAAATTACTGTAAAAGTGGACATTTCCGTCGAAAAGTCAGTGAATTAAAATTTCCAGGAAATATTATCAAAACGACGTGTCGGTTGGCTAATATTATCGCTACAGGGTATTTTAGCAATTTTCATCAGTTCACGAAATTCGCCAATATTTCCGCATCGCTAACCTAAATCTCTTCTAAGTAAACGTTGAAATCTCACTCACTTGAAAATCTCATTGAATCCAGACTGTCAATGAACTTCTTCACATTCGTTGCACCAAATTCATTGCTCATAGCTTCGTTGAATTCTTCAACTGTATTTGTCTTCATGTCACACAGGTAAATATCCGTCACAGTGCTTTCTTGAACTTCATGGAAGAAGTTCTTCACAGCTGCCACTATTACAGTGGTAGCTCTTCTTACAGGGTATCTAGAATATAATTCAACTTTTACAGAAATGTAACAAAATTTCTTGCATATCAGACAGGATAATCTACTGTTTAACCTGTGCTAGAAAACACCTGTCTTACAGAAGGCATGTGCTTTAAATAATGATGTCATTCCACATCTTTTGCCGATATGAGTGAAGATGTAAATTCATACGCTGTCGTAAGAAAAAATTGCTTCTTGAAAATATAAATTTTCATAACTTCTGTCCAAAACATAATATATATGTTAAATGCAAGAAAAAGACTGACTGTTGTCACAGATGAGAGTATTAACTCTTCGGTAACTGTTTAGCGGAAACTAAGCAGAGCCAGTTAACTAAGCAGTTACCCACGAACTAGATATACCTGTCTGTACTGGCAGCCAGTGTTTTTATAAAGATAATTTTAAAGCATTTAGATCTTATCATTGCAAACAGCAAATCATCCCACATCATCCAAAAAAATATGAATAAATGGATAATCATAAAATACTGTGACAACATGGAAGAGGAGGAACTTGATCAGAAAGCTTGACCTGATTTTATTCAGGAGACAAGGTGGAGATGCTCGACCAATCAGCCTCGAGTTTACATAAGAGTGGCATGGCTTTTGTCCAACAACGGGTTTAATATTTTAACCATGTTCAAAGAAATCCCTGCAGGAGTAAAGGAATAAAAGATGGGAAAATTGGCTGTCTGGCATTTTACTTCAAACGTGACCTTGACCTTGAGTCAGCACACCTGTCGAATAGATCATTCACATATCTTGTTGAGGTAAATGTTTGAGCCAAGATAAGAAAATCCTTTAAAAGGTATAGAATTTATTGACCTAACACAACGTATCTGGCATTTGACCATCATGTGTGACCTTGACATTGAGTAGTGACATGGGTTCTGTACATCTCCATGTTAGGCTTAATATATCAGCCTACAAGTTTGTAGAAAATCCTTAAAGTATAAAAATTATAAAGCTGACACTAAATATTTCTGACATTTAATTTTCAAGTGTGGCCTTGACTTTGAGCATGCTAAGCTGTATCATGATTGTGTTCTGTGTTGACTAGTTGAGGTGAACATTTTAGTAAAGTATCAACAAATCTGTTAAGTGGTGTAAGATTTATAGAGCGGAAATATTGGAGATGGACCAAGAGATGGAACGACACAATAAAGTAATTCCTGTATAGCCCATTCCTAATAATGTGGTTGGGATTATAAATAAGAAAATACATAATCTAAGAGCAAGTCTGACCTCTTAGTTTAAAGAAGCTACATGATAGAATTTTGAACTAAATAAAATAATACAATATTAAGTATCTTCCACAAAGCCATATAATCTATGTTCTTCTGATCAACTAACTATGTTAAAAGGTCTGTCTTTTAAAACAGAACCAGTGGATTTTCAGTACTAAATCATTTTTCTAGATTCTGGTGAAATAAATAGATAAAGTTAAACAGATTCTCACCCGTATGTGCCACAACTTAAGGCGGGTATGGCAACTGATGTCAGATTTCTAGTAGAAGCCTGCTGCAGGCATTTAAATATAGCATCTGTCAGCATCTCATCTTCCTGCTTCATGCCACCTCGCCAAACCGGCCCTCTTACATGTATAATAGCATCTGCCTTAAGCGATCCAGCAGTACTAACAAATGCATCACCGTCATCTAGCCTATCATTATCTCTAATATAGTCAGCACATTCATTTTGGATTTCCTTACCACCTGTGATTAATGAAAAAAAAAACCGCAATCATGTAGACGTTTTATAAAGCATTTTACAAATACCATGATCTGACTCAACTTTGTTTCTATATTTTCAACTAATTCATATACATAATTCGTTTGGTTTTTGTTCTTATCTAAGATACTAAATACTATCTGTAGTATCATTAAATATTTCAGTATTATAGATTTTCCATTATGGACCTATTTCACTTTTAAGTGTATTCCATACCTGACAATAAAGGTTAAAGGTTTGGTATAGCAGACCTTACATTATGGTTCTATTCACCTTCAAGTGTAAGTCATACGTGACAACACTAATAACTATAAAAACTAAGAATATGTATTGAAATATAAAACCAACCTTTCTTGACAATAGCATTTCCTAGCCCTCCAGTCAACGTAAGTTTGTCATCCGCTGAATTGACTATCATATCTACAGTTAGTTCAGTCATATCACCCTGCATCGTATATACATTTCTACAATCATACACTTTACTGTAGGCCAAAATTTTCACTCCTTTCACTCCAATGTTAACCCTGACATCACTAACTATAGGAACGCTCTCATATGGATTGTCATTTATTTCATCCTCATCATAATCACCTTTCACTGCCACTACACATTGGTGCATACTCTCGATGGTATTAAGGTTGGCTTTTCCTTTTGGTGTTTGCATGTGCTTACTTAAACCAGGTTTAGTCATAATATGTTCTTTCTGTTTTACTTTCAGTAGTAATTGATGCAGTTGTTGCAAAGCTTGCTGCAAGCCATCTTCTGTCCCATGAACTTCGAAACCCCCATATTCTGGAACTGAAGATATCTGTACATTATAATTTGTCAAATCTTTAGCTATGTTGGAAATTTCATTTTTGTGATGCCTCTCAATCAGGCGATGAACATTTCTTGTGCACGGGACTTTGGCTTCAACGACTGTGTTTTGACGTAGGAAAATTTTAACATTATCTAAAATCTCCTTTGCTATGTCGTCTGTTGCACAAATCTGAACTTTACCACAATCATCAGAAACTTTTATAAAACATTTTCCTGCATGGTATCCATGCAATTCATTAACTTTAGTTTGCCACATTTCAGAATTAACCACAGTTTTGGCAGCTTTTTTTAAGGGTACGGTATGTTCAATAACAGATGATCGAATGACATCAACACAAAGCTGGATCTGATCTTGGGACGTGCAGTATACTTCTAAATATCCCTCAACAGTGTCCCAAACTGCTGTGACACGAGAAGCTTTCAGCTTTTTTACAACATGTTCTTTGGTCTGCTTAAGTACTAACAATCCTGCAGCAAGTTCTGATATTTTCTCAGAGCGATCTATAGCGAAACCGGTCCTCAGCTCATACATCTTCAATTTAGCATCTCGAACCTGCCCTAGTGGCCCTTCAAAGACAATTTCATTTTTGTTCTGATTCATCTTAACTTTCAGGTCCGGGAAAAGTTTTTCCATTTCTGTAGGAAATTTATCAGCTAAAAGCATTCTTGTTTCAATATTTTTCAAGGTTGTGATGGTTTCTTTTATTTCTTTACACTCTTTTTCTACTTCCGCCATAACTTCATTTGTCATATGTTCAATTTTTGTTGAAAGATCTTCAGCTACTTTCTTATTTCCGGCCACTGTTATAACACCTTCATTCTTATTTACAAATATAGCAACTGCTTCAGGATTTTCTATATTGAACTTCTGCAGTTCCTCCATCACCTTCCCCCATATATCCTGCAATATCTGCACCTTTTTCACTATGATAAGTTTCATAATGTTTTCAAAATTTTTCTCTGCTGTGTTTTTTCCATGTTTTTATTAATTTGAAGCAGTCTTTGACCTCATGTGTCAATGTGCATTTTAAAATAACTTCTCCACCTTCTTCTGGCCAAACAATTGTAGCATGACAAGAGTCAAGTTGTGTTTGTATTGCCATACGATTAGCATTGGAATGTTTAAAAAACTTTAATTTTTGGGCATCAACATTTTTAACAACAAGGTCTCCAGGAAGGCGTAATACTCTCTCTGCTACTTCTCCATCGGGACGACCAAGGCATTCCTGATATCTCTTTACATCAAGTAGCTGTTTACTGAGTGTTTGTTCTTTTCCTAACACGTCATCAATCACTGGATAACAATTGACGAACAAGCAATTATCAAAATATTGCAAGCAATACAAAAGTCCCCTACCGGTTACAACACCAGCAACCATCTGAAGGGACATGGTCATTCAATAATCACATTGCAGAAGACTTGAATGAACTTAAACTTATGTTCTAAGTTTGTCTGTATGATAACAATGTGTTAAGTTTCCTTGGCTAATAAGGAAATTATGTTTATACAACAGATTATCAAAAGTTCTAATTTTCTCAGGATGAATATGTTTAAGTAATGTTTAAACTTGTCTCTATCATAAGTAAATTTGTTTGAAAAGTTCAAAGTTTTTTAATAGAGATCTAACAAACAGTTTTAGGTATGGAAAGACAGGACAGACAAAGGGTTAATCTTTAAACATCGCCAGTTGTCACAGAATATAACATTTTTAGAAGCAAAATTCTTAACAAATATTTGTTTATTGTCAACACCTGCATTATATGTGATTAGATTTATCAGTCTAGCACCTTGGTTTTCATGATTACATTCATTTTGAGCTTTGAATTATTTAAAAATTGTTATATATTTTACTTCTTTGTTACTATAAATGGTGATGTTTTTTCACGTTTTTTCCTTTGCTACTATTAATTGTTTCTACTAAAAACCTACTTAAGACTTTTTATAATTGTTCATTTTCATCAATCACATCATGTATGACAATGCATATAAGTTTATAATCTTTATTTCAAAAGTAAATACCATGAGAAATAAAGTTATAGTGAAAAAGACTTTACTATAAACATAAAAACTTCAATCAGAAATCTGGACGCGGCTTGCCTCTTTGGGCGAGTAGGACAACTCTCAATATACTACTAGAATCAAGCTTTAAATGATGTGCATAATTTCTATACTGTCATTTATCAATATTTTAGGTTTTATAAAAATATTTTCAGTATGTTTTAAGTTATCTCAAATATTGTTTTAGTTGCTATATTTTAAGCTTATTTTTCCCATAGCAACCCGTTTTTTTAAAAAAAGAATATAAAAAAGTGATTATTTCCAGAGTGTCATCTACCCATTTATTTCTTTTCAGTACTTTTTCCGATATCACGAGATCCAGTTTCTGTGTTATATTTGCCATATTTTAAGTTTATTTGTTGACATAACAACAATTTTTTCCACATAGGAAGGCATGCATATTCTCCAGGCATCTATCCATACATATTTTAAGGTTCATAACAATATTTTTGTACATTTTGTGTTATCACTGGATCCAGTTTTGTGGACGGACTGACTGACAGACAGACGGATGGACAGACAGGGTACACCTCAAGCCCCCCCCCCCCAGTTAAACCGGTTGAATATTTTTACGCTTTATGCCATGGAAAAAGATACAGTACAACCGATCGTAAAGAAATCTGTTTGGAAGAAAAAGGCTGGTTGTTACCGAGAGGTGTTGATCTACAGAGAGATTTATATTGGTGTGAAGTTTTACTTTCATTGACAAGAAATAATACTGTTGTTGATAAGATATCATTACTCTAAAGAGAGTCATTCAACGGAGATAACAATATACACTTTTAGAAAATAGCAGAGTTTGCAAAGTACACCATATAGTGGTCATGACTAATAATCAGACTAACTTGGACATTTGTAAGACTTGTCGTCCAATAGTTATTAATCGGAAACCATTTTTATATTTGAGGTAACTGTTATCTTTAGCTTGACTTTGACCTACTGACTATAAAAACAATAAAGGTCATCTCCTAGTTATGACCAATCAATATGTAAAATGTGAAGAATTGGTAACTAATTTGTGTCAAGAGTATAAGCAGTAATTATTTTAACATTCATGGTTATTGGGACCTTGACGTTTGAAGAAGTGATCTCAAAAATGGATCATCTACTAATGTTGATCAATTAAAATGGGAAACACAAACACTTGCTAACAAGTAGTTTTGAAGATAATGAGTGGAACACATTCTGACATTTAATGTCCTTGTGACCCTGACCTTTGAGCTTAAGAACCAAAAATCGATAGGGGCCATCTACTAGTTATAACCAATCAATATGTGAAAAATAAAGACTTAGTGATTAATATTTTACAACATAATAAGCGGAAACCATTGACATTTAAGGCCCCTGTGACCTTTAACTTTGAACAAGTGAGCCAAAAATCAACAGGGGTTATCTACTACATATGACAAATCAATGTGTGAAATACGAAAATTTTGTGATAAATAGCTTTAAGGACAATGAGCGGAACCCTGTCAGACATTCCAGGCCTCTGTGACCTTTACCTTTGACCACGGGACTCGAAATCAATAGGAGTCATTTTTCTAGTTATGACCAAACAGTATGTAAAATATGAAAACTTAGTGATAAAAGCTTTAAACATAATCAGCGGAAACCATGCTATCTACTACCAATGGACAGACAGATTGATTTAAAGACTCTGTGACCTTGACCTTTAACATAAAGACCTAAAATCAAGAGGGATCATTTTCTAGTTATCAATATGTGAAATCTAAAAAATTGGTTACTAATTTGTGTCAAGAGTATAAGCAGAAATATAAAGACTTAGTGATAAATAGTTTTCAAGATAATGAGCGGAAACCATTCTGACATGAAAGGCCCCCTGTAACCCAGACCTTCAAACTAGTCACCCCAAAATCAATAGGGGTCATCTAGTACATATGACTTATCAACATATATAATACTGTAATTATGAATTCTTTGAGATGAATAATTTTCTTGATAATGAGTGGAAACCATTCTTACATTTAAGGCCACTGAAATTTATCTTTGACCTAGTGACCCCAAAATCAATAGTTATGACCAATCAGTATATGAAATATGAAGCCTTTGTGATAATAAGTTTTTAAGATAATCAGCGGAAACCATGTGGTCTCCCGGCGAACAGATAGACAGACCAACAATTAAATAAAATATATGCCCCCTCTTTTTTAAAGGGGGCATAATATTTAATTCTCAGATCATCAAAAATGTTTAGAATATCCTTCAGGCTCTATTCTCCGAGGTATTAATATGACCTAAGCTGGATATGTACATTATTTATAATGCACCTATCAAATCAATTATGAAGTTATATTGAGCCGAAATTAAAAAATCACCCTGCAAAGTGTTGGATAGTATATGTAGTAAAGACAAATGAACATTTTCACTGTGACATGGTGACTTAAAGGTTTTACTTTTGGAAGGTAAAGCAAACAAAAGACCCACATGAAAATTTAAGGAGCCCTTAATAAAGTTAGGAAGCTCCTTGGTAACATAAAAAGCTCCTCTTAACCTCTAGAGACATAAAATGACCCCCATTATCCTATACAAGAGCCACCACCGGGCGGGGAAAATGATATATTTTTTATTACTTTTTCTTTAAGCAAAGACATAATAGGTTTAAATTAAAAATCTTTAAATTATTAGTTTTCGTCTTATATAATTTTAATAGGTATGTCTAGTCACACTTGTTGTTTTGTCCAAGTATGAATCATTTCAACGATATTCAATGTTCAGTTTTTCATCTGAAACTGTGCACATTGTTCAAATATCAAAGGACAAGAGAGTAGTTTACTGCATCAAAATTTAGGTCAGTTGATATCTAAGTTTATATCTATAAAATGTGCACATGGTCCAAGTGTCATTGCTGTTCAGCTAAGGACATGAATGTAGGTCACTTTGTCAAATTATCTAGGTCAGCATATATTAAAGTTAAATTGCACATACAATGTACACAAATCTTATTGCAATAGAAAAACATAAGATATTTTTATGAACTTGAGCTTGACGGTGAATTAGAGGTCGAGGTCTTGTTTTAAGTATCATAAAAATTAAAATTAATTAATTTAACCAAAATTCAATAAATTGATCTTGACGGTCAAGATCATTTAATTCTTAAAGTCAAGGGTTGTTCAGCCTTTTACAAGGTCTTATTCAAAAGGTTGTTTTGTTCTAGTATGAAGATAATGCCTAATAATTTCCAAGTTACAGTCAATTAAAGAAATTGAAAAAAAAAGCAAAAAAACAATTCTAGCTATAAACTTATTGTTCAATATATTGCCCCGCATAAATGTAAAGAGCCTATTACTTTGCACACCTAAGAAGCCCTTTGTAAACCTTCATAGCGTCCTTTAAACTATAAAGCGCTTATATGCCTATGAAGCTCTTTGTTATAGCCACTTATACATTTTAAGAGTCCCTCCTCAAGTCAAGGACACAGTTTATAAACATGTCTACTTCCTGATATGGCAAGAAAGGTACACTTTATGATAAATCGTCTCCCAATTTAAGTACAGTGATCGAAAGTAACATTTGCTTGTAAAAACAAAAAGAGTGTACACATTCCGTTTTATAGGGTCGTAAAAAAGGGAAAGTGATTTCTTTCACCTACTCTGAAAGATCTCAAAAAATCCAATATGTCCCTTAACTGTATCAAATTAATGTTTGTTTATGCCTTCGTCTTAAATTGCTGGGAAATATAGTGTTACCCTGTTCCGTCATTCCGTCATTCCGTCCTTCAGTCATTCCGTCATCATCAGTTTCCATTCATTATCTCCCCAACAGTTATACACATTCAACTCAAATTTAAGATATGGATACGCCAAAGGAATGCGCAGGTCAAATTCGAATTTGGTCATGGTTCGATGATTTTTGGCAGAGTAATGCCCCTTCAACTTTGAAAAAACAAGAGCTGTCAAAGAACGTGACAAATGCCGCCGAAGGACTCTAGTTATAAACCAATTATTACATGTTAAGTGTGGTGGTAAAAATTGACAAAGTTCGAACCCCAGCAGTGACCTTTAAGTTAAACAAAAATCCTGGGGCTTGTTCACCAAACATTATCCATCTATGGTGACTTTTAAAATAAAAATGAATTGGAACTTTCATGTATATGGAAGTTACAGAGGGGACACAACAACCAACATTTATATGTATAAAACATAAATAATGAAAAAAGTTTAAACCCCAGCAGTGACGTTGAACTAAGGCGTAGGTACACGGGTCTTAAGGGCAACACATCATACATTTATGATGATTTAATATGTAAATTAAAAATATAACCCTCTTGCATATCAGTTTCAGAGCAGACACGACCATTTCTGCCTATATGTATATTAACATCAAAATTGACAAAGTTTGAACCCCACAGTAACCTTTACCTTAGTCTTAGAACCCCGAGTCTTGTTCGCGATACACCATACATCTATGGCTTATTCATATGTGATAGAAAAATTAAAATCCCTTCATGCATATCCAAGTTTCAGAGCGGACATTACCACCACGTTTTATATTTATATAAAATAGAAATTTAAAATGAAAAAAATTGAACCCCAAGAGTGACATTAACCTTAGTCAAAGAAACCCAGGGTCTTTTTCGCAACACTATACATCTATGGTTATTTCATATATGAAAGAAAAATTAATATCCTTTCATTTATACTAAAGTTTCAAAGCGGACACGACCACCACTGTCTTTGTGAATAAAACGGGACGGACGGACTGACAGATAGGCGGACGGTTAGATTTTTTAATATGCCACAATTCGGGGGCATGAAAATTAAAATCCTTTCATGCATACTGAAGTTTCAGAGCCGATTTAACCATCACCTTCTATATTTATATAACATAAAAAATGACAAAGTTTTGACCTCCACAGTGACCTTCACCTTAGTCGTAGAAACCCCAGTCTTGTTCGCAACACACAATACATCTATGGTTAATTCATGTGAGAAAGAAACATTACTACCCTTTCATGAATACCGAAGTTTAAGAGTGGACACAACCACCACCTTCTATATTTTTATAACATAAAAAAAGTTTAAACCCCCACAGTGACCTTGACCTAACTCGAACAAACCCAAGCCTTGTTCGCAACTCACCATATCTATGGTTATTCCATATATAAAAGAAAATTAAGATCCTTTCATGCATACTGACGTTTCAGAACGGAGACTACCACCACCATCTATATCTATATAATATAAATATGACAACGTTTGAACCCCCGCAGTGACCTTGACCTTAGTGGTAGAAACCTGAGTCTTGTTTGCTACAAACCATACATCTATGGTTATTTCATAGGTGAAAGAAAAATTACAATCCTTCCATGCATACTGAAGTTTCAGAGCGGACACGCCCACCACCTTCTATATTTATATAACATAAAAAATGACAAAATTGAACCCCCATAGTGACCTTGACCTTAGTGGTAGAAACCCAAGTCTTGTTCGCGAAACACCATACATCTATGGTTATTTCATATGTGAAAGAAAAATTACAATCATTCCATGCATACTGAAGTTTTAAAGCGGACACGACCACTATATTCTATATTTATATAACATAAAGATGACAAAGTTTAAACCCCCACAGTGACATTGACCTTAGTCTTAGGAACCCGAGTCTTGTTTGCGACACACCATACATCTATGGTTATTTCATATATGAAAAAGAAAATAAAATCCTTTCATGCATACTGAAGTGTCAGAGCGTACACGACCACCACTGTCTATATGTATAAAGCCGGACGGACTGACAGACTGACAGACAGACAGACAGACGGACAGTTCGATTTTAATATGCCACCCTTCGTGGCATAAAAGGGAAATTTTCAGTTAATGTTTATTATATCACCAACAGTTGTACATATTCAGCTCAAATTAAACATATATGTCATAAGAATACACTGGTCTAGTTTGAATTTGGTCATGGTTTGATGATAGCTGACAGAGTAATCCCTCTTGAACTTTGAAAAAAATCTGAAATTTCTAGTTTCCGTTCATTATCTCCCCAATGGTTGTACACATTCAACTCGAATTTGACATATAGATACATCTTAGGAATAAGCAGTTAAAGTTTGAATTTGGTCATGGTTCAATGATTTTGGACAAAGTTATTTCTCTTGAATGTTGGAAAAATTTTCAGTTTCAGCACTCATACTTTTCATGGAAGTGTATAAAGTCATTATTTTACCTAAAATATGCAATATGCAATTAACAAAAGGCTGGCACTGAATAGTTTTAGTAACTTGAACATCGTATACAATGGTTTGTGTTATCATTGAATAGTATTAAGGGCTTTGAACTTAAAATGAAAAAAATAGTTTGTGAAAACAAATTCGGAACTAAATATTATAACATCTGAAATTTTGGCTGCATGTGGGGTCATCCATGGCGTGACGACATATTTCTAGTTCAATGTAAAATTAAGACTGAAATGTAGTTACTTTTAAAGAAACGCTACATTGAAGTAAAATGTAAATAATCGATTCCACAGGCTGAATCTGAATAAAAATAAAGAAAATTGTGGCATTGAAATCATAACTATAGAAATACTTACCTGTGAAATCAGCAAAGTAAACAAGACACGTGTCATCCTCATTCATCACAACTTTATCAACTTGTCCACCACCACTCTTTCTTTTGTTTTCAAAGTAAAACTCAATGGTGTCTTTGGTGACATCAGAGGCCAAATTTGCCACAATAATACAGTTTGATATCGGTACAGGACATATCTTCAGTGACGATCCTTCCAGTTTATATTTATCAAATGCACTCTCCAATTTCTTAAAATCTACAAGAAAGATAAATAAGTAACATAAACATAAATAATTAAACGTGATGTGTACAAATTACCCGGTCGGTACTTTTCATTTATATACAGCAGGTCAGAACTGTATTGTCTTACAAATTGTTATTCTTGTTTAAGCTTCCACACATTCAAAAATTTACACAGTGTATATTTCAGAATATAAATGAGGACAAATTTTAATAGGCTTTAAACTCTTGCCCTGCTGGAACTGAAAAATGATCAGCCTTTCCCACCAGTATAGAGCCAGGACAGTCTGCACATCCATTCAGTCTCACATCCGTGTAATATCATATCCATACAGTCTGAGCAGGCTCAATACCATGGCCGGCTTACCTTAAAATTTCATCTTGATATCCCTAAAAATTTATAAAGGAAAGTTCCTACTTTGCAAGTTAGACAATTCTATTTAGGAAAATAAGCAGGCTAAGAGTAATTTGAAGAAATAAATATTTTCTCAAATATCTGAAACTCATAGTTTTCATACCTGGTGTTTCACTAAAGGTAATCATAACAACATCCTCTTGTTCAGAATGATAGTCCATTGTTTCTGGCAAGCATCCAGATTTAGCCTCGATAAAGTTGAACAAACAATCTTGAGTTGTACTGGCTTGCAATCCTTTAAGCAGAATTTTGTTGTCGTACGATGGAGGTGCTACAGGGGGCACATACAGGGAAACATTTATTGATTTTCCTTCCAGTTTGTGAGTTCTCTTTGATACACTTTCAGCCACTAAACAGTATATACAAACAATATCTAACCATTTTGAATAAAGTCAAAGTTCAGTATTATAATAATGATTACATTTGAATCATTTAATCTACCAATTCTAGTTTGAACATGATGCTTATAAACTGTTTCATCACAGAATACAATTAGGACGCTTCAGCAATACAGGGTAATTGCTTGAAGTGCTAAATACTGTGAGAGATAAAATAATATATTAATTTTGACAAACTCCTTGCAATAATATTAATGACGTTTTAATAACTTCAAATCAACATCTGATAAGGATGGAATATATCAGCTTTTTGAATTAAAAAATTGTCACTTTCATAACATGTCTGAAATCTGATATATTCACTAATTAAAATGATATCATCAATTTATTTGGAAATTGATATCTTCACCCATGAAAACTGTCATCGTCACTTGTGAAAATAGATATCGTTATTGGTGACAAAAAAGATGCCTTTACTCATAAAAACTGATATCTCTCTTTTTTTAAAAATGGTATCTTCATTTGTGAAAACTAATACCTTCACTTATGAAAACAGAAATCTTTTATTCATGGGAAAAATTTATATTTTTACTCCTTGGAAAACAGAAAATTTTTAAATTGGGAAAGGGAAAAAGCAATTTTCTACATAGGGTGCCGTGCAACCCCTATTTAATAAATTCAGACCTCAGGGGACAAAATCTCAAATTTGGGATTCAAAAACCTGGTGAGGATGATGCTTAAAAAAATCTTTTAAAAAGTAAATTACCCTCCCGGGTTTATTTAAAAAGTGAAAATAAAGGAAAATCTTCATCCTTTGTCATTTAAATTTTAATGGTCTCTAAATTTTACCTCCCTCCTGATTTGGGGCCCTGAATTCTCCCAAAAAAACTCGATTAATGTTCCCCCGATGGGAGACCTTTTTAATGCCTTTTACTTTGATTGTATTAGGTGGCTTAGTCTCTTCCTCCTCTTGCTTTTCCTCTTCCATGTCATCTGTTTTTTTAGACTTTTTGGACGGAATGTGCACTTTAACATTGAGTTTCTCATTCTTTATAACATGCCTTCCTTTATCTGCAACCCTCTGTGCAACTAAATGGGTGAAACAGATTACAAGTCATAATATCATCATCATCATCATTATCATCATTTTTTAACCTTTTGCATGGTGGACAAAATGTCAGCTTGAAATATTGCCTGCTTAATGTCTAAATTCTATCTAAATTTCTTAAAATTAATCTGAGTATTGACTGAATGTTCAACAGATTTGGACTAAAACAAGGTTTTGTATAAAGATAGTAAACATATGTCTATAACAACATTCGAAGAATTGCTGTTTGCTCAACATTTTTCCAAACCAATAAATAATTTATAAATATCAATACTGTTACACACAAAAAGAGCTTTTTTAACTCAAATACTTCACATTCCCTCAAAAACAGATTTTAATTGTTTATTAATACAGATGGAATTTAAACTTTGTATTACTATTGTAAATATTGTATATAGTTACCGTCTTCACTGTCAAATGTGACAAGGACCATATTATTTACTGTATCAAACTCAATATTAACAACGTCACCACCTCCGGATCGTTTTGAATTCTCAAAGTACATTTCGAGCATCTCAAGATGATCTTCGCTTACCACACTACACGGTCCGGTCACTTCAACGGTGCATAACAAAACTGGTGGAGGTGGCTCGTACTTTGATATTTCAACTTCTCGTCCCATCATCTTTAGTGGACATTTGCTCAGGACATCATCTACAGCTAGAAATGAAGGGAAACAATTCTTATAAGATCACTGTGGAAATATCTTAAATTGTCATCCATTTTTTGGTTTTACTTAACAGAGTTATTTATCTTTTTATATGTTCTTAAAAATTTACTTATATTGCAAAAATATGGCACAAAACTAGAAAGTATTTCAAAATTAAATTATGCCTATGTGCACATCACTTAAATCAAAGAATTATTTTCAATTGCTTTTTCAGATTCATGCTTTTAGAAAGATTTCAAATAATGTCAAGTGTACTCATAAAGTAATTCAGTTTATCAATCTACTAAAATTATCTATAATGCATCAAAATATGATAGGTGATGATAGCCCTTAATTCATTAGTTATGAGAAGTAAGGGGGAGGGGGTGGGGACTGACGAGTAGAGGGAAATATGGTGAGAGATATTATAAATATTTATACATTTATCAATACATCAATAAAATGCTCAAGATATTTTTCTGACCTCAATCTTTTAAAATTTGCTTAATCCAACACCTGGATATATTCAGCATTACGTAACACTTAAGTTAAATTTTCAAAGGAATAAATACTAGAAATTATTTACCCTCTGGTGTCTCAAAGTCAATAATGGCGGATGTCCCATCTTCATCCATTTCAACACTATAAACATCACATCCTTTGAATTTCCGTTTATTCTCAAAAAACATCTGTAAGTATTCATCATGGGCTGTTGATGGTAGATTGCTTACAACTATTTTTGTTTGGGACTCCTCAGGCGTTTCTGGTTCAGATGGTTCCCTGTTTTCAGGCTCGGGGTCTGCTGGTTTCTCTTCTGAAATACATGAAATAAATCTAATATGGTGATGGTGGGTGCAGCCAATGGTGGGTGAAGCCAAACTTAATTTTCTGGTAAACTGTTAATATAGACAGTTATGTATTTATAGGAGTATGGAACAGAATTAGTGCATTTATCAGTGTTTATTCCATCTTGCTTTATGATATCAGGACTTACATTATGCTTGCTTCTATACTTCTTTATGACAATGAAAACCTGCGTTTTGCTGAATTCAATCATGCCCTGTGATTACTGAATGCACTTTCATGTAATTGCAACCTTATGTGTTCCCTACTAAACCATCAAACTCACATATTTTAATCATGCTATATGTTAAATTGCATCTTTTATTAAGGACAACGTATTATGTTTGGTGTTTAAGATAACATTCTTTGCTTGTTCTTGATATAACTATATGTAACATGTTAAGTTTCTGTCAGTACCTTTAATTTGCTTTAAATCTGCCACTTATATTGTCGACATTATGTCGCAATAAATTATTAATTTTGATCAATAATTGGCGAATTTGATGTGTCTTAGCACTGATATGCTTCAATATATTCACTGATTACAAATATAATGCAATACATGATCACTGCGCATCGACAACGAAGATGACAACGATAGCGATGTTATAGTCGCATGTGACAGTACGCACTAGGCAGTTGGCAGTAAGCATAATGCGAGTTGCAATAATTTGTGTTCATATTATGACAGCAGGTGTCGCTTTGTCGGTATATCTCGTTATTTTCCGGATGATACATGGAGTAAAAACAAAGTTACGTCCCCTTTATACAGGGGCGTATACAGAACAGTGTTATTTGGGGACTGACATGTAAAGGGAAAATTTACTGAAAAACAAGAGAACACGATGCGACAGACGAAAAGTGCGTTTTTTGAAGATTCCTCCAGCATGTGGAAAAAAATGTTATAGATGTCTCTAATAACTCATCCTACAAGTGGCAACTCACCTCTTATACAATTGTTTACATGTGTGATAGTCGTATGAGCAATAGTGAAATTGAATTTAAGATATACTATGCTCAATCTTACGGTGGCACAAAGGTGACATGTGTGTGTTTTTATTTATCTCGTGCGCACGAGATACTGTGTCGTGGCCACGGGTTACTAAGTCGTGGCCACGAGATAGTGAAGTCATGGGAACGGGATACTATATTGTGGCCACGAGTTACTAAGTCGTGGCCACGAGATAATTAAGTCGTGGGAACGAGATGACTTAGTCGTGGCCACGAGTTACTTAGTCGTGGCCACGAGATAAATAAGTCGTTAGAACAAGTTACTATGTCGTGGCCACGAGAAAGTTTAGTCGTGGCCACGAGAAAGTTTAGTCGTGGCCACGAGAAAGTTAAGTCGTGCGAACGAGATAAATAACCAATCAAATTACACTATTTATATGAATTTTCCTAACAAGGATGCCCCTACTTCTCCTGTCCGTAAAAGTGCCATTTATAAAAGTAATTGATTGGTCTAAGATTTAGCGTCATTGTGACCGCTGATTTCTGACCAAATTGCCTAAAAATTATTAGTTGTCATCAACTGATCTTTTTGAGGTTATATAAACTACGGCTTATTCTTTCTAAATCATTCATCAGACAAGGAATTTACATGAAGTGTCATGTTTATCTGACCCGTGACCTCAAACTTCGTTCTAGGATATCTACTGTCCGTGGGCAATGTCCCTACCCAATAAAATAAACCAGGACTAAGTCCCTCTCAAGTTATGGTATAAACAATGTTGACAGGCCGTTGTACGTACAAAATTACCAATTCTGTCATAGAATTGTCCCAACAAAGGGCTATAACTTAGTCAAAATTAATGTCTGATTTATGGGCCTTATGATCCTAAAGACATGTATCAAGTTCAAAAAGAAAAAAACCGTATTTTCAAAGATTAATGTTGCACGTAAATCTTTTAACAGTAATTTTCTAAGTTTAAAAAAGCATGGTTTAATCTGATTTAATTATCTAGTCTGCACGACTTAGTTATCTCGTTCCCACGACTTAAACGGTTTAGTAGCTCGTGGCCGTGACATAGTATCTCGTGGCTACGATATAGTATCTCGTTCCCACGACTTAACTATCTCGTGACCACGAATAAGTAACTCGTGGCCACGACTTAGTACAGTACAAACTTGATTTTTTTTTTCTGTAAAATAAAATAAATATAATTTGGCTTCACACAAATATGTGTGCTTTAAATCCTTTAAACTGTAGGTGGGCAGTATGAATATACATGTATATTGTTATTACAAAAAAAAAATATGGAAGTTTCTTTTAAAGACAGGCACAACTTTACTTGACCCGTAATAAGAAAAGCAGATTCCTATGTGTATGTGTTTTCATTTAAATAAAACATATTTAGTAAGAATTTTATAGATTTCAATAAATTTCTGTGATAAAAATATCTTACTGAAAGATGTGCATAATATATCATTAAGACCAAATATATGTGAATGTGGTGGTGTGTGCGGGATGTCTGATCTATAATCAGACACACATATGCCCAACATTTGAGCCGCGTCACGACAAAACCAACATAATGGGTTTGCGACCAGCATGGATCCAGACCAGCCTGCGCGTCCGCGCAGTCTGATCAGGATCCATGCTGTTCGCTTTCCAACTCTTTTACAAGTTGAGAAACTGATAGCGAACAGCATGGATCCTGATCAGACCGCGCGGACGCGCAGGCTGGTCTGAATCCATGCTGGTCGCAAACCCATTATGTTGGTTTTGTCGTGACGCGGCTCATTTGTAATTGACTATGCACATGTTACAAAAATAAACAACTTCCTTCTTTGCTTATTATACATGTATATTTTAATATGTTACATACCTATTCGCTACTATTAGTGACTCTGAGACATTTATTAAGTTAAAAGGCCAAAAATTTTTGCTTTTTAATGTCCAAGTCATTAGATAAAGACCTTAGCAGTACCTAGGCCGGTGCTCTTAACAACTGGATGACAGCATAATACGTTTTGGTAAGGGAGTACACTAAGAAGACTATTGCATGAAACTGACACGTATATATTCCATCCCAGCTCATGAACGTATATTTGGGGGGAAGGTGCAGCCCTTAAGCCAGGGCCTGAATCCGCCACTGTACGTATAACTGCCCCATTGAATAACTGTTTACGAGCATATTTTTTCTATTAGACTGTATACATATATAAAATTATATTGCATAATCCTTTACTACTTGTATTTATATTCTTTCAACTGCAATTTATGTATTAAGCGCTTACTACGTATTTTATTTATATATACATGTACGCAGTATCTATACGGAAAATTCCGATGATAGGCGAATCGCGGAAAAATTCCGTTGATATCGATAACAGAGTTCACGCCCCTTAACAGTGCACAAATCGCGACATAGTTTAAATTGTTTATCATAATGTAAGATGATCAAACATAATCCACAAAGCCTTGGACACCGAGCTTTATTAAGCATAAACACTGAATAATGGATATAAGCGAATTCATCAGGGAACAAAAAATTGTCAATTTTAAATGACTTCAACATAAAAGTAATACAAAAGAACTAAACCGTAAATGGTTTGTATAGAGCATGAAGAAAGGTAACTTATACATAAAGGTATATGACGTTAACATTTTAGTATTCCAAATGGCTTGTTCCAGTTTCATAGTTATCACTCAATGAAAGAATTGGTCACTACGAAATGTTTGAATGAAATAATGAAAAATGGAATCCAGCATAATGCAAAGTTGAAATATCATAAAGCAAGATGGAATTAAGCATAATGCAAGTTCTAATGTCATGTAGCAAGATAGAATTAAGCATAACGCAAGTTCCAATGTCATCAAGCAAGATGGGATCAAGCATAATGCAAGTTCCAATGTCATCAAGCAAGATGGAATTAAGCATAATGCAAGTTCCAATGTCATCAAGCAAGATAGAATAAATGCATTAATTCTGTTCCATATAGGAGGTTCATTTATTTATTTTGTTATCTTTAATTTTGCATTTTTATAATCAATCTGCACACAGCTATCAAAATTTTGTCAATGATGTAGATCAAAATAGGTCAATTAAACATGTTTATAAGCGACACTCCTAAACCAAAAAGACATTTGTCCAAATTATCATGATTTAAGTGAGCAAAAAACCTAGGGAAACAAATTAATTCAGTTAAATATTGCAGGCATATTCAAATTCTTATAACAATTAGTATCCTTTCCAAAAGTTCAGACTAAATCATTAATTAAATCAATATATTATAATAAAGTATCATTATTTTCAATGAATGGCATTAAAGCAGCACGCCTCCATATTCATGTTAATTTTCATGGAATTGTATTTAAAAGTAAAATATTGTGAGGTCACACTGAGGTGAAGCAATTTACATATTGCATTCGGTACTTACAATCCAAGGAAATTACCAAAAAGTGCAAAACAACCTTATCACGTTACTAACACAGTAGAAATATGATGATAAAATACTGCAAAAGCAGTTTTAAACAGCATATAGCATGTAAATATCATTTGGATTTTGAATGATTTCACCTTTCTTTAAATATTAGTATATTTTTCTAAATATTGATTTTCTTGAAATATTTTGGCTCATCTATAGGCGTGCGGCTTTTAAGGGCATTGAGGTTTAAAATAATCAAATTTGAATTTCTTACATAAATCAGCTGCGGCACTTAAAACAGAAAGATAAGCCACGATAGTTATGAAGTTTAATAAGATATAAATAAAAAAATCATATTTTTGTGCCATCTTGGAAGCCATCTTGGATTTCTCAAAACATACCATGATTCCACATATCTAGCATATTTTTTTAAAAACTTCAAACATATACATGTAGTTTTATATTGATATAACATTTATCTATGGACCGACCTTTCTTGCACACAAACAGTCCCCAGGGACTGCACTAGCTCTTCTTAGATCTGAAATTTTGCACAACTGTTTTTGGTTTAAACCTACATCAAATGCATTATTTATTTAACGAAAAGTCAAATAACCTCAGTGGATTCCCCTTAACATAAAATTTACATTATACAGGTCAACCAAAAATAATCAGAGCAAACCTGATCATGTTTTTATCCAAAAGCCCAGTTGGTACTTGAAAGGCCAGAATTGAAAATACAGTCTACATTGTATTAAGAGACCACTCAAGGGACTGCCAAAAAGTGGTCTCTTAAAAAAGCGGTCTCTCAATAGAATTCTGGAAAATTCGATACTTTTTTATATTACAAGTCATAGATATAATAACATCTTTTTAATAACAACAAAAACTGTACAATATTTGGTATGTCTTACAGTTTCATAATAACATTTATGCCTTTTTTTTTAAAGTCATCAATATGTGTTTGTATTTGTTTGTTAGTAGAAATTTGTGTACAAATGTGATCTACGCTCATAATTCTATCAACAGGTCATTTGACAATGAAACAGAGCATATTGTCTTGTATTGTTAGTATGTTCATACACATCTCCTGCTGAACATACTTCCGAATCATCCAGAGTTCCAGATAAATATTTCATGCAGTGAGTTTTAAACTTCTTGATTTTTTCAGCAATTAGCCGATTTCAAATTCAATAAGGTTTTTCTGAGATCTGGGATTCTTTTTTGTCGAAGGGTCATATTTAATGGGATACTACATAAAGCATCAGATGAGCACCTTCACCATCAGCAATGACAGACTTGGTTCTGTAATGTTTAGTCCACTACGTTTCACGATTTTATTTCGACTTAAATGTTGACATTTGCTATTTATTCAGACTCAATTCCATGCACGATTTCCTTTAATAGAATTAACTTATATAGTAAAAATCATCAAGAGGGATTTTATGCGGTCGCTAAATAAAGGTGGATGCAAGTACGATGCCGACTGTACATTGGCAACCTGTCATCATACTTAAGTTGCCATATTTTAGTTATATTTACCCAAAATTGTCAACTTAAAGCAAAATGTTACTTTCTTTAAATGATTTTAAGATGAAAGTCAAATAGCATTAAACAAGATGTAAGGGCTGAAAATAGTATATGTCATTTTGGTTTTGGAGTGATATATGTGGATATATTACCTGTCAAGATTTTTTATCACCCGAGTAATTATGCGAGGGTGATATTTTATCTTGGCAGGTAATATATCCACATATATCACTCCAAAACCAAAATAATAATTTTATTACCCTTCCCCTGCCGAGTTAAGACGATTTTAATATAAATCATTGCTACTTCAAATGAAACGTCGAAATAAGATTCCCTTTAGGGTACCCCTTCACCACAACATGACGTCACATAAATACATGACGTATTTTCTTTCGAACCTAACGAATGTAAACAAGAGAAAAGGAGTAGTCTGTTGAACGCACTTTTTTGGAATTAATATCAAGCTTTCACAAGGTCATATTTGTTTTCAATACTGATGAGAATATGTATCATTACTCTATTTTGGTAAATATTTATCATTTGACAGTTAAAAAGTGCTTGTAAATCGGAATTTACATCGCGTTAAATCAAACCGTACGCGCATCGCCACAGCGCATGTTGTTTACAACGTGGGGTACCCAACGAGGAAATTTAGTGTGTATATGACCCGTATGGCTCGGTAATATCAATTTCTTTCGGGTGACCAATATCCAATCAAAAAGGAGGAAACAATCTGGAAGGGAAATAATAATATATATTACCATCATTATGGTCACCTCTGGGTGCCTTGACCTCTGTTGACTGTTGTCCATTGTATGGTGGAGGAGGTCCGCGCTGATTCCCTGTTGAATGTCTATGTGATTCTGGAGGCTGTTGCATTCCTGGAAATCCTGGAGCTGGGAAATACTGTCCTGACTGAGGGTCAAACATCATAGGAAATCCTGGCATAAAAGGCATATTATGTCCACCTTGGGGATTATTTTGATCCGGAGTTGGCATGCGAAACATTGGAGACCCAGGAGGAAAACCAGGAGGCATCTGTCCAGGTCCACCAGGTCCAAATGGAAATCTCATCCCTTGACCTTGCCCTCTCTGTGGATCATGACCTTGACCAGGATGTGGTGCATGACCTTGTTTAGGAGCTTGTGGTGCATGACTTTGTTGCGGACCATGTGGTGCATGACCTTGTTGCGGACCATGACCTTGCTGTTGCTCATTACCAGGCATAGGTTGTTGACCTTGAAATTGACCCTGCAAACCACCTTGATTCATATTTGGATCCCCACTACCAGGAATATTATGATGGGCTATTGATGGTAGATTGCTTACAACTATTATTGTTTGGTTCTCCTCGGGCGTTTCTTGTTCAGATGGTTCCCTGTTTTCAGGCTCGGGGTCTACTGGTTCCTCTTCTGAAATACATGTCATGAATTCAATTGTGAATATGGTAATGTAGGGTACAGCAGAACTTAATTTTCTGGCAAACTGTTTAACAGTCATTCATTTTTAGGAGTTAATTCATTCATTTATTTTATCTTTAATTTTGAATTGTTTCATTAAAGTGCACTCAGTCATCAAAATTTTGTCAATGATGTAGATCAAATTAGGTCAATCTGACATTTTTATAAGCGTCTCTCCTAACGCAAAATGGCAATTGTCCAGATAACATTGGTTTTAGTGATAATATGTCTAATATATTTGATTGCAAATTATTGACATGTTACTTTTTGCTAAAATTGTCTTGATGTAAGATTCAAATTCTTAACAGTAAAATTGTAATTATAGGGGTTTCAAATTGTTAACATTCAGTTTGCCTTCAATTACCTTCAATCTGTAAATAGCAGGTATCATATGATTTCATTTAATCTGTAAACAATAGATATGGAACTCTTACATTGAAATGTGTGTAAGCATAGGTAAAAGTTATGCATACTTCATCTGAGTATTTCATAATGACATAATGAAAATCTAAGTGGTTGAAGCTACATGTATAAATATTCATGGATTTGTCACAGACAATTTTTTCGCGGATACAAACATTCGCAGAAATGCATCAAAAGCGAAAAGTGCTCAATTAAATAGCGCGAAATATTTACTAGGAATTCATTAAATTCCATAAATATAAAAAAATACGTTATATAGGTCAACCAAAATGATCAGAGCAAACCATGTACATAAATAAAAGATAGACCTAAGTCCTAGTCTTGTGATTTTAAGTTCCTTCAGTATCACTGAATTCAATGCAATGCGTGTCAGTTAGATAATAGATCAGCATTATGAAACAAATTTTTGAATAAATATCTTGCAGTCACCTTCAAAATTCATGGACTGTTGTTCTCTGTTACGTTTAGCCTGAACTTTTTCATACTCTAAATCCTGGTCTGCTACAGCCTGGCTTCCTTCACCTGTAAGAAATTTAGATAAATTCAACAAAAAATCATTTTTTTTCTAAATAGAAATATTCAATGTAATACATGTGATCATGTTTTCACTAAAAAATAAATTAAGACTACTTGTTGATACTTGAACAGCCAGAATTGAAAATACACTTGCAACCCCTTATTACAATCAAGTTTGAATCTAAGGTCTAACACCGTGATATAAACGGGGTTCCAATATATAATGCTCAGCTCAAGATTGGATCAGGGATTTACAATACTGTATCCGTATACCAATAAAATGAATACTTGGTTCCACATATCTTTACCTTGTGCATCTGTTCACTCTGGATGCAGAAATATATAATACATGCACTGGCTTTTTTGTGGGTATGCTGTAGAAGCAGAAAACAAAAATAGCTTATTTTAGGTATTTGAGGTAAATGAAAATCATCAAATTTTATGTTTAAAACTATTTCTTATTTCACCTACAAGAAAATTCTGGCTTTCTATAAGTCAACATCAGGTTTCTTAGTATAAAGAACATTTAGTAATACATTTTCTTTTTTCATACAATAATGTTTCCCTTGCATGAAAATGTTCTCATTTTTTCCAAGCCATTTCTTAACCTACAAAGAAATAATCACATTTTTCAACTCAACAACTTGTTTTCATTTACAAAAAAGATATCTCAATTTACACCCGCATTAATGTTTCCTTCTGCAAGAAAATTTGTCCAATTACCCCTGACATCCTTCACATAGCAATGTTTATTGTTACATTTTATGCACACAGTAAGATTTTCTCCCACAGGAAAATTATCAAATTTTATGTACCATTTTTCCCCTCCAATTAGACAATCATTAAATTTCAAGAAAGCAATAATGATTTCACCTTATTATCATACCATTCATACATATTTTTCTCACTCAAAATTGTCCACTTGCAAAATGGACAAAACGTGATTGTCTTTAAATGATTTAAATGAAACTCAAATAAAAGATCGAGATGGAAGGGCTGTAAATATTTAATGAATCACTATCATGACCCATGGGTGTTTTTTGTTCACCACTGTCCTGACTGAGGGCCAAAAATCGTTGTAGGAATTCTTGGAATAAACGGCATATTATTTCCACCTTGGGTATTATTTTGAATCGGAGGTGGCATGCAAAACATTGGATACCAAGGAGAAAAAACATGAATCATCTGTTGAGGTCTAAATGGAAAATTCATCCCTAGGCAATGGCCTTGACCTCTTTGTGGATCATGACCTTGATCTTTTGAAAATCACATTTACATACATGGTGTGCATCATTATGTCCCTATAATGTGCTCAAATCATTTTATGAATATCCCTGCAAAACAGGCATCTCTCTTGCTGGAGGTCATGTCCTTCAAACTTTCTCCTAGCTACTAATCTTTAGAAGAATTGCATTAAATGTATACATGTATAAAATGCATTCCATTATGAGTTGTTTCCCCTTCATTATTTATTGAAGAAAAGCGATGACTTCATGTTGCCAATTTTGACCCCGAAGCTACAATTTCAAAAATCTTACTAGAAATTCACAGGACAATATTTCATTCTAGATATCTAAGCTATATCCCTTGTATTCATTAAGAAAAGGATTTTTATATTTTTATTATATTCATATAAGAAACACACATTACCCTTCATCTGAAAATGTGCATGTAGTAAAGCAATTATAGCTGCAGCTATAAATAAAAAAATACTTTGTAGTCACTGGATCAAAATCTAGGTCAAATGATTTGCACCATTGAAATACGAAAAGTAGATCACAGAGCTTTAATTTCGAGTCGTTGGCTGTCGTTCCAAGGACTATGCTTTCAAAACATTTGACAGAGGTCAACAAGACAAGTATTACTTCTAAGTATCAAAGCTATAGCCTACAATGTACAATCAAAACATTCATATGAATCACGTAAATTCTTTTGCAAAATATCTTTAAATGCCTTGTTCGGAGTTAAACTTTATTACAATATCTGCATTAGCAGCATCAAACGAAATGTATGTAATACTTCCATTCATATCCTTTTGACTATCAAAATAAAGCTGCAAAAGGTTTAACTTACGTCGGTGTATTAGATTCTCAGGTCCCCGAACTTCAATTGTATCTTTGGGGCCATCTTTGTACACTCCATCACCTTCTTCATTGGCGCTCATTCTGTGAATGTGTTTTTTTTATATTACAAAAGCTGAAAAAGATAATGACTGGATATAGTTATGATATACATGAGCAAAAATGTTCAAGATATGATGAGAAAATATTTGAACCGCTCGCACCATAGACTCGTTCTATCTGTTTCACGAAGATACAGCATACATTATATTAGAATTAGAATTGAGAAAAAGAGCTTCACCATGCATTAGCACGCATTCAAATTTTAATGAAACCATGGCTACAGCAATGACTTGTTAATTATAAGAAAATACTAAATCTATGTAAACTTACAACGAGCACAATACAAAAACAAGAGGGCAATGATAACCCTTATTTCGCTCACCTAAATGTAAAGGCTCTTAAAGACAAGGAACCATCAATATTGTAAACAATAAATGGAAAGAAGATATCAAGCCTTAATCTTTTAACCAATATCACAATTTTTCTATCATTTTAAATATTTCACATGTAAAAACCTTACTGTCTATTTTTCTCATGGAAATCAATACACTTAAGTATGAAATATGTTTTATCTTAATTATCCTTATATATGACCTCAATGGTGTTAAAGGTGTGATTCATATAGCTTAAATGGAGGTCTGCTTGGCAATGCTTTAAGCAAAATATAGTGACATAGTTATTATAGTATCGATCCACAAGAAGGTCATATGTGTTTTCCAATAACTTGGTTTTTATAAAGCAAGTGGCACCCGGTTAAGGGCCAATTTTGACCTGATGGTCAAAAATTGAGAACTGCTCATTCCAACACTTGAAAGTGTAAGAAAATTAAGTATCACTCAATGCATAAAGGTGATATTTGCAGAACATTTCTTATCTGGCTGCCACAACTTATTATCTCGAGGCATCATATTATCCTATCTGCCTCTAAACTAACCAAAAGGAATGTATTGTATGCGTCTACATAGGCCCGTGTATATACTCGAACACAATTTCTACAGCACATAGCGTTGTGTTTGCACGACTGACAGAAATTGATATTTCAAACAAAAGCACCGCTAAGCGGGGCATTATATGCTCGAAAGTGATTTTTTAGAAAGGATGAAGCATTTGTAAGACATGGGAATTAAATAATTTTACTACGACGGATGGACAAAATGACGCCAGGGATATAACATAATACAAGCACATTTTTAGGGCATATAATTAATGTACTCAATATAAGTGATCATCGTATGAAGTTTGACAGTTGTAAAACTTTTAACAATATTAAGGTCATTTGAAATTTACCTTTGATCTTGTGACCCCAATATAGATATGGATCTTTTATTCAACATAAGCAATCATCCTATGAAATTTGAACACTGTAAGCCAAATGGAACTTGTGTTATGCTCCGGAAAGCACAATTTTCAGTGTTAAGGTCATTGCGACCCTGACCTTTAATCTAATGAGCCTAAAATCAATAGAGGTCATGTATTGGACATGACTGTTCATCCTATACAATTTTACAGCTGTAGGTTGATTACTGCTTAATTTATTGAGTGAAAACCGTTTTTAGTTTTAAGTTTATAATGACCTTGTGACCCAAAAATTAACAGAAGTCTTCTACTCAATATTTACAATCATCCTATCAAGTTTGAACACTGTGGGCTACATGAAACTTAAGGTCCAGAAACCACAATTTTCAGTGTAAAGATCATTGTGACCCTGACCTTTGACCCCAAAATCAGAAGGGGTATCCTACCCAATATGGGCAATAAGGTTTTAAGGTAATATTGACATTGACCTTTGACCTTGTGACCCCAAAATCAATATGGGTCTTTAAGCCAATATGAACAATCATCCTATGAAGTTTGAATATTGTGGGCCAAATGGAACCTAAGTTATGCTCTGGAAACTGTTTTCAGTTTTAAGGTGATAGTGACCTTGACCTTTGACCTAGTAATCCCAAATTAAAGGGGGGTATTTTACCCAATATGAACAATCATCCTATGAAGTTTGAATATTGTGGGCTGAATGGAACTTAAGTAATGCTCTGGAATTTTTTTTTTAGATTTGAGGTAATAGTTACCTTGACCTTTGACCTTGTGACCCCAAAATCTATAGGAGTTTTCTACCCAATATGGACAATCATCCTATAAAGTTTGAATATTGTGGGCCAAATTAAACTTAAGTTATGCTCTGGAAACTGTTTTCAGTTTTAAAGTAATAGTGACCTTGACCTTTGACCTTGTGACCCCAAAATCAATAGGGTCTACTACTCAATATGGACACTCATCTTATGAAATTTGAATATTGTGGGCCAAATGGAACTAAAGTTATGTTCCGGAAACTGTTTCCAGTTTTAAGGATAAAGTAACCTTGACCTTTGACCTTGTAACCCCAAATTTAATAGGGGTCTACTACCTGATATGGACAATCAGCCTATGAAGTTTGAATACTGTGGGCCAAATGAAACTTAAGTTATGCTCCGGAATCTGTTATCAGTTTTGAGGTAATAGTGACCTTGACATTTGACCTTGTGACCCCAAAATCAATAGGGATCTACTACCCGATATGAACATGCTATAAAGTTTGAACACTGTGGGCCAAAAGAAACTTAAGTTATGCTCCGGAAACTGTTTCAGTTTTGAAGTAATAGTGACCTTTACGTTTCACCTTGTGACCCCAAAATCAATAGGGGTCTTCTACCTGATATGGACAATCATCCTATGAATATTGTGGGTTATGCTCCAAAACCAAATTGCTAACGGACGGACGGACGCCAGGGGGTATATTATAATATGCTCGAATTTTTTTCGAGCATATAAAAATGGGAAAACATTTACAGATTTATTTTAATTTGTAATTCAACAGCAACATTGTGACGAGAAAAAGACAGACTGGCAAACATTTCTTACGAATCAGACATACTGATCTGCTAAAAAAATAGTTAAAGTTTTTCTCACAGGGTATTGGCAGACGTACAGTATTAGAATGTAAACAATAATGGAGATCTCTAGCCACTGTTCAAGGGCGAAGTGAATATTGTAAGCAATTATCATAGTATTGCAAGCAATACATAAGTCCCCTACCCCAGCAACATTCTCAAGGTCAATGGTCATTCAATTATGTCATTGAATATAAAAAATCAATAATTAAATGATACGAAAGAACATCAATCTTTTTAGCCCTCAGCTTACCTTTAATATAGTAATGTGTTAAATTATCCTGCCTAGTAAGGAAATTATGTTTATACAACAGATAATCAAAAGATTCAGTTTCACAGTAAACTAATGTTTTAACTTGCCTTTATTTTAAGTAAATTTGTTGGAAAGTTCCAAGTTCTTGATGTAAAGTGATCTCAGGAAAGGCAACAGCAATTTTCAAATAAATTTCAAGTTCAGAATGAACATATTCATGGATACTCAGGCGCTAGAATTATAAATGTAATCACATATGATATTTTAATCTTGAGGTAAATGAAGAAATATGGAAGTTAAAAAATGAATATGTTAAGGAGGAGATAAATCTTATAATATGGATGCAAGGTTTATTAACCTTGTCATATTTTTAAGATGTGGGACCTATAAGAAATGAAGAAGTATAAAATGGTTATTTGTAGAACAAAACTCTTAGTTATAGGGGGTAATAATTCTGGAAATAGTCAAGTTAGAGTCACACATGATTTGAGTGATGATAAGAAAACAATATATATATAAAGTTTGAAATAGGTACATTAAGAATTAAAAGGTTATAACAGGACTCCATTTTTTAAGGGAATTCTAAGTTTAATAGGGGTAATTGTAATAATATTTGTGCTAGAGTTGTAAACCTTGTCACATATCATGTGGATGATGATCAGAAACATATATTTGAAGTTTAAAGTATATACCTTAAGAAATAAAGAACATTTAGTTAAAAAGAGTAAAATCTTAAACGAGGTCGCCCACGCTTTATGAGTGGGACTCTTATACACTGTATCGACGAAAGGAGTCACGTGACATGTAGCAGGTAACCAGAGTTTATGAACATATATGGTGGACAAATAAAGATATACATGAATACACTGATAAACACTTTCCAAATTAGCAGACGACAGGCTATTCTTACAAGTCTGCTTCTTTAAAAAGAAGCATTCGAGAGGTCTTTTTGCTGCTGTGGAAGATTTGTTTAATGCAAAAAATGGAGTTTTTTTTTGCATAAAAGACACAATGAATAGTTTTTATTGGTTATAAATTACAAATATTTAACAAAAAAGAATTTATTATATATATTGAATATAGTATCATAATGAAAGTTTGTTTTATACATGTTTTGAAAGATTATATGCCGGAGAAATGGACTTTTTCTTGGCGCATTAGGGATACTTTTCTACAAAGGGAATTAAATTTAAAATAAATGATATATATATATATTAAAAGTACTATCAAAATAAAAGTTTCTTACAAAATTCAATAAGCAAATTTTCGGTTAATGTCTAAGTATATGGAAACATTTCCCTACATTTTCCAAAACGGGCATAAAGTATGTTAATCAAACAATTTTAAGTCCAGGATTAACATAAAAAATGTTTATAGCATTTGCTTGGAATTAACAGTTTATAAAGCTGCATGCTCCAACACCAGTATTTGAAAAAAATCAAACTTGAGTAAAATTTGTACCATTTGCGCCAAATTGTCTCCGTTGTGATATTTAGTCATACCGGTTCAAAAGATTAAGGCGTTTAATTTCGGTACACGGTTCACTCGGTCATATAATAGTGCATGGTGATTGTGTAGCTATAATGTTCACTGTTACTATTTATCGGAACATGAAACAGTAAAACGCTATTCAAAAAACAATATGGTTATCGATTTATACAGTTTAAAAGATTAAAACGGAATGAAACATCCACGTAGCACTAAGTAACGTAAATGATATTTTCCGATTTTTCTATGTACCGATTTGTTCACACTGACGTATTTTGAAACGGAGCTTGCGCAAAACAATATTTGTAGACTGCTCCTAATGATTTTACGCTTTAAAAGAGATTCATTCACTACAATCAGATACACAAAAATGGATGCCGCCAGCAATTAGTCTCATCACTATGGAGAGGCCTGATGACCTCTCCAATCAGTAGTTTTTCGAGTAAAGATAACCCGGTGCGTATTTTACTTAAATGTGCTAGTGGTATTGATTTGACCTAAAATGTGTTTAATCTTGTTATTTATGCAATAAAATATCCATATATTAAAAAAAGAATATAACAGTAAAAAAAAATAATTTTTATATAGATCTATATGTAGGGATATTTTATTGCATAAATATCAAGGTTAAACACATTTCAGGTCAAATCAATGTCACTAGCTTCTTTGATTTCACTGTAAGAATCGTATGTAAAATGGTCTGATATATGACAGGTTTATCAGTTAATTTAAATACTTTGGTGTTAAAAGACGTAATGGACGAAGCTAAGATCCAAAGCTTTCCATTGGTGCAATGAATTTTACAATCAGACAGTAAATCACAACAAACAACTAGCGGTTTAAAAACGGTTAAATTTGTATTGTTTTAGCATAAGAGATATTGATTTTACTCGAAGACAATGGAAACAACTTGTATTTTTTCACACGATACACCTCGTTTATTTACGAAGGTTATATATCAGGCAGGACGTGAAGTGGTTGCACACTTGGTTCAAGCGAGCGAATTGGTTGCAAACTTGACAATATGGCGAACACGGCGTGATTTTCTGAAACGGGTGAACGAATTTTTGCCAGGCAAGTGGGTTTCTTTGTTATTTTGAAGTTCATTAGTATGTCTATTCCATAATGCAATATAAATGCCAAACTCGGTTTAAGGTTTCAGAATCCTAGATTCTGTTTTGAGAAAGTTATTGAATATATAAACTGATCATGTAGATATTTTGAAATTTGACATGTGACTGTTTTGGTCGGTTTTTCTCCTAATTTATTCGAAGTTGTAAGTTTTGAACTGCATTTAACAATAACAAAATATGTTTCTGTCAATGCTGTACAAATGGTTTAGTTCGCAAGTCAGAAGATAACGTTCAATACACAAAAATATCTTGTTCAAGCACATTTTGGTTGCAGACTTAAACTTCAAGCATTTTTGGTTGCAAACTTTTTTGTCAATAATGTGGCATGCATATTTTTAGCGAGGAATAACTAATCATTTTTTTTTAAATAATTAGCAATGTTAAGACAATTATACCAGTTCATCTAGTAAGAAATATATATACAAATTGTGCATGCATGCAGATATATCCTAACACAGGGTCTTTCAAATAGATCTTAAAAACAATATGCTAAATTGAGGTTCAATTGTGTTTATCTTCATGATTTTTTCTCCTCGATATACTTCTTTTCTTTTTACAAAGTCTTTTGACTTTTTTATATCTTGGCATGACTAACTGTAAAGGAAAAGTAGAAAAAATAGCAACAAACAGCTTTCATTATTGTATTTTTTTGAGATTTAAAATAAATTTGATTATATAGTAGATAAAAACTATATTAACATTGACACAAGGGCATTATTCACATGTTTCTTTAAAATGTTCCTTATTATTGACCAATCAAAACATCTTCCAAATTCCCTAACTCGAACAAAGTGTCACGTATCAGTCAATGTAAATAACCAATCGTATATCATTTATACTATGATCTAATAATCAAAATCATCTTTAGAATACCAATTGACATATGATGTACACATCAAATCCGAAATATTTTAAACAAGCATGTCATTTTAAATTTTGGTTTGTAGTGGTGGGGTTTTCAACAAGAAACACTTGGAAACGTTTATAGATTTATTCTATAAAGAATAAAACCTGTAACAAATAAAATAAGTATGAGACATCACAATACAAACAAATATTTTACAATACAAATACATTTCACAAAATACATATTACAGAATATTACACAACAATTCAAATTACAATAAAAACAATTTCACAAATAAATATATACAAATATACATACCAGGCTTTAAATAGATGAGATTCTTCAAAATAAATAAATTGAATACAAGATACAATCAAGCAAGTATTTCTGTAAAGAAATAACTGATAGTTAACTAGTCTAATTTAGATCTTTTCACTTCGAAAGCGAGACAAGGAGTGGTCTGAGTTACTAAGAAATGTTATATTCCAGAACCAAATCATCTAAAAATAACTTGCATACCAAAACCAATCATCCATCACTCAACTTGCAAAACCAGTTCAATCACCCATACAAAATGAACAAAGACAAACATGAACACATAACACCACAATAGATTTGGTTGGCCTTAAAGGTAAATTATTACCGTAAACATTCTAAAAAGATAACTTGGCTTAATTTAACCTTATCTACACACTCCCCCCTCTAGTTAAAAATGACACCGGCATTTTCCTAAGAAACAATTATTAATGACACCTGGATTTATGAAAAAAATAACATTATGATCAATTCGAAAAACAAAAATGCAATTCACTGTATATTCATATGACGACATAAATATATCATATTATTTAAGATATACTGCCCTCCTATAACTATTTTGCAATAGTTAAACAGTAAAATGTAAAGAAATAATGCAATACAGTAGAGTTGTCAATTCTACTTGAAAATAATAAATACATAGTATACACCTCCATACATAGGACCTATATGAAATTTAAAAGGACTGCATAAAAAAATGATACAACATTATACAACACTTAAACCCATTCTCCATACCTATCTGGTGGATGTATCACACGTCTAGGGCGTGGAATAGGGCGTGAAGATGAAACGGGCGTATGTACTGGAATGACTGGAATAGTCACTGGAGTACTTGGTCTACTCACTGGAGTAACTGGTCTACTCACTGGAGTAACTGGTACACTTACTGGAGTAACTGGAACACTTACTGGAGTAACTGGAACACTTACTGGAGTAACTGGGATAGTTACTGGAGTAACTGGAACACTTACTGGAGTAACTGGAACACTTACTGGAGTAACTGGGACATTGTCTGGGGAATACGTCGCAGGATTGGGGTGAATCCTGGGAACAAATGAAGGGATAGAAATAGAGGGAGCATCAGAAGAATGTCCATAATCAACACGAGTATTGCGACTGCGAGTAACTGGAAATCTCCTCTGTGGTATGATGTATACACCAGATGATGATTCAGAAGAGCTAGAATCAGCATCATACTCTTTCTGTATAGGAACACGTCTAGGTTTTGGTTTAGGCTTATTTTCAACAGGTAAATCTGTATCTTCTTCAGGGATAGAAATAAATGGAAGAAGCATATTTCTGTGAAGGGTTCTGACAGGACCTTTTCGAGACTCAAGTTGTACTTTATATACAGGTTGGTCAGGAAATGGTATGTCAATGATAACAAAAGGGTCCTTCTCCCACTTATCTGCCAGCTTCTGTCGCCCTTGAAGATTGACTTTTCGGACCAAAACAATATCGCCTACAACCAATTTGTTCTCGCGAACTCTACGGTCATATTGCTTCTTGTTTTGATCAGCCCGCTTCTTGGCAACATCACCAGCTAACCGATAAGCATATTGAAGGCGTTCCTTCAAACGAGAAACATAAGTAGTAGGAGAAAGATGTTCAGAGTTAGAAGGAAAAGTACCAAGATAGGCATCAACAGAAAGACGGGGATGCCATCCAAACATAAGAAAGTGAGGAGAAAAACCTGTAGAAGAGTTCTTGGTGGCGTTATAAGCCTGAACAAGAGAAGGAACAAAATCTGCCCACTTAGATTTATGATCTTCTGCCAGAGTACCTAACATTCTGAGAAGGGTCCGATTAAATCGTTCCGCTGATGGATTTCCCATAGGGTGGAAAGGAGTGGTTCTTGCAAAGTTCCTTGATGACTCGACTTTCAAAATTCCGCCCCTGGTCAGAATGCAGCTGCTCTGGAAAAGAATAGTGGACAATAAAATGTTCATATAAGGCACGAGCAGTGGTAGTCGCCTTTTGATTACGGCAAGGAATAGCCTTGGCGTATCTGGTAAAATGGTCGGTAATGACCAAGACGTCCTCATACCCTCCTTTGGACTTCTCCAGCTTCAAGAAATCCATACACACAAGTTGCATGGGTCTTGAAGTCTGGATTGGAACCAATTCTGCAGCAGGTACTACCGGTGTCTTTCTGCAAATACAACTTTTGCAACCTGAAATGCGACTATTAAAATCTGCCTCCATGCCGGGCCAATAAAAACGTTGACGAGCTAACCATAGAGATTTATCACGTCCGGGATGGCCTACATTGTCATGAACACCAGTAAAAGCAATATTCCTATGAGAATAAGGAATAACAAGTTGTTGTACTTCTTCTCCATCCAGAGTGGCGGTACGATAAAGAACACCATCTTTAATAGAAAGACGAGAGAAGTCACGAAGAAGAGATTTGACGTCTTTCGACATCTCCTCCCCCCTCGGACGAGAACCAGAACGTAGGATGGAAAGAACAGAAGATATATCAGTGTCTTTAGACTGTTCTACCGCCCAATCCACTGGTCTGACTGCAGCTTCAGAAGGAAAAGATTCCTCATTGGCCATATGAGGGACCTCATCTCCTGAGCAACATTCAGCAGAAGAAAGAGAGACAGAAGCAGCAAAGCACACTGCCTTGACAGCATCGCTGAAAAGTTGTGGTCGGCGAGATAGCCCATCACAATCTTGATTCTGTTTACCTGACTTATATATGATTTCAAAATCATAGGCAGACAAAGCAGCAATCCAACGATGACCTGTCGCGTCCAACTTAGCAGAGGACAGGACATAAGTTAAAGGGTTGTTGTCAGTAGAAACAAGAAATTGGTTGCCATAAAGATAGTCGTGAAACTTATCACAGACAGCCCATTTCAAAGCTAAAAATTCAAGTTTATGAGCAGGGTAATTACGTTCACTACGTCTTAAACCTCTGCTGGCATAAGCTATGACATGCTCTGAGCCATCCTGCTCTTGAAGTAACACGGCCCCTAATCCAGACCCACTCGCGTCGATATGGACTTTAAAGGGTTTACTGAAGTCAGCAAAAGCAAGAACAGGAGGAGAAGTAAGTTTTTCCTTAAGAATATCAAAAGAAGATTGCTGGGCATCACCCCATACCCATGTAGCAGTCTTTCTAGAACGCTTGGACTTAGATTTGGGAGAATTACCATGACCCTCAAGTAAGTCATTAAGGGGTTTGGCCAACTTGGAATAATCCTTAATAAATCTCCTGTAAAAACCTGCAGTTCCAAGAAATGTCCTTAATTCAGCAATGTTCTTAGGGACTGGCCAAGAAGAAATAGCAGAAGTTTTCTCAGGATCAGTAGAAATACCATTCTCAGAGATAACATGCCCTAGATAAGAAACGGACGTTTTGAAAAATTCACACTTAGAGCCTTTAAGTTTAAGACCATGAGAAGATAAACGTTGAAAAACATTTTCAAGCCTAACAATATGCTCCTCAAAAGTTTCAGAAAAGACCAAAATGTCATCAACAAAAACAAGACATTCACGCAAAAGAAGGTCACCCATGGCACGTTCCATAACTCTCTGAAAAGTAGCACCTGAATTAACTAATCCAAAGGCAAGCCTATTGAATTCGTAAAATCCAAGATTACCAACAGAAAAAGCAGTATAGGGCTTTGAATCTTCCTCCATCTCAACTTGTCAAGTTTAGAGAAAAATTTAGAACTCACTAAAATGCCTACAGTGTCTACAAAGCGAGGAAGCATATAGGCATCTTTTCTTGTTCTTGAGTTAAGCAATCTAAAATCAATACAGAACCTAAGTGAACCATCCTTTTTCCGAACAAGAACTACATTAGAAGAGAAAGGAGAGTCACTAGGCCTGATGGCACCGCAATCAAGCATATCCTTAAGGTGCTGCCTCACCTCTTCATACATTCCAGGGGGAATTTTCCTGTAAGGCTGCTTGAAAGGGGTGTCATCATTTAAAACAATTCTATGGCGTGTGAGATCAGTACAACCAATATCAGTTGATCCCTTGGAAAATACATGATTCCAATTGCCTAAAACTTGGCGAACACGCAGAAGTTGCTGAGGGGACAGATTCTCAGTATCAATATTCAAACCAAGAGAAGATAAATCTGGCTGTGAAGAGGTAGAGTTCACACCATTAGAAACAGAATGAGAAGAAGCAAGGTTGTCTAGCACTGTAACTTCATTAACCACACAAATGTTAGATTTCGGCTTAATAGTCAATGTCCTCGCAGTCAGATTACAGATGCGTACAGGCACCTTTGCATAACCGCTTTCATTGGACACTGAAACTATTTGTGGCCGAACAATATATAAAACATCTGCATCAGGGTTTTCAGTCACAAGCTTAGTATCACTAGAGACACCTCTAACAAGACCATTAACAGAAATAGACTCATACGGTGCAACTGTGATAGGATGGTCATTGGTAGATTTGACTGTGTGAGGCTTACAAACTAAACTGTCAAATGCTGATTGCCAAACTTGAGACAAATTTGAATCAGTAGATGAAAGTTTACAGAGCCTGATAACATTGGTACCCAATATCACAGGACAAGATATGTTGTTATGTGTATCAGGGACAACTAATACAGGCACAGGCAACTGAAGGTTTAATTCCGGTATAGCAATCGGAACTTCAATGTACCCTAAAATATCTAAAGATTGCCCATTTGCAACTGAAATGTCTAAGTTGATATTGAAATCTGTCAAATTCAACAGTGGCGGTCTATTTGACAATGACAAATAAAATGAGTTTGATACTGTTGAAACCATTGAGCCAGTATCAACTAGAGCTATGGCTGAAATACCATTAAATACAATATTGGCCTTATTGGAACATCCAATAATTCTATTAACAAGTGATTGCTTCTCAATAACCGCCTCTGATTGGCCAACAACAGAGGCGGACCCTAGTTTGGGTGAGCCGCAGAAGATCCCTGTTGCGCAGCAACATGACCCTGTTGATTCATACCCTTACCATGGCCACGCCAACTTCGATTGGTATTGTTAGATATGCGATGAAATGCTTGAGGTGGTGTTTGATGTTTGAATGTATCAACTGGTGGGGGTGGTGGTGGAGTATAAAAACACTGAGAAAGAGGATCAGGTTGTGGAGAAAATGATAGAGAATTCACCTTTTGTAAAATAATATTTAATCTCCTATCAATACCAGACTGTAAACCTCGTAGCTGTTCAGAGAAACGCTGTTCAATACCCTTAAGTGAACTTTGAACGTAAGAGATAGATGCTATCTTTTTAAGAGAAATGTCATATTTAGACTCCATGGTTGAAAAAAAAATGAGAAAAAAATGAACGGATAGAAAAATATAGACCCTGGGATTGAGTGGATAGATGAAAACAAAGTCAATAAATAAAATAAACAGAAAATAAAAAAATAAAATAAATAAGTGTTCAAAGAATAAGACACTGAAGCGGAAATATGGGGTAAAATAGACCAGGGAAATACACCTAACTTATGGTGAAAAACCAATAAGTTTATTTTAAATGAAACTCAATAATCAAATTTATTGATGTATTCACAAACAATATTAAAAGCAAGTACAAATGCTTCTATTTACCTGATAAACAGAATTGTTTTTAATTCAATACACCATTAAAAAAATAATAAAAGGTAACTCTGTATTTTACCAAGTACTAACTGTACCAATATTAGTACCTTCAATTCACAAATTCCTGGTTTGAACCAGTACTGTTCAACAAAAATGATACCAAATAATTCGGTTCAGTACTGAGTTGTCAGTACACCAAGTGTTACTAGGACATTACAAGTTCCTGGGGATAACCAGTACTAAAATATTTCAATACTTAAACTGGATAATAATTACACATATCACATATATAATATACAAGTTATATTTGGGCAGATACCTCTTAAATATTTACTGGTAAATACCAGTACTTATATATTAAATATTTCCTGGTTGTCACCAGTACTTACCCATCAATTCACAAAAAAATGTAAAATAATTATTACAGTGTAATTCCTGGATGTAACCAGTACTTGAATGACCAGTAATATACTTTAAAAAAAAATGGGCAGTTCAAATTAAATGTCTAGTGAAAAAAATCTAAGGAATTTATTTAGCCAAAACAAAAAAAAATGTCAACAATTAATACCCTTAATCAATTACCAATTACCAGATGACTTGATACTGCTATGCCGTCCAACCAAATGACTTACCAACCAAACAAACGCCAAAAACAAATAAACCGAATAAATCACACGACCGCACTCACTTTCAAACAAAAAAAATACTTAAACGCGAATTGGTTCTGGGTGTTAATTTGTTAGTTTGTAGAGAAGTAAAGATAGAAAGATTAGAAATAGAATGCAATATATATATTCAATACACAAAGTAAACAAACACAGTTATCAAGATCCTTAAATTTTTCTAAATATCTTTTTCAAAGTAAACAAATAATTGAAAGACCCTAAAGATTTCTTAAATATCTATTTAAGTGTATTTATACTATTAATTTTTACTATGATTACCCAGATAACTAAATGTAAACCAATGTATATCAATTCAGTTAAACAAATTTATAATTGTAATTACACACACTAGAATAATATATACACAAAGATATAAAAACACATAACAAATAAACAGTAGCGGTTTTTTTTAAAAGATCTACAAAAATATGAAAGAAATGTAAATTTATTGTACTATACGAAATTTATGGCTTATCCGAAAATACCTAAAGAAATTTAAAAGATCGCAAAATTGTGTGACAAAATTACATTATCGGTGTTTACTAAAAATATAACAAATGACAAGTCCTAGTTAATGAAAGAATCAAAAATTTACCTTGATAGCAACTGAATTAAACCAAAAATTTACTTAATATATGTATAAATATAAAGAAATTTACCTTGTTATTGAATTTTCCAAAAACAGGTCACACAAAATTTAGAATATGGGCCGAAAGTAGTACCTAAGTTAACAAAGAAAAATAGTCCTTACAAAAAAATGAAAAACACCGCCAAAAACAATATAAAATACACAAGAATAAAATATCTACTTACATGGTTATAAAAATTCCATAAACACAAAAATAAAAATCACAAAATATCACAGTTCAGAGTTCCAAATTCCTCCGCGTCCTATATTACACTGTCTATATTTACAAATATCAGCTGATCACTATATGTACATGTGTCTTCGTCTAGTTGTTGTGGCGCGAAGAGCTCTATTTACAAAAATGGGTGGGGTGGGATGGGGATGGGGGTGGGAGGTATACCTATGTAAGTTGATGAAACGTATGAATGATGATCTACTTCTACTGCTGCTCTGACAGCCGCGGATAGGGAAGGATCCAGCTGCTTGGCCTGGTCTGCTTTGCCACGGTCAGCGCTGCTCTCCCCCTCTGCCAGAAACAGCTCGCCTGGTTTGCTTCCTGTCCTTTGTCGGGGAGCCAATTTGTAGTGGTGGGGTTTTCAACAAGAAACACTTGGAAACGTTTATAGATTTATTCTATAAAGAATAAAACCTGTAACAAATAAAATAAGTATGAGACATCACAATACAAACAAATATTTTACAATACAAATACATTTCACAAAATACATAATACACAATTATTACACAACAATTCAAATTACAATAAAAACAATTTCACAAATAAATATATACAAATATACATACCAGGCTTGATAGAAAAGATTCTTCAAAATAAATAAATTGAATACAAGATACAATCAAGCAAGTATTTCTGTAAAGAAATAACTGATAGTTAACTAGTCTAATTTAGATCTTTTCACTTCGAAAGCGAGACAAGGAGTGGTCAGTTACCAAGAAATGTTATATTCCAGAACCAAATCATCTAAAAATAACTTGCATACCAAAACCAATCATCCATCACTCAACTTGCAAAACCAGTTCAATCACCCATACAAAATGAACAAAGACAAACATGAACACATAACACCACAATAGATTTGGTTGGCCTTAAAGGTAAATTATTACCGTAAACATTCTAAAAAGATAACTTGGCTTAATTTAACCTTATCTACATATGTTAAGCAAATTTACTTACTTTATGTCTAAAGCTACTGTTGATCTTTACATACGAAACAAACAACTTAACATTTCTTGTGGTTTTGGAAATTTTACCGAGTAACATCGTATGTGTGCACATGTCCTTATGTTTATGATGAAAATAATTCACTTACATACAACAGTACTCTCACATACGTTTGTTTTTATGCATTTTATATATGACATATTTTAGAATTGAAGTATCAATAAATAGTGTTTTTGCGTTCATTGAACGCCGCCATTCCTTGTTGATCTTGTTTATCATATTCTATATGCTATTATTTTGTTTGCAGGCTTTTACTGATGATTATAGTATTGAACTGAGAACCATGTAATTTGAAACATAAAGAGCATAAATGTTGTAAAAGAAGAAAGTATAAATAACATTTATAACAAAAACAAGTAACGGAACATATATTCTAATAATTGCCATTGAAAAAAGATTAATAAATATAACCTTCTACACTTCTTTTGCATAGTTTTACTATGGATTTCAATAGAGTAAGAATAAGTTTGCAACCAAAAATGCTTGAAGTATAAGTATGCAACCAAAATGTCCTTGAACAAGATATTTTTGTGTATTGAACGTTATCTTCTGACTTGCGAACTAAACCATTTGTACACAATTGACAAAAACATATTTTGTTATTGTTAAATACAGTTCAAAACTTCAAATTCAAATAAATTAGGAGAAAAACCGACCACAACAGTCACATGTCAAATTTCAAAATATCTACATGATCAGTTTATATCTTCAATAACTTTCTCAAAACAGAATTTAGGATGCTGAAACCTTTAACCAAGTGTGGCATATATATTTCATTATGGAAAAGACATACTAATGAACTTCAAAATAACAAAGAAACCCACTTACCTGGCAAAAAATTCGTTCACCCGTTTCAAAATTCACGCCGTGTTCGACATATTGTCAATTTGCAACCAATTTGCTCGCTTGAACCAAGTGTGCAACCACTAAACGTCCTGCCCCTTGTATGTATAAAGTGTTTATGGGTGTATTGTGGCGACTTTCATATAGTTAATTTTTATTGAACAGTAAGAACAAATATATGAAAATAATTATACCTTTAACATCTATCAATATTCATTTATAAACTATACTGGTTGGGGACCACCAAAACTGGACAACCACCAAACCCGGACGGCCCACAAAATGACTGATTTATTTGTTTTCTTTGTTCAGTTGTTGTCAATCTATGATGTCACTTTTTATCAACTATAAATACAGGTTTCTTCTTTAGCTTAGTAATTAAATTTATTTCAGCTTTGGTAAAGGGTAATATTTTAATGTCTATTTCAAGAACGTTGTTGTGGGAAATTTGGACACCAAGCGTCGCAATGCCTGACCTCTTATACTAGCTATAATCATTAATTTTGCAGAATAGACAATAGAATATCAAAAAATTCAGCATTTGCTGCTGATATATTGAACTTGTTAAAACTTTAAAATTAGAATACCTAAGCTTTTATCTTAATCAAATCAATGTCATTACATATCTGTCCGCACATATGGTACTGTACTATGTACAATTTAGGTAATTTAGATACCCTCCTTGACAGGCCTTAGACAAAAATGTCAACATAATGAGAACTAAACAAACTAATGTGTTAGTTAGGAGAAGAACCTAGCTGTACTGTGTCAAATTTTCAGATCTGTAGCTTTGACATTATGAAATCTGTATGGAAAAATGTTCAAAAAGGTCCGGTTGATGGTCCTTGACCAGTAAATCTATTTTTCACATTTCTATTATTCTATTCTCAATAAATATCTCTGTTAAATTATCTTGCTATTTTATGCTCTAATATTCATTTATCAATGTTCTAAACTTTCAGTATCTTATCTGATTTTCAACCACAAAAATCAACTTATTCATCTCTGAATTCACAGAACTAACTTAACTTTACATTCAAAAACAGCTCTATTTATACTGGAAAAATTCTGCCAGAATTGGCAGAATTTGGCAGAAAGTGTGATGTCATAAATTACAGTGGCAGAATTCAGCAGAATTCTGCAAAAATACATACAAACATATTCAAAGATTATCTTTTATTAATAAGTAGATCTATGCAAATTTCAATTAAACTAGATATACAAAAACTTATATAAGACTAAAAGCAATTACCTAAGATATAACATACTCTTAAACACACCATCTGTCAGCTGTCAAAACCCAATGTTTACAAACAAGAGAAACGCCCACGAGAAATCAATGACGTAGAACGCATAATTCAATGACGTAATATACATAAACGTAATAGGTACACATAAATGTTGTAAACATGCCGGTAACTCACATTCAGACAAATTATCCAATATCTTTAGAAATTGAAGTTAACAGTTGATAACATTTATGAACAGACATACAAAAATGTGGATAAAGTCTACCACTAGAAGGCTATTCAATCGTGAACTTTATATTTAACGGTAAATTACCAGGCCTCGACATAAGCGGTGGTCCATTGGTCCGAGACCACCTGGTTTTGGCAAGGACCACCTAATTTTACAGGCAACTGGTCCGTTAGACCACTTGGATTTTCCAAATGGTGCAGGGCTCATCTGGGATAATGGTTATTTGGTCGAAAAACGTGTTCTATAATCGTTGTTTAAAACCATTTTTTTCGATGTACAGGTATATGTTCATTCATCTCATTAGTTCAAAAGATCATAAAACATCCATAACTTTTTATTAACTCGCGTACAGTGTAGTTTAAAATGTAGAAAATTATTTTTATAATTAAAGTATAAAATTCATTCAAATGTCTCTAGTACTGCATTGAATATCACTATGGGATATCGGATAAACACATGAATAATGGTGCAAACAAAGGCAAAGGAAAAATTAATTATCTAGTAAGCTTTGGCTACTTTTTTTAAACGATCAGTGATCCATTTTTTCTCATTTAGAGTACTTTAAAAGGTTATAAATACTTTGTCAAAAATAAAAAAATTTTAACTAACAAGCATCTATAATAAATCTGTGAGGAAAATAAGCTCAATTATAATATAGGAATTTTTCTGTTTATCATTAATATTTCATTGTTTCAAAGACAAGAATATAATAACTTAATAGTTTAATTAAAATGGTAATCTATAAAAAGCAATTATTATTCTTATAAGATGTACCAGGAAACAGCAATGAGTATTTGAATAACAGTAAGGAAATAAGTCATTCACAATTGGTTTCACTATTCCCTAACTTGAGTTGCGGACGAAGTCACTTAACCGAAGTATGAGTACTGTCATGTATTTTTCAATGAGATAATAAATACTAAAAAGTTTTTCATTATAAATATGAAGTTGTGAATATTAAATTTTGTAAATTTTAATATAACGTAAATTGTTTGAACAATAATTCATCAATTTTAATAATTTGTTACTTTAATACTTAATTGTTATAATAAGTAAATATAATTATAACTTTCATGTTGACAAGTGCATAAATAAATAAAATTAATTGATATTTTATAAGATTCCATTGTATAATGATCTGGTGATGAAGTATGTAACTGAGAATGCTAATTTGACAAAATTCAGTCATTTTTGGGCGCAAATTATACTAATTAGTTATTTTTTATCTTAACTTATGGTTGTTTTAGTTAAAGGTAATGATTTAAGCGTGATTTAATACATTCAAGAATTACTATGTTTATAACAAAATTTATTGCACTAACATCCAGGGAAAATAGTAGGGAATTTACATTACCTACTTTTAACCTACCTTATTTTCCTTACCCATGGTGCTCTCTTATCAGCAGGGTACTATAAAAAAACACCACTACAAAGCATCATGTAGCTAAATATATTGTATATATCTATATCTATAAAAGCATGAATGACTCTTGACACCTTTATCTTCTGTAAATGTTTGACATTTCCCAGTTTAGAAATCAGATGATTCTGAAATTTTAATGCAGAATGACAATAAATGTGGATTAATATTGATATGAAGTCTTTCTAGATATGGATTTTAAACCAGTTTTTGATGATAAGATAAGAAAATTCCACTTCAGAGACAATTGTATCTAAATAATAATATGCATTTATGCCAGCCCTTATGATTATCTTTTATATTTGATTATATAAAAATTATGGTCATCATCTATTTTGAAAAAACTAAGGAATTTCAAATAAATATTGCATACTTATAATCTGCATTCTATTATTTACACTGAGGCCCTCTTATCAGCAGTAGATCGGTATAATGAAAACAGTCGCTCTCAGAAAAATACAAATACACTGCATGACTTGAGACTTTCCTCCTCTATAAAAGTATTATGTTTTTAATATGTAATACATTTTTAATATTAAATATGCAAGCATTTCACGTTTGAAAACTAAATTATAACAGAAAATGGATTGTTTTAGAATCAATGCATTAATATTCTCTTTCAAAATTGAATAAGAGAAATTGCCTCTAAGTTATATAGTAAAATGTAGAATGGCAAGAAATGTGGATAAATGAAGATATGTATCTTTCTAAAATAGTTAACACTAAAATGGATTTTAAACAAGGTTTTAACACCCCCCCCCCCCCCCCAAAAAAAAAAAAAACAAAAAAAAAACAAAAAAACATTTAGCTTAAGAGGCAAAAATATATGATATGCATTTATGCCATTATGATTTTTTATATATGATTCTACAAAAATAATGGTTATTTATCTATTATATATCTAACTTGTATTTTGAAAAAAACAGGGAATTTCAAATAAACATTGCATACTTATTATCTGATTTTGTTATAGTCTGATTTTATTGTCCTGTCAATTATGAATACATTATAGCACTCATTTAAATATTCGATCCCACTTCGGTTGTGTCCGTTTATTTTACGAGAATTAATATGGAGTATATAAATAACGCTTGGAAAACTCCCACTAGCTTAATGTACATTCTCGTAACATCCGCAATAGCGCAGCCGGTTAAGTGATTACCTACTGCATGAGAAGTTCGAGGTTCGATACCTTCTTTCGGCATTCTTTTTAGACTTATTCTTTCTTTATTTTTAAGAATTTTTTTAATAAAATGGTCAAGCGCCTGCAAAATTGTCTACAGGGATATGAAACGCCTAAGAAACACTGAATTGTCACATTTCGTATTGTATTTTACGGTACTGAAATAACATTTTATTGATTTTAATCCTAATGAGTTTTCAGAATTAATTCTATTATAACAAACAGTTATAATATAACAATGTTATATACAAAAATATAGTATTTACAAAAAAAGTGCACAAACATATTAAAAACGGAACAACCATAACTTCAAAAATGTTGGAAATAGTTATGAATAAGAAAAAACCTGGACATACTCTGTCTCGATCTACAACACGTTGGACATTCAGATAAATTTAATACCCCCGTAGTTCACCCTATTGCGCTATAACGGTCAGTGACTTATTCATCGAAACTAGATAAGTTTAATCACATCTTACTGCGTACCTCTCTCGGAATTTACCGAGCATTTATCGAATGTTAATATATGCTGTGCATTGACCGTATAATTAGTATGGAATTGACAGGTTAATAAAATCAAACAATATCAGCAGGACACTGGTATAATGAAAACAGTCGCTCTCAGAAAAATACACAGCATGACCTGAGACCTTCCTCTCCCTTTATACATTTTTTTTTCGTATTGAAATCGTGAATAAAGTTATCAAATTCATTTATTTTATGGATAATATTTTTAATTCTTTATATCTTGAAAACCGTGAGTACGAGGATTTACATACATGTACGTTATTATGATTGACACTTCTAAAAATGTTGTATGTTGGATAAATCAAAGGAAGCGGTTATTGTTAAATTGTAAAATTTATATTCATGTTGGAGTAAAGTGATATTTTTATGTCGGATTTTTATGTTGGATATAAACATATAAGTAGTATTTGTTTTTTGTTTTTTTTTGTTAAATAACCTCACTTCATCAGTTAAACATAATACAAGAGCTAGGATCGCCGAGTTCATCGTCGTTTTTTTGGGGTAAATGTGATTTTGTCGGTGGTTGTTGTTCAAACATATAATGGTGAGCAATCAACAATTCTTTATACACCTCATATACAATATGTACTTAAATTCATATCATATAAAGAGAAACACCGCTAAATATAGTTAACATGAACTATCTACAATTTACATAGGGATATATGTACGTCACTTCCGGTTTGTGATCGCACCTGCGTAACGGTTAGCAAATCTTACATCTGTGTGATATCGGACTATTTAAGGGTAATACTAAGGCAATTACCAATATTTCAATGCTTAAATTATGAAAAAATAAATTAACTTAAGTTTGTTCTACACGATCAAATATAGAAGTAGTACCGTTATGCAAACGCAATTGTTAATTAATGTATAGTCAAATGTAAGGTTAAACAATAAAATACAAAAATATGTGCCGGCGAAAATTACCAATCGCGTTACGGAATAAAAACGACTTTCTAGATCTTGTTTCTTTCATTAAAGAACTTATCAAAACAGCTTTATTTTGTTTATTGTAATCTATGTATCGAAATCTATTTTAAAAAAGAAAAACATGCCAATTATTGGCCACAGACCTTTAAGCATATTTCTCGATTCAATGACAAATACTTCACTAATATTTTTTTCAACCGCAATAATGACGTTATTCCGCAGTTAAATTGTATCTTAAATCTATAAGAAAGAGTATTTCAAGGAAAATAATGAGCTGACAAACCTAATTTCATTTGTTCTAACGACACTTAATATATTGTCCTAGCAACAGGGAACACTTTCAGGTCTTACTTACTTTAAGAGATTAATCAATAATCATATTTATTTTTTCGATTGTTATTTTATTTCAAGCGTCAAGATGTTTTCCAAGTATTTCTCATTACCCATATATGGGCTGATATACATTATATTAATCGGAATAAACACTTTAATGTCAATAGAATAAGGAAGATATTACATCACGTGGGTATCATTGTTTAATTTAACGGACACTAAATAAGAAGAGTAAATAATTAAGAGACAATTGTTCTGTTAAGTGGATGTGTGTATAGTTAAATTAAACGTCGTCACTAATAATTTTCAAAAGCGTTGTATAAAATCAAGTTTTCAGAGTCCAAAAATATTTAAAAAAATTGTCTTAAATGAATCAGAAAATATTGCATTTTGAGAATCTTTGAAAAAAAGAAAATGTAAAATTTGACCACTATGTTGGAAATGTCATGTGATGGCTCAAAAATGTGCTAAAATGTAAAGCGGGTATAATAAGTAACTGTACTGCGCATAAAATATATAAAATGAGCAGTGAAAATGATTTAATGGATTATGCCTTCATCATCTTCATTGTAGTATAAAAATAGAACGAGTTCAATAGAATATTATTATACGAGGCTTGCATTACCCTTTTTACACGTGCCTTTGGTGCTGTGATTACACAATGATCACGATTGTGTTTTCTCATAATAATGATGTCCTGAATGTTATAATAAGCTGTCAAAAGACACCACCTATTGCCAAATACCCATTTTACATCCCTTGGTGTTCTTTAAAAACAGGGTTTTGTTGTGAAATGTATATGTAAAAGTAAGTTACTTTATATTATTTGAAAAATTGCGTTTTCTGTAAGATAAGTATGAGAAAAACAATTAGATTCCATTCTAACTGAAAATTATTTGGTTCGATTTCTTCTATTCGTTTTTACTATGCAAATTGTTGAGCTATGGTGATCCAAAATCATATTGATTTCACGCTTTATAAGATTGAAACAATGAACTTCCAGCGTTTGTCCAATGTGATGTCCCAATATAATAATTATGGGATCCAATATGAGCAGTTCGGCTAAGTAAAATTTAGAAATTAGATTTTATCAAGCCACTTCAAAATTGTTATATCTGAGTCTTTAATTTTTATATATAACAATGATTTAAATGATATTTAGTCAAAAAATACCAAAAACTGATATTGATTTATGCCTTGAGTTTGAATTTATAATACCTAACACAGTATATTCATGGTATTTGCTACACCCAGTAAACGAAAATACTATACCCGCAGTACACTTGGCGTGTGGATTGTTGATCCACGTATAGATATTTTAACAAAAATTTGTGTGTAAGTACATGAGGAGAGGGTAGGAATACTGCCTTTTCAGAATTTTTATATTTGGACGAGATTGATAAAGAAACTAGAATTTTTTGTACATTGGAAATAATTTCTTCCGTAAACAAAAAAGAACGTCAAATCATGATTTTTGTTTTGTTCATATTTGTACATATATCAAATCAGGCATGCATTAAAGGAAATGTTCAGTCAAACTCAGATTAAATTAGTGCCATATGAGCTCAAGAATAGAAATTTTTCTTACCTCCAGTAATTCCCTCCGACTTAGGTTTGACTCAAAACACGGTTATATCCGGTGTACCTTCTTTTCCGTGAAAAAGGAAGAATAGTCGTCTAGTTGTTCCGATTGTAAGGTACTCAATGGAGCCTGATTTGTATGATATATATTTCCAGTAATATATCTTCTTCACCTGCTTTATAATACACACACGCTGGATTATTTTAACAAAATTACTTCTATGAAACAGATTTAACTATTTGGATAGTGAACAATAGTGTGTCTGTAATAAAAGTGGTATTGAACTGAATATTTCATAAGATTAAGAGTTTAATAATTTTATTTCTAAGTATACTCACTCTTAAATTCCTTCCCGTTGCACTACTTTGAAGAATGTGAATTGATTGAATGTATGACGCGGATCGTTTACATTTTAAAGGGAAAGTCACTTTAAAGACGGAACTTAATTTAAACTTCCTCCTACACAATCGAACAAAAATGAATTATGGATAAACAAAATCCGTTGGAATCCTATTCTCTCTTGATGAACACTTTATAGTGTTAAAGAAATACGTACATTATATTTGTATTCTCTTGGTAGATCCCTGATATGATTTCTATCTAGATACTCATTCACTGCCCTATCACCTTTAAAGATTTTCGCGGTGTAAGGGCTTCACAGAATAACACTCTCCCGTCTGACTTAGTTAAGCACAAAAAATAAGATACGTACTAGAGGTAATGAAAACAAAATTAATATAATGTCAGCGGTAAGCGATTTCGAAATCTGTCCATTTAAGGTTTCGAACCAAAGCTGAAATATTTTAACAGAAGCAAGATAATGATCAATTATTTCATACAAGTTTCCGGAATCAAGGCAGTTCTTAGAACGACTCTTTCTAACGAACTGTATGCCAAAATATCCTTGAATCATCATATTTGGAAATAATATTGGTCAACTATGAGCACATTGTCCATACGTTTCTTTTTTCTTTTCTTCGAAATATTAATAAAGAACAATAACAAAAGTATCATTTAGATATATTTAATACATGCCATGAGAAAACGTTTAAGTTTTTTAAGTGATTTAGTATGATCTTTTACATTATAAATTATAATATTTTAATCTAGATCACTTTAATATATGCAATATAAATAAATCTAATATAGGATTACGTATCTCACACTTGTTAAAACATCCGTATAAAATTCTTTAGTGATATGTTGATATGTTTGATACTTAAAGCTAGCATCATAATTATTTGTTGTATCAAAGATCTTCCGCTGTAGATTTATTCACTGTAAGCTCACCACTGCTTCTTTATATATCCGAGATATTCCAAATTTTTATTCTCCAACACTAAATGTTTTGATTAATTATTTTTATAAATATTCTTAGATTAAAAGAAACACAACTCCCAAAAATATTGTTAACAGATGAATCTTATTGTCTGATAACTTTGCATTGTCATGATATTATCAAGTATTCCAAGTTTCATGTTAATAGCTATCATAGTTTTAAAATCATTCTACTAAATAAACTTTTTTTTGGGCAAAATTCTTACATAAAAAGGAGAGATAACTGCGAAAATATAACATTCAGATAATCTGCCTTTGTCTCAAAATTTTGCCCCGTCATGATAATCAAGTACTCTAAGTTTTATGTTTACGTTTCATAGTTTTAAAATCTTTCTATTTTATGGGCCATTTCTAAAAACAATATAGTAAACAAGGAATATAGATAGTAAATATAGCTTTCATGAGTTATGGCCCTTGCCTTGTAACTGCATCGTGTCATGATGTGCAAGCATATGAACCTTTTAAAAAGTGTTGAAAAATGGTATTCAATAAAGTGGTTGCACGAGGACGACAATAACAATGACACAGGGATCATGAGAGCTCGGCATTTCCTGCGAAATACACGAGCTAAAATGCCATTTACTAACCCGCAATGATACTATATGCATTTAATGCGTTCCAAACGATAAAGATTTTTCTTAAATTGGAAATTATACACAACATAATATTATAATATCGATTTCTTTTCTTTCCTTTGTATTTATAATTTAATTTATATAGATTAACCATTTCATTGAAACACTGAAAGATAAAGCTGATCTTAGCATTCCATATTGTAGAAAAAACATTACAAATATAAAATATCAAGCCTAAGGCCAATCATGGACGCCGTACAAAAAGTACGGTGTGACATTTTTATCTACTGCACTCTTGTTTTATAATAACATATTCATTTCTTCCAAAATTAGAACTTCTTAATATACTTAAGCAACACCTCACGGTACCAACCAAAATATTTGTCTCCTAATGACGGTTGTTCTGCAGAGGTTGTTTCTGACTGAAAACAAGATGAGTGCTGTCACTGTTTAGTTTTTTTCTTTTAGTTTTTGTTTTGTTTTTGGTGTTGTTGTTGTTATTTTACTTTATTTAAGTCCAGTGATTGTTTCTCGGTTTTTACAGCCTTATACAGGCGGGGTTTCCCCTAGCTCCTAGCCAACATAGGCTGTTTTGCCAAGCCAAAAAAAAGCTATAGTTTCCATACAATGGATGCGTTTCCCCTTGAACAGAAAAGACAAGTATCTTTAACTTCAGTAAAAAAGTTGAATTACCGAACAAATAAGCTCTAAATAAAACCAATCAGCATTTGACACTTAAAATTTGATTAAAAAAATAACGTCAAAGGGCGACAATCTGTAAATGTTTAACCTTAAGTCGTGTAAGTAGCTATCGATATTTGAAGAGACAAACAAGTGTTTAGTATTGACAATATTCTAAAACTCTATTCACAGGTATTATAGTCATAACTAATGATGAATAAATAATATTTTATTATGAAATGCTAATGGATAGGAATGCAATAACTATATTTATAGTTCTATCGTTTCACTTCACCATATGCACTAATACATAATGATGAAAAAGAAGTCATTATTTGTCCTATTGTTTGAGAGAAGGGCACTCTAAATCACATAATGAGTGAGAGAGGTGTCATTTAAAGGCTGAAAAAGAAGACTTCTTGTCATAAGGGTTATGAGGGATGTCATTACTTGTCCGAATTGCTGAGAGAAATGCACTATAAAACACATAATGAGTGTGAGAAGTATCATATAAGGGCTGAAACAGAAGTCATTATTTGTCCTAATTGGTAAAAGAATTGCACTACAAAACACATAATGTGTGAGAGAAGTATCATATACATGTATTATCATAAGGGTTGAGAGAGAAGTCATTATTTGTCCTAATGGGTGAGAAAAGGGCACTATAAAACACATAATGAGTGAGAAAAGTTTACTATCTTATTATAAGGGTTGATAAATTATTTGAGATTTGAGAATTTTTTGTCCTAATGGGTGAGAGAAGGGCACTGTAAATAACATAATGAGTAATAGAAGTGTCATAATAGAACTAAAACAGAACACATTATGTGTCCTAATGGGTGAGAGAAGGGCACTCTTAATAATATAATGAGTGAGAGAAGTGTCATATATTATCATAAGGGTTGAGAGAGAAGTCATTATTACTCCTAATGGGTGAGAGAAGGGCACAATAAAACACATAATGCGTCTCAGCCCTTATGATAATATATTACACTTCTCTCACTCATTATGAGTTTTATAGTGCCATTCTCTCACGCATTCGGATAATGATAATCATCCGAATGATAATAATGATTTATCTTTCAGCCCTTATGATAATGCCCTGATGATAATATATGACACTTCTCTCACTCATTTTGTGTTTTATTGTGCCCTTCTCTTATTGTGAAAATGATGAAAAAACATCCCATCCCAGTATTAGTAAAATAACACTTTTTATATTGTTTGAAACTTTTTGTAGGTCTTGAATTATATTACAAAGTTTAACGCATGTTTTAGCTGGGTTTTTTTTCGTGGTCAAGTTAATTAATGCAAATATATATATATAAAAAATAAAAAGATATCTCTACCTGAAATGTCATCTGAATGATTTCGGGCATAAAAGTATGTATGTTTTCAAGAAATCGATTATTTTATTTGAAATGTTTGTTAAAACGAAAAATTGCCATGTAGAAAACTGCGTATTGATTCATACATTATTGTGGTGTCATGATACTATATTAAGTGTATACATATACAAGTCTGGAAACAACGTGATCCCTCGGAAGCATTAATCACAACAAAATTACAAGAGAACTTCAGACTCGGTTTGATTGAGGGATAATGAATATGTGCAACAACCCTTACGCCCCCTGGCACCGGCTTGAGCGGTACTCAAATCTCAACACTAAATAGTGCTGGCATCAATGATCGCGAAGGGCCAGAAAAATATAACAACACTGAAGTGAAGTACGGGGCAACTTTTTACAGCTGCCACACAGCACTTGACACCTGCTGTTGTGAAGTATAAAAATCTGGAAACAACGTGATCCCTCGGAAGCACTAATCACAACAAAATTAAGTCGAACACGATAACGTTAACATTAATTGGTCGTACCATTATGACATGATGGGTTATGCAAGTTATTCAGTTATTACATTTTGCATTTTTATTTCAATATAGTAAATAAAAGTGGATATGGACATGAAAATTCGAGTAGCGTAGTGGTTAGAGAGTTCAGTTTATGGTTAGAGAGTTCAGTTTATGAAGAGTTCATGTGAAAGAAAAATATTTTTCGAGTTCAAATCTGCAATTATGCAACATTTTTTGTGATTGTATGGTTTTTACTTTCAGAAAACAGTTTCATATTCTCTTAAATAAACCTGTGATTTATTAAACCCTTTCCCCCATGAGCATATTGTGAAAAATGGCCATTTTCACTGAAAAGCCTCCTCTTACAAGTTCAAACTGCTATGAAACTATTAAAAAAGTTTCAATACTAATCAAACTTGGCACAAATGTTGACTGGACCATTGCCGTTGTAACGACATGCTCAGTCTTAAATTTTCTGTTACCATGGCAACGAGAGGACATCTCAAAATTGCCAAAAATCACTATTTTGCCTCGATTTTTTCCATCAAAATTTATTTCAAAGTGCTGCAACTTCTCTAGGGAAAGAGATAGAGTCAAAGGCTTTTCAGCGTTGGTAACACGTTACCTTACGATCGACCTGGGGTCATTTTAAGCCTCTTACAAGTCCAAAATTTTCTTGGCGACATTTTTTCACTATTTCAGGCCTAAACAAGGGGGGTCGAAAGTGCGTTGTTTCGCGTATATATGAGGTAAAGGGTTAACATAAAATGATGAAAACTTTGGAAACACCCAAAATCTAGTTTTTTTCGTGGTCTTTTACCTAATTATGGTGAAAAATTGTTGTTTTGGAACAATTATAATTTTTTTAGTTAATATTATGTACAATTTAAAGTTAAACTTATAATGGTTTAGAAAAAATGAATGTATTTGATTTCAACAGTCATTTAACAGATTGAATAGTATTGTCAATTAAATTATATTTAAAACTCTGTTGTTTCTAACTTAATATAAGTTCTCTAATAGTATTGTGTGAAAGAAATTCACGAAAAATATCTAAAAAAAAAAAATAATAATAAGTAAAGAAAAAATGCCTTTTCCAGGAATTGAACCAGGGTCAAAACACTGACGAAGCCAACACTCAACCACTGCGCTATTACGCTGAAGATATAAAATATGAGTAGTTGTTTAGGTGATTAAAGATTGAGGCGATAAATAGCATCATTTTATAAAAGAATTATCGACACCCCTTTTTGTCAATAATGATGTCAACAGATAATGAAAAGAATAACGAATTCTAGCTGTACATGTACATCCCTCGAGTATAAAATAAACAGTTGTAGCGGTAAATTCGACAAAGCATGACTCTTATTAAACATAGAACATGAATGTTATCAAATTATACACAAATGTGGCAAATAATTCCAAATGTAAGAGGAAGTTTTAACCCAACTTTAAAATATTTAAAGTTTGAAAAAAAATTGTGTCTCAACAATTAATTATTTGATTGAACGGTCTTTCATGCAAATATCAATTTTATCAGATAGTTGATGACCAACCTTTTAGCACTTACTTTTTAAAAATGACAATATCATAGTTATGCGCTTTGATTGGCTACTTCATCCTTCTTTACTTGTTTTTTTTCTTTAAATGTTTTCAAAAATAGCTCACTTGCAATGGTGTATTAGAAATAAACAAATGAATATTATTGAGTGTCTATAAAAAACATTGTGCCTGTATAAATTAAGCATTGACGTTTTTGTATCGCAAAACAAAGTCGGTTAAGTAATAGAAAGGGCATCGAAACACGAGGCTATCTGATTTGAACGAGGGGGCGTAGCCCCCGAGTATTAATCAGATTGCCGTGTGTTCTGATGTTCTTTTCTCTTTTGTATCATAGTCAAACATAAAAAACACTTCCCTGTTGTCACAATATGAAAGCCCAGAAAAAAGTAACCAATGAACGAGCATCTGAATACGATATTTCTATCACTTTCCCCTTCTTTGTCGTCACAATAAGTAAACCCCAGCAAAAATGAGCCAATCAATAAGCATGCTCTGCGTTTAACTTATAGTCCAGCACTCCAGTTAACGCACTGTGCATGTATATGTATACGATTTAACTCTGGCACATTTTCAACACAAAGACGCAAACTATGATACAATAAAACTGTTCTGTATATTAACTTTGGAACGCCATAGCTGCCTCATGTTGTTACATTTCTTTTTATTTTGCCTAGAATGCGACTTATTATGTCAAATATTAGTGTTGTGTTGTCATGGTATTTTGTCGACTTGTCTGAACATTGCCTTATTATGCGTAACAGTAGTTTTATCTCTTCAAACTGTGATGTTGACTTGTCTTAACATTGTTTAATTATTTCAAACAGTAGTGTTATCATGTCAAAATGTCGTTTTGGCTTGTCCGAAATGTATCATATTGTGTTAACTAGTCGCGCTATTTGGTCAAACTGTGGAGCTGTTTTGTCAAAAGACTGTCTGATCATTTGAAACAGTAGTATTATGTTGTAGAAATTTGGTGTTGATTTGTCAAAGCACTGCTTTATTTTATCAAACTGCTATGTTATTTTGTCAAAAAACAGTGTTTAAATGCCTTAACATTGTCTTACTGTGTGAAACATTAGTGTTAATTTGCCAACGTACACTACTGAATTGTTATATTATAGCAAATATTCGCATTATGTTGCCGAAATGGGGTGTTGACTGGACTAAATCATGCCTTAGTGTGATAAACTGTATGCTATTTTGTCGAAAAGCGGTTCTGACTTGTTAAAACTCAGTTTTATAAAGTCAAAAAATTACGGTATCTTGTCGAAATGTGGTATTGACTTGTCGAAACCCTTTCCTATAATGTGAAACAGAAGTGCTATGTTGTCAAAAATTTAATGTTTTCCTTTAAAAAACAAAAATAGTCTTATTATGTCTAGTAATTGTGTTATTTTGTTCAAATTTAATTCTGTCTTAAGAAAGCGCTGTCTGATTTTGTTACACTGTCCCGTTATCTTTTTTGCTCTGCGCGGGCTCTGGTCACGTGATACTTAATTTGGACAACATCGCATCTGGACAGGATAACACAATTATCTGACATAAGGGGACGGTAATAAGACAAGTTAACATAATAAATTGGCAAGTCAACGCAACTGTATTACATAATGATACTGTGTTTTAACAAGTAAACACCACATTTTAAAAGGAAAAAATAATACATCGCCATAAGAGGACGATGTTTAGTCTAATTAACACCGAACCAGGACAAAATAAAATGACACTTTGACAAAAAGATAATAATTTTAGACAAGTCATCACCACGTTTCGACAAGATAATATTACTATTTGACATAATAAGACGAATCTAGACAAGTTAAATCTGCATTTAAACATAAAAGCATAACAGTTTGACATACTAAAATAGCGTTTCAACAGTTCATAACCATAATTTGTAAAGATACCACCATTACTTCACATAATAAGACGGCGTTTAGACAGGTTAACATAAAGTTTGGACAAAATAGCATGGCAATCTGTGAAAATAAGGTAGTGTTTAGACATGTCAAAACCATTTTTCGACAAGTCAACAGTACTGTTTGACTTAAAAATATAACGTTTTTACAAACTAACATAATTAATTGGCAAGTCAACATTAGTATTTCACATAATAAGTATATTTTTAGACAGGATAACAACAGTTTTAGACACGAAAGCATGATTTATGGCACAATAAGACAGAATAACACCGCCTCATACAAAGCAACATAACAGTTTGACAAAACAGGACAATACTCAGACAAGTCAATATAACAGTTGAACAAGATATCACTACTAGCCGACATGATAAGACAAAAGTTTGACAAGTTGGCACCAAGTTCCAACAAGATAACACTACTGGTTCACATAATTAGACAATTTCTAGACAATTTACCACCGCAGTTGGACAAAACAGCATGCTATTTTGACATGAAAGACATTCTTTAGGCAATATAACGCCGAATTTGAATACAATAACATTGCAGTCTGACAAAATGTGACAGTGTTTAGACAAGTCAATACCACATTTAGACAAGATAAAACGACAGTATAACATAATACAACAGTGTCATTACAAACCAAGATCACATTTGGACAAGATAACACCAAGTTCCGACAAGATAAAACTACTGATTCACATTAAAAGACAATTTCCAGACAATTCATCACCACATTTAAACAAGGCTGTTTTTAGACATGTTGAAATCTTAATTCGAAAAGATGGTGTGCATGTTAGACATATTAAATTCTGGAAACAAAGTGATCCCTCGGAAGCATTAATCACAACAAAATAACATAAGAATTGCAGACTCGGTTTGATTGAGTCTGTACATGAAGGATAATGAATAAGTGCAACATCCCTCACGCCCCCTAGCACCGGCTTGAGCGGTTCTCAATTCTCGACACTTTAATTATAGTGTTCGCATCAATGATCCCAAAGGACCAGAAAATATAACAACACTGAAGCCTAAGACTTCCATTAGGCATGTTAACACCGGATTTGGACATGATAACATGACGTTTTGAAATAATAAGACAGTGTTTGGACATGTCAGCACTACGTTTTGAGAAGATAACATGAATATTTGACCTAATAAGACTTTGTTAAGACAGGTTCTCATAACACGTTGGCAAGCCAACACTACTATAATACAAAATAAGACGCTTTTACGGAAAAATAAAACAAAATGTAACACCATGAGACAGCTATGGCGTTCCATAATTAACACACACTGTAGAGAGTTTAACTGGAATGATCGTTTGATCGATATTGTATTGCTACTCATGCGACTCTAAACGATGTCCATATCGTTGAATGTCTGTGGATTGATATGTACCAGCTTGAAATGTCGTCGTGTGTCACTTCATGTCATTCATAACATACTGTGGCGAAAATCTACTGCACTTGACGGCATATCCCCATTTATGACTGAAAGACAATGTTAATATAATAATTATGTTTGGGTTATTTAATCAGCACATTTTATTCCCTTCTACTTAGATTTGCAGTCCATTTCGGTTCAAAAAGACAAATAGAAAGTTCCGATTCAAAGTTCTTTCATAAGCTGCCGTAGTTGAAATAGTTTAAGAAGTACCTTAGTTGTTCCATTGTTTTATGGAGTAAATTGGGTATCTTCAGATGTTTGAAGCCGATACTGCTTGCAAATTGTTATTGAACAGGGCTGTGTTGTCAGATTTCTGAATTGAAAACATTCCAAACAAAATGTATCAAGGTGTGATATAATATTTGAATACATAATCATTCCAATGGCTTATTTACTGGAATGATAATGATAGATTTGCAAAAGGCATTCGATACTGTTGATCATAATATTATCTGTGGAAAACTTCATCTAATGGGAATTACCAATACAGACTGGTTTAGATCTTATCTAAATAACAGAAAACAATAAGTACATATTGGAGAGTCTTCTTCTTCTCCATCAATAGTAAATTGTGGTGTTCCTCAGGGAAGTATTTTAGGTCAATTGCTCTTTTTATGTAAATGATATGATCACCAGTATCGATTCTGAGTGTAAGCTTATTTTGTATGCTTATGACAGCACTATACTTTTTTCTCATCATGATCCTGATTTTATTTCACAGAAATTAGGTAAAGCTCTAGAATCTTGTTCAGATTGGCTAGTTGATAATAAACTGTCTCTCCACTTAGGAAAAACTGAATGTATGATTTTTGGTCAAAAGAAAAAACTTAAAAGATTGATAAGTTTAATATTATTTGTAATGGTCACACTATTGAATCAACTAAGACAGTCAAATATCTTGGTTTGAAAATTGAAAATCTTCTGTCTGAAGAAGAAATTGTTAATACAGTCATATATAAAGTAAACACTAAACTTAAATTTTTTGTACAGAAACAGTAAAAATGTCTATCATTTAACTGTAGAAAATTGCTTTGTTCTGCTTTAATCCAATGTCATTTTGACTATTCTTGTTCGTCCTGGTACGAAAGTTTTAAATAAAAGTCTGAAAAAGAAACTGCAAGTAGCTCAAAACAAAGTCATAAGGTTTATAAAAGGTTACCATCCAAGAAGTAGTTTAACTCCTTCTGATTTTACAGATGTTAACATGTTAAATATATTTGAAAACAGAGTAAAACAACTAAGACTTAATCATATGCATAAGATTTTTTATAATAAGTGTCCAACTTATATGAAAAAAAACTTTGTTCGGATGTCTGATATACACAACTACAACACTAGATCAAATAAGTTTAATTTTTTAATTCCTCATTGTGATAATACATGTAATAGCACTTTTTTTATTAATGGTATTAAAGATTGGAATAGTTTGCCAGATGATGTAAAATGTATATCAAATCCAACTTTATATAAAACTTCTGTTAAAAGTCATCTTGCTTCAATTTGGGCTGTGCAACATCAAAGTGATATTTTATATTACTAAGTGGCGACATAAAATAGATAAAAACAGAATCCCTAAAGAAAGCCCAACACGGCAAAATTGAAAATGTTGCAGGCTCGGTTTGATTGAGCCTGTTCATGGACGGTACTGGAAAGTGCAAGTTACCGTCCACGCCCCCTAGCACCGGCTTAAGCAGAATTCAACATTTAAACATGAAGTTCGCCAAACTTTATTATTTTTTTTAGTTATCTTATTTTTTCCTGTGCCTTTCTTTCTGTGAAATTGCAAAACTACTGTGATTGAATAATTTGAAGATTATCTCATTGTCTTTTTTTATTTGAGGAATGATTGTCTCTCTGGTTTCATCTTGTTTCCATCTATTTGGTTAACAGGCCCCCATTGGAAATAAGCACACCAGCTTAATTGGCTATCCTTGTAACCAAAGATCACTTTTAAACAAAATCTTTGTATTGAAATTTTATTGACATTCTTTTATTTCTTTTATATCATGTTTATCAGTAACTTTAAACAATATTCTGTGATAATTATAATTCTGACTGTTGTAGTCTTAATCTGAAATGTGATTTCATTAATTAATTTTTTTTTATGCTCCCCGAAAAAATTTCGGGGGAGCATATAGTCGCCGCCTTGTCCGTCCGTCCGTCTGTCCGGCTTTCCGTCCGTCCGTCCCCTTTTCTTGTCCGGGACATAACTTTGAAACAACAAGAGGTATCAACATGAAACTTTGTGGTAGATAGATCTCATTTAGTAGGTGTGCAGTGCACAAGAACCGAAACTCTACCTTGCCTATTTTTTTAATTATTCTCCTTTGTTTATTTTTACACTTTGAACTTTGTCCGGGACATAACTCTAAAAGTATAAGAGGTATCAACATGAAACTTTGTAGGTAGATAGATCTCATTGAGTAGGTGTGCAGTGCACAAGAACCGTAACTCTGCCTTGCCTAATTTTTTAATTATCCCCCTTTGTTTATTTGACACTTTGAACTTTGTCCGGGACATAACTCTAAAAGTATAAGAGGTATCAACATGAAACTTTGTAGGTAGATAGATCTCATTGAGTAGGTGTGCAGTGCATAAGAACCGTAACTCTGCCTTGCCTAAGTTTTGAATTATCCCCCTTTGATTATTTTACACTTTGAACTTTGTCCGGGACATAACTCTAAAACTATAATAGGTATCAACATGAAACTTTGTAGGTAGATAGATCTCATTGAGTGGGTGTGCAGTGAACAAGAACCGTAACTCTGCCTTGCCTAAGTTTTGAATTATCCCCCTTTGTTTATTTTTACACTTTGAACTTTGTCCGGGACATAACTCTAAATGTATAAGAGGTATCAACATGAAACTTTGTAGGTAGATAGATCTCATTGAGTAGGTGTGCAGTGCACAAAAACCGTAACTCTGCCTTGCCTAATTTTTGAATTATCCCCCTTTGTTTATTTTACACTTTGAACTTTGTCTGGGACATAACTCTAAAACTACAAGTGGTATCAACATGAAATTTTGTAGGTAGAAAGATGTCATTGAGTAGGTGTGCAGTGCACAAGAACCGTAACTCTGCCTTGCCTAATTTTTGAATTATTCCCCTTTGTTTATTTTTACACTTTGAACTTTGTCCAGGACATAACTGTAAAACTATAAGAGGTATCAACATGAAACTTTGTATGTAGATAGATCTCATTGAGTAGGTGTGCAGTGCACAAGAACCATAACTCTGCCTTGCCTAATTTTTTAATTATCCCCCTTTGTTTATTTTTAAACTTTGAACTTTGTCCAGGACATAACTCTAAAACTATAAGTGGTATCAACGTGAAACTTTGTAGGTAGATAGATCTCATTAAGTAGGTTTGCAGTGCACAAGAACTGTAACACTGTCTTGCCTACTTTTGGAGTTTTTGCCCTTTGTTCATTTTTGACACTTTGAACTTTGTCCGGGACATAACTCTAAAATTATAAGAGATATCTGAACATGAAACTTTGTAGATAGATAGGTCTTATTGGATGGAAGTGCAGTGCTTAAGAATCATTACTCTGCCTTGCCTTATTTTGAAGTAATTGCCCTTTGTTTATTTTTACTTTTTGACTTTTGTCCGGGACATAACTTTAAAACTATTAGAGATATCAACATGAAACTTTGTAGGTAGCTAGATATAATTGGATAGAACTGCAATGCTTAAAGAACCTAAACAAAGCCTGGTCTTATTTTGGAGTTATTGCCCTTTGTTCATTTTTACACTTTGAATTTTACCAGGGACATAACTCTGATATCATCAGGAAACTTTATAGATAGATAGATCTCATTGAATAGAAGTGCAGTGCAAAAAAAACATAACTCCTCCTTGCCTAATTTTGGAGTTTTTGCCCTTTGTTCATTTTTTTATACTTTCCTGTGTCCAGAACCTTCTCGGGGAGCATCACCCGGTTCAACCGGTTCTTGTTTAAATACATTTATCCAATGCCTCTTCTGATCTCAGTCATTAACTAAACTTGTTTTATTTATTATTAATGTGAAATGATATTTTAATTTGGATAAACTGTTATTTTATATATATTTATCTTATTATGTAACCGTGATCTATGTTGTTGCTAAAATAAAATAATAATAATAGGCAAAACGGGTTGTTAGTCTTTCAACTAACGACTGTTACTGTAACCCAAGATAGTTATCATAAAGTATTCTCTTGTGGGGAAAACGACAAAAGTGAAAGACAACACCGTCGTTCGTGGTGATACAGAAATGCATGGCATGCAATTATTACATTGCTCATTGACTAATTTGTCGAGATAGGAGAACCAAGTCTTCTGTACTGTTTCTCCCTAAGTGACCCTCGTGTGATATGTTGATCACTTTTGACTGCAGGTAACTTTGAATGTATACCCTAATTTCTCACAGGGAAAGATTTCCATATAATCTATTGAGAATGAAGAATTCTCTCTATATATATGGCAATTAAACACAAAGCAACAAGTTGAAAATTGCAAACTCGATTTAACTGTGTGTGTTCATTTGAAATAACGTAATGTGCAGCATTTCTCGCGCCAATCGCACTGAGCCTAAGCGGTAGTCAATCGGTTTTAAACGTTTATCCCGAAAGCCAAAAAATAATAAAAATCCTTAAATGGTACTTGGCAACTTTTTATGGTTAACAATGCGTCTGCGAGCTGCCGATAAAAGCTATAGCTGCCATCACCAACGCAAGTTACTTTGTTCACGTATTGATTCGAAGCACGGAAATTATGCATATCCACACACAGTCTTGAGCTGTGGCACTTGCCAGGTCCTGAAGATTTATTGACCTTAGCACTGCAGAATTGGCAATAAAAGTCGTATGAGTAACTCTTCATTGAATGACGGGAACAGAAACCAGATACCATTATATCACCAGGTATGTGTCTGACTGTAAATGTGTAAGTGATGAGTCTTACTTGCAATCTATTAAGTATTTTACACAATGAGAATCATGGGCGACAGTTTGTAACTAGATAAAATGGAATGCCTCTCTTTACTAGTAATTATGTCTCCGAAAATTTTTGGGAGACATATTGTTTTTGCCTTCGGCGTCTGTCCAACCGTCTGTTCGTCCACTCTAACGGGACAGTAATAATGTGACTAGAGGGACAATATGTAACTGTTCTTTCTCTTTGATGTCATTCATTCCGTAACGCTTTTATGTGGCTATTTTCTTTTGTGTGGCTAAAAAGAACAATTTAGAGAGAACAATAGAGAGAACAATGAGGACAATTATTACTGTCCCGTTAGAACGCTCGTTCATTAAGCTTGTCCAATTTTCACAGGTCAAACTGCTGGTGGGATTTCAACCAAACTTTACAGGAGTGATCATAACCATCCCTAGTTGTGCATTTCACCGCACTTTCCGCTTCGCATCACAAAATGGCTAAAAAAATAAAAATCTTGTCCGGCCTTCACAGGTCAAACAACTGGTGGGATTTCAACCAATCTTTACATAAGTGATCATTACCATCCCTAGTTGTGCACATCACCGGCACGTTCTGCTTCGCTGCACAAATTGGCCGCAAGAGCTAAAAGTAGAAAAATCCTGTCCAGCATTCACAGGTCAAACTACTTGTTTATAACTAATACTATTAAAATATTTTCATGTTAGTTATATTTTGAGATAAGAAATGCAGAAATATTTCTAATGAATGTATCACTTTTCATATGACTTCACATAAACATTCACTTTAAAATGGGAATAATATACTTCAGAATCAGTTTCATACAATACTAACATTAAGAAATTAAGTGAATACACTGTATATAAATATAAATAGATGTCTTGCGATCCCAGTTATTGGTGGGTATTGTTTCTGACATGCTTTTGATTTAATCAATTGATAATGTTGTTTATAGGTACAGATAACCTATTGTAAGTACAAAAATGTAACATTATTTTACTTCTTTAAGGACGCACAAAGATTAAAGGTTTATCTTGTTATTTCTTCGAGCCTAGAATTAAAGTTAATGGTTTCATTTGAGTTTTCTCAAAAGGTTTTTGGATAGATCAAACCATAAATTATGTATCCATCGAAATTTCATTTTGTCAGCTGTAAGATTATTTGCATCACATTTATTTTTACACTTTACCTTAAGGAATTTAAGAAGCTATGAAAATGTTCTTTGTGGCAAAATCACGAAATTTTATGCCCACGAAATACAACGAAGTCACAGTATATGTTTTAAGACAAGTTTTCTAGAATATGTTTTGCATATAGGTATTTAAAGGTCAGCTTTTAATGCTTTATAAAACACTGAATAAGCTTAAGCACTGATAGTAGGCTGCTCCATTTGCAGTTTCTATACTAAATAGTATAATAAAAGTCTTTGATATAATTTTTCTAGAGAATGTGACTTTTGAACACTTGCATGTGAAGAATACACTATCATTTGATAATAGATATTGGTTGTATGACATTACATTATTGAAATCATAGAACTGACTGATTATTTCTTAAATTTTTTCTCATGTTGTAGATACATTAGGAATGTAAAGATATAAAGTGGCACTTTATTGGACATTTACAGAGAAAGTCACATATGATTCATTCTTTTCTATCTCTCTTCTGTCACATTTTTATTGGATCTAAGTTTTTTTATTTACACTGTTTTATATATAAAATGATTTTGGAAACTACATGTATATGATTGTGACAATATTGAAATAGGTCTCGGACTAATAAATTTTGCAAGCAGTGAGGATGTATTTATTTTTGAAGTTATGGAACTAAATTCCCTTTTATTCAGCATAAATGATTATCGTGACAGACCAATGAAACATTAATATAAATAGCCTATTTTTAAATTTCAGGCAGATTATGAAAAAGTGCATCATTTTAGTACACGTATGTTGAAGGTAAAGTTTTTTCCTATTGACAAAAATATATATAGGATCTGTAATAATATCTTTCAGTGCAATCAGCAGTTATATATACAGTTGCATGAGATTGTAACTCATATTAAAGCAGCAAGACTCCAAATTTATGCTAATTTTGAAAATGTATATTGTGATGTGAACAATGAAAATAATTTACACATTGCAAATAGTAGTAGGGATCCACATAAATTAGCAAAAATAGGTCAAAATAATCAAAAATATCCTGTATTGTGTTAGTAACACAGTAGAAATATGCTGATAAATACAGTGTAAAACCAGTCCTTAATTGCATATAACATGCAAATCACTTCTTGATTTTTCAGTTGGTTTACTTTTCTTAAAATCTTAGTATATTTTTCTCAAGTTCAATTTTCTTGAAATATTTTGGCTCATCTGGAGTCGTGCAGCTTTAAACCGCACACATCTATTTGATATAGCTGATTGTGAAACAGGCAATTGAATGTTTTTATAATATTAAGTCTTACCAAACTTGCACATGGTGGAAAGAGTTGACTCTCAGAAGCTTGCTCAAACACTAAATAATAATTGGAAAAAGTAAACGACAAGGAAAGCTGAAAATGATGGTGCAAGTTAACACTAGCGGTGAGCAAAGTAAGTTTAAACTTAAAACTAAAAGGTTTCCCTTGTCGTGTAAGGCACTTTATTTGTCATATATTTCAAGTTCCTTGACTCAAAATCGAATCCGTAACGTCTGATCTCTTGTAATCATAGTACATGTAGAAAGTTAAAATTTGGTTGACATACTGATATGAAATCTTGAAAGCAGAAATCCCTCAAGAGGAAATTGACACTCACAAAAATAAGTTGATAATCTCAGATTCTACTACATTTAATGAGAAGTCAAATTAGAAAATTATAAGCTTTTCAGTTTAGTAATAGTTTTGTAATGCATAGTGTTTTATTGCAGATAAATTAGGGCGTGATAAAGAAACTCTGGTACAATTAACAACATTTATTCAAGATAAATGCCTATGTTTATAATTTAGCGGCATAATGACAATTGGAGCTTATGGTTACAATACTGCAGAAGATCCAAATCTAGATTTCTTGGTAAGAGAGTATATTGGTTTCTGATAATTTTGTTAACATGCCTTTTTATGACATCAAATTATCCTGTAACTTTTTGTTTAAATCCTGATAGCATTTGAAAAATATTCCTTCAATCGGAACTTGTAAATCTACCCCTTTTGATATTGAGGTAAGTAGGTCAGAGGTCCAAGTTAATTTGACCTTTATTACAAAGTTGCTAAATTAATAATTAGAGATCATTCTTCATGATTTTTAAAGTATTGCCTTTTGTTAATTGTCATACTTAATAGGTTTGTCCAGAGCATAACTCTGTCACTATAAGTTTAATTGACTCTCAATTTCGTATGCAAATTGTTTTCATTGACCTGGAGTGAGTGTAGCGCACAAAAATCCATCACAGAGTCCTCATGTAAAACTTTTCCATCATATTTTTATTTTTGATAATATAACAGTTTTTTATGCTCCCGATGGTTCAACACGTGGGCCCATACCGTGGAATTCGATTTTAGGTCTGTCGCTTATCCACTTTCTGTTTACCTACTTAATGGCCAATGGTAGGATATTTTCATAACAGTTTTCTCAGCAAATTCTTATCGCAGCCTCTTTATTTTTGGCATACAGCATAAACATAGTCCCATACTTTGGGATTCGATTTCAGGTCTGTCGCTCATCCACAACCTGTTTAGTGACTTAATTGAATTTTCGACATTAATGATAGAAAAAATTGTAACAGCCTCATGATATTTGGTATACAAATGCAACCCGGCCTGTCTTTGATCCATTTTTATTATTTTTCGCACTTAGAATGATGATTCTGGATAAAGAGGAATGATTTGATCATTTGCCACACAGTTATTCGTCTAGACATAATCAAATGGTACACAATTGTTGGAAAAATATTTCCAGTCCTGTCATGTCAAAAAACCCTCAGTGGAGAACTTTTAATAATAATTTGATTAAATTCCACTTGAAAGAAAGCATTTCTGGGGCATAATAGTCATTTTATGAACTTGTTATTTTTTTATTTGGAACAGTCCACTATTTCAAGTTTTGTTATTATGTATAATGGTTTAATTGATGTTTTTAAGTAGATTACTAATATTTAAATGAAAATATCAGATAATTTAACAGGGAAATGTATCAAATATGATATCATACATACTATAAATGAACTATTTTCTTGAAAAATTCGCCTTGTTGTTCCTCATATTAATTTTACAATTATGAACAATCTGTTTATTCATACTTTCTAAGACATGTTTGCAAAACGGCCATGGTGGTATTGATAAGTATTAAAATACAATCATAACCTGAAGTATAAAACTATAATTTGTAGCTTAGATGGGTTTAACTTCATCACTTGTCTACTTAGGTCCTTTGTAAGTCGTTACCATATATCTAAATACATGATGAATATGATTGTAGTCTATGTCTTGTAATTTTCTGCAAAAATTGTCCATTTAATACTTTATTTTGTTATGTTTATTTTCCAAGTGATTTTGTTGTTTATAGAACAATAACCGTTACTGATAATAAATCAAATTGTAAAACGTAATTTTTCCTTTTTATTTTTTTTTTCAGTCAGCTTGATCGATAAGTTAAGCTTTGATTAGCTTGACAATATTTTAATGAGCTTTTAGAATATATATTAAGTTGTATATTTCACCTGTTTTATTCATATGAATATCTTATGTACATTAAGTTAACCATTGACCAATTGCAAAATAAATATGTGGCTGAGTGGTTAATGTCGGTGACTTCAAACTCTTCTGTGGCCCCGTTCCGTGTCTGAAACAATGCACACTGGGCCATCTAAGGTATTTCTTCACCAGTAAAGCTGAGACGTCCACATTTGAACTTTAAAGTGTTGGCGCAACATAAAACAAAAAGTACCGATATGAACATACCAATGATATAAACAAAATGTTGGAAATAGATCTTGATCATATTTTTCCACCTTTTTAGCCTTCCTGGATAACTTACCAGTAACTTAATCCGTTACATAATTATCATTATTGTTATAAACATTTGTATGATCGTCATTATTTAGATTAACATCATACAAATTTATTATCATTATTCTATATTATATAATTTTATAAGACTGTTTACATGTACAATTATTTTTTGTATTCAGTTTTTCAAGTCACTATATTTTCCTATCATTTCTGCGTCCTAGCTCAATTTATTTTACGTTTACGATCATAAGTTCTATAATCATATATATTATCACCATTCCAGTCATCATTATCAGTTCTATACCATAATTTCTGGAAATTGCATGAGTCTAATGGCCATTTATCTCTTAAATCACGTGGAACTTAGTGGTCGGTCACTTGTGAAAAAAAATTAAACTATTTGAAAATACATTGTACCAGTAATGATTCTTTAATATCTAAAAAATATAAGGTATATATGGTTAAAAAATCAGAGTACGTGTAGCTCTTTGACTAGTTTATTAATATGTTAAGCGTTCAAATGAAGTAAGCTAAACTAGTGTACGCCAGTTAGTATTTACAGAAATCCCTCATGGTGGTTGAAATATGTTGTTTGTTGAATAGCAAATGCAATGCAAAGTGTTAGTTGTATTTTAAATATCTAATGCTTTTCTAAGACTATTTTTTAAGTTTGATATTCATTTGATTAAGACAGGTCAGGAGTTTATGATAATACGACCTTAGTGATAAAATATAAACTCATATTTTGAGTTCCTTTGCATTATTAGTGTTTATTTTGTATATTTCTCTGATGTTGTGTTGCTAATTATCTCAATTAAAAATATCTCAGACATCTAAATGTATAAGAATGAAATTGGCAAAGAAATTTCTATAGTTTGAAATGTCCTGTTATACATTATAATGGTGTTAAATTTATTTGGCATTATAAAAAAATAACAATAGGTTTTGTATAATGTTTTTATTACATCAGAATGTACGCAAATTAATTGGGAAAAAAGTATTTCAACACCAAATTTTGATACATAGGGCGAAAAAGATGCCATTGGGTTATTTAATATATTTGTATTTGTTTTGTATTATACGTTTTTAACATTTTCAACTGAATTTCCTACTCTTAAATTATTCTAAACATTATTCAAACTATTTTTACAATAATCACTGAACTGTTTTTAACAGCCTTAATATGACATTGAGAAATGATGGTTTCGTGACAAAATCAATGTTTGTATATACATGCAATCAAAACGTGAATTTGGCATCTACATCCGCCCAATATATCATAATGCATGTTTATGTATAATTAAGTGCTAATAATGTTTATACACAGTAATTAAATGTAATCATGCATATATTGCATCTATGTCCCCTCTGAACATGTATACATGTACATGTACAGGTATATTAACACAAGTCTGAAATCATAAAAGCATCATCAATTCTAACATGCTTCATTATCATTCCAATCAAACAGGTTGGGCAATCATGTGTATCATTACAAGATATATGTACGTACAGCATTAAACAGGAATGCTTACACGTAATAAATACGTGAAATAACATGTGACGTCAGAAAAATTACTTCATATTTTATATCAATTCTCTTTTATAAGCATGTTTGAATGGAAATAAATATTAATGTTTCTATCATTATGTACAGGTTAAAGTTTATTAGTACATATTTACCAAATTTACCAATTTAATTTTGTAAATACAAACTAATAAATCTTAAACAGCTTAGTTTTTTTTAAATTATTTTAATAAACAGTCGATTTACTGAACTGATAAACAGTTAGCCGATTTACCAAAGTTAAGAGTGTCTCACGATTCATTTGAAATACTGCAATCCTATTAGACTAAAAATTATCTCAAATATTAACATACTATAATGCTAGAAAAATTGATATTTATTTCATTATTTTATAATGCACTGTTTATCATTTAAATGCTTTTTCATTAAACACTTTAAATAGCCTTTACAGGTCTTTGTGATCACATTTATATACATTTGAACTCAAAACGTGCTTTATTCTTCAACATTTGATATCGTTTCCTCATGAAACACTTAAGCAACTTTTAAAGAACAATATATATAGTACATCTAAGTAAATAAAAAGAGCAACAAAAATATTGGTTGATGAGAGATATTAAATATAAGATAATATAAGATAATTTATGTACTAAGCACAATAACAAAAACAACATACAAGTGATCAGAATATGATGTCAGAATAACATATATGCATTACCTCTTGTGCAGTGACAAGTTACCGTCATGAACAGAAATAATTAAAGAACACTATCGAGTTTAAAGAAAATGCAATTAGAGTTCATAAAAATTAGTTTCAAGACTACATGTTAAAAAGATATATTTTCAAGTTATATGTTATTTGCCAGAAATGAGTTCAAAATTCAAGTACAAAGTTCCTAAAAAAGAGTCCAAAATACTATCCTCGTCAATTTTTAAGGTTTTGTGTCTAACGACTTTCCATTTACTATGAAAAACTTGTCAAATGCACGGTCACTGACATCGATCTTTGACTAAAATCAATTAAGAACACAAGAAATTCTTCTATAATGTATAGTACTAGAGTCTGTGTCAAATGGTACACAGGGATTTAACAGGACGGTGAAACAGTAACATTTACCTTTGACTTAAATAGCTACCCGTTTCTCTTTGCCATGCAAGGTTTTGGCAAATTTAACCCATAATCGTTAAGTGCTTTTTTAAATTGTTATATTATTGAATGTCTTTCTTTTTTGGGAAAAAATAAATGAAATGTAAGAATTGCCATGGTAAATAAGACCTTTCCATGCATTTTCTGTATTTTGCTATGGCAAATTGCTTTGGTTATCTATCTATTGAGCGGTCGAAAACAAATTGTATACACAATTTCCCTTTAAGAGGGGCATAATAAAAAAATAAAATAGTAATTATTATGATGATGATGATAAGATTAATGATAAAACATTTTTGTTTAAATAATGGTATTATGATAAACACGTACGTCAAGTTAATAAAATTGACAGCTTTAAAAGGAACAAAACAAAATAAGACTGTCCTGTTGCTATTGATAGATGATAATTAACAATTTTATATCACGAACAAAAGAAAAAAACACATACAAAAAAAAACTATATATATGTAATAGTATACTAATATATGGTTATATATCAAAGTTTCGGGTCAAAGTACAACATAATGTGGTTCTTTTCAACACTAGAGGATATAAATCTCTTACATTACATAAACAAGATATAATATGTGAATGAAAAAATAAGACCAGAAAAAAATAATCTAGATTATACACATTATCTGACCATACTATTGAACCTAATAAAGGTCATATAGGGCTATCAATGTTTCGGGTCAAAGTACAACATAATCTGATTCTTTCCAACACAAGAGGATAAAGATATCTTACATTACATAAACAAAATGTAATATGTGAATGAACAAAATATGCAAACAATAATAATCACGAATGTGCACATTATCTGATCATACCATTGATATACCTAATACAAGAAAATATCTCATGATAATTTGTTATTGCTTAACATATTTGTAAACATGTCAAAAGTTATTATTTTATTACTAAGGAAATGATTCATAAACCAGTTTAAAACAGCAAAATAATGCTAATAATAATCTTAAAGTTACATTAAATAATTTGTGTGCCTGACAAAAAAGTACTGGTATTTCATTACAAAATCAACCAGTCGTTATGTAATTAATTCATCATCTTTATTCTTTAATTAAAATGTTGTCCACATATTCGCATTTTACAAATATATATGTATAGCTTGTGCCAATGAAAACAACCCAGACGACCACGCAAAATATCAGTACTGAATATTCCAAAATTAATGTTTAATACAATAACCTTATATAGGAGATATAAGGAATAATCAAGGTTCCCCTAGGCAGGTCTATTTTGACTCATGAACAATTGATTCAACAACTTTTGCAGAAGTTTGCATGATTACATATATTTTTCTTGTAAAATAAATTTCTCAACATAATTGCATAATAGAAAACCTTTCAATTTTGACCCTAGGGCAACAATTTGAAAAACAAAGAGTAGAGATAAGAGCTCTAGCCCTTTGATTTTAATTTAAGTTCCTTTTGAAGATGTTTTATGGGTTTACTTTTACATACAATAGAAAATTCCCGAAAAGGCAAATTTTGACGTAAGGGCCATGTTTTGACCAATCTTGGAAGACATTTACCAGATGACGTTTCCTGTTAAATTTCAAAGATCTAGCACTTTAGTAAAAATTAAAAAAATATTTGGAGGCTTTATTACATATACATAACAATGTAGGAAAAAAATGGGGTTACAATGCAAAAAATGTGTGCTGACTCAATCGTGATGAGCCTTGTACATTCTTTATTTGTACATGTATTAAAAATAGAAAGAAAGACATCATTTGGCGACTCAAATACATGGTGTGTATACTACATAGAGGTACCACCGTTTAAACGGTATCGTTTCGGTTCTTAGCAGTCGTGTAAACGTTTACAAAAAATTGTAAACGTGGGAGCCTTAGTAGGAAATAAACAGCCCACAAACGCTTGGTGCAGGGCCAATTATAAACATTGAGACATTAAATTGAGGACATCTTGATGTGTTGTTTGATGAGAAGACTCCAGTGTAAATAGGTTTATGTTCCATTTTTGGAATGACAGGTTTACCTATCCTGATGTAACAATTTATACCTATCCTGATGTAACAATTTATTAAATAAGCAAATGATAACATGCTTTACAAAATACAAACCAAACGCTTACCATCTAAGTTACACAGTTTACATATTTAGATTGTACATTAAAAACTCTGAAAACCGGACCCTGTCCGGACTTCACCTGGGATCCAGTTTTTAGAGGATTCCGGTTTTTAGAAATTTTATAATGTATTGATAATTATGAGGAGTTAAAATTACATCTATGACAATTTGAATCTAAACAATTTGCATTTATAATTTAGCGCCAGCTACATTTAATGACTTTTTAAAAATATTCTTGAGTACAATACTAAATTATATTGGCTAAGAACACAGGATTGAAACCCTTTTTTTTGGACGAGGCGCTAGCCGAGTTTACTCTAAGTTTTGCACCTTGGTACTTGTTCAAAAAGTACAAACTGGTAGAACGTTATACTTTGGATCGGGCGACCCGGGTTCGATTCCAAGACGGTGCACAGTCTTGACCTCTTCTCTGATATGTAAAAAGGTAATAGCAGTTTCTTGCGAAAAGGAAGGCATCTAACTTACTTGTCAACTGCCTGACAGCCCGTCCAGAAACGTTGCAGTGGCTGAAATGTGCTCTGGTCAATTCAAAATGGCTTACTGCCATGATTTAGAGGGTAAACAACAAAAGCCTCAACCACTTGTTCGATAGAATCAAAAGTGGTGCTAGCCGTGCCTTATTAAGGTTTTGCAACAGTAGTATCTAAATTCTTCTTAACAATGTACGTAAAAAGACTTTATTTTATTCTTTTAACAATTAAATAAAACTTTGTTACTTCAAGGACAATATAAATTGATATGATCTGTTAACCCCGAAAATGAAATTGAGGATAGATGCAGTACTATATGCATTTGATTACTAAAACCGAGGCTAAGTTGATAAGATTGATTCTTTTTATGATTTCTATAATCTATTGGAACCTAACATGGTTCAAACGTTGAAAGTACATTCGTTTTATTTCCGAACGATACGTTATATATGTAATAACTAAATTTCGTCGCTTGAAAAACATTTTGTTCTAAGTGCCAATTTGCTGTTTTTAGAAAAAAGCATGTAAAGGTTTAGTATTGTATAACTTTTTTATTTATTGTCGGATTTTGAAAATTTAAAAACTACTAAATGTGGTGTCGAGAGAACATCTCCATATCGTTAAAGAATTGTGAATTTTAATATTTCCTTGCTTAAAAACTTTAAAAAAACGTTTGGAGATAGAACAGTCCTTGTAACTTTTTTTTCAAAAATTATTAAAATCAGAGTATTCAATGTGACTTAGAACATTATACCTTTTAAGTTGAATTGATTTATATCATATAAAACAGTATGTTTTATCTTTAAAAGGCTGTCAAAAATGCTCTCGGCTAATTATCCCTTGATTAGTTGACTTTGACACTACACTATTTCTTAGACCATATGTATCTAACTACATAAACTATGACCTTCGAAATCTTATTAAAATCCTTAAATCAATTACATTATTAAATGACATTTAACAAATAATTTAAATAAATAAAGATAAATACCCACATAAATTTTGTATACATTTAATCTATTTTTATAACTTTGGCCACATTCAAAATGATTCAATGTCTGAAAAAAGAAAGTTATAGCCACAAACGGGAATAGAAAACTTTCAAATTTTCTAGAATGCAGGAAAAATCTTTCAAGATTTTTTTTTATGAAAATTCAAAAGATGGTCAAATTCAAATTCCTTCCAAAAGTATGAAATAGTAGTAATTGTTTTGTTATGCGCTTTACACGTTCTGTTTGTGTTGGTAAGAAGTTCTTCTAATTGAAGGTATGTAAAAAATGTTTCTATAACTAAAGTAGGCAATGAAAACATATCTGCTAGAAAAGACCTTAAAGGTGGAGCAGGCATGACTTATATTTGAATAATGTCATATTGAAAGATTGTTCGTGTACAAAAACATTACAAACATAATGCTATATAAATATTCATATAGAAATTCAAAGACAAATTACAAAACAAACACAAAATTCGTATCAGAATATTTTTCTTCCTTCTGTCTTTGGTATAAAATGTGTTTACTTCATAGCAATCTATTAGTTATATAACATTAACGCATTCGAAAACATATATTATAATTTATGTAAATGTATAATATCTATAAATTTTCTTAAAGGCCTTTTTTGCCCCAGAAATGCTTTTATATTAATCTCTCAAAAGCCTGAAATTTGGAGTTCTGTTATAGTTTTCAAAATATTCCACCTAAACCATCTTAATATGCTTTTATTTCATATTGGCAATGACTACGGCGTACAGTCAATTTTTTTAACTCAAATGTGTCTGTCATAAAGATAAATAATTGGTTTTTGAGTCAGAGTGTGCCTTTAGTTAAAGAAACTTTAGAACATATAACAAATTTCTTTTTTTATGAATTTGTTTGATGAAATTGTATGATCACAGTTGTTTCTAACCGAAAATACACATCCGAAATTACTTTCAAAGCATGATCAGTTTTGCTTGTTGTTTAATCACATGCAGTAAATTTACAGGACTTAATAATAAAATGCCAATGATTGAAGGGAATAAATGAATACATAATATTATTCAATACTTATATTTAATATTAATATATTAAATAAACAACAAACCATCTAACTCAAAATGTTTCGTACAACATGGCGACTGTCCTGCTATCACGTGATTTGATGCTATGTTTTGATACGATAATTTTGGATTAAGAACAGTATGTTGCATATATCCCACAGGTCACGTGACATTTATCGATCATATGATTAGTCCAGTAAGTTAGAACAGTCTATTTATCAAGACATACTAAATTTGTGGAGATAGAACAGGATGGTTTCGTTGTAATTTATTTATGAAGCTCTGAAGCACTAATATAACATGCCTAGGTGATAGAACAGTCCGTTACGGACAAATTTGTGTATTTAACTTGTTTTTGGAAAATTTGGAGATAGAACATTACAGTTTTCAAGCGACGATTTGTTTTCTTTCTTATTGTAGACACACATTCAAAAATATTCAATTTGTATAAAACAAGACTCGTAGTGTACTTAATACCAATTCAATTTTTTTCCCAAAATTGTCCTGTAAAATACTGCAAACAGTAAATAAAGCTCACCATTAAACAGTAGAGTGTTCTTCCTTTTTATATTTCAAACACATTCTAGTAAAAACATACATGTAATTCATAATATTAAATCAAATTCATCTCTTCGATGTTTAGATATGACATTTGTGACATTGTTCGATCGAAACCTATTTTAATTTCACACTTAAATTGTTTACTTGAGATTTAAAAGTATTATTTAAATGAAATAAGATACTCTGGATAAGCCTGTGTATCGTGGAAGACAATAAACATTGCTGGTGAATTTATATTATTAGAAACTGAATCATACAAAGCAGTGCTTCCTAGTCCACCTTTGCTTGGTGGTAGACGCATTCCCGACCTGCCTTGAGTAAATTCCCCTGTTAGAACTCGACAGTAATACAATCTTTTTATGCCTGTAGAGTCTGGACGAGAATACTGGGCATGGCAAGAATAATTTGCATTCACTGCAAAATATACACCATCTCCATATGCAGTCGCTGCAATTACAATTAAAATGAAACAGGGTTTCCCTATTGAAATTTTAAACAGAACAATCACTCAGCTCTATTGAAAGTTTAAAACAAAAGATTTAAACAAAACAATCTCTAAGGTAACAGTCTCTGTCATCTAGAAAATGGCAGGAAATTATACTTTGTATAGAATTCAATAGTAGTTTATCTAGCAAAAAAGTTTAACTTGTAGTATAAAAGTTCTGTTTATTTTTATTAGATATCTTATGTACTCTAAATAGTTTCAGATCATATGATTATATATGAATGTATACTTATGAGTGGTTATAGTTTCTTACTTCAAATCACTTGTCTCACAGAAGGACAATGTCAAGGACTTTGGATTCTTTCATGTGATGCAGCTATCCCTCTAGCTCAAGGAATGCCAGTAGTTCTACTCAGGTGCCACAATTAAGCTTAAAATGCACAAAGTGGCACCTGAGGTCTCCCCCCAACAATAAAGCTGGTAATATTCTGACCAACCTTTACTAAATATTTAACAAAACAATCGTGTTTACTTAAACATACCATTTTTGCCACAATAACTCCTATTAAATCCATGAGCATTGATATTGTCAACTGTTTCGGCTGCTGTACCATGCCATAACAATCTCTCATTTGTTGTATTAGGTGGATTCTGATCCTCTAGTTGTTTTTTCTTTGCCTCGTACTGTGACCATAAAGTCTTGTTCTGAATACGCTCAATCTGTAAGTTCAAAATGTCATCACAAATTATAGAAACATTATACAATGCCTTAAATTATTTTTAATGAAATCTTGTAAGCTGTGCAGATGTTCTTTTTTCATGTCAAACAAATGAATGAATGAAAATGTCATACATCAGTAATGCCCAAGTCAAATATTCACGGATAACGCCATGGAAGCGCTACGGTCTAATCGTTCACGGATTACTACGAAAATGTGAAATTCCGTTGTCCGCTACGGTTCCAGTATGGAAACACAACGGTATGAGTACGGAGTTCGACGGACTTACCGCCAAAATGTAGGTGACACACGGATTGTTATGGACCGACACGGTTGGATACGGAGCGACACGAATCAGGACGAACGAACTACGGATACCCTACGGTCTGCTACGATATAAGCACGGATAAGTACGAATAAGCACAGTCTGATACAAAGAGTAACGAATCGCCACGGATCCATACGGACCTATTTAATCCGTCCTCAACCTCTTGGATGCTCATTTTTAAAATGCCTCACAAGAAAATAACATCTAGAAAACAAATTGCAGAGTTCAATGATTCTGGCGAAGAGGATTCGGCGTCATCGCGTCCGACCCCCGAGACATAACAGGTCCGATTCTTGTGAATTTCTTGTAGGACGCCGGATATCCGCCTCGACAAGAAGTTCGGCCACGAGAGTTTTATATTGGCCATGAAAGTGTCAGGAGACACTACGTTTCATGTACATATATACTCCAATTTCACGATCCAATGTTTTGAAACCTTAAATGTTATTTTTTTTACTAATGCATTGTAGTACAATATTAATATATTATACACCTCTATGCATGTCATCAAGCAGCTCGATCACTGCGTCCGCATTCTGTGCCATATCATTATACAGTTGCAGCCAGTTAATGGCAAATATCTTTTATTGAATGTTCATGATTATGTTCTCAACATGAAAATGCAAAAATGTTGTTTTTTTAACAAGAAGATAATATTTATACCCTTGAAAAAGTACATGATACTTAATTTATCCGTGCTAAACAGTGGTGGACCGTACCATTCCGTACCGTTTCGTGTTGCAACGCAATAAACCGTATAAGACCGGGCTAATCTCTGCCTCCCCGTAGTATAACGTATTTCAATCGTGGCATTCCGTGACAATGCCATATTTATCCGTATTAAAACCGTAGCTTATGCGTAGGGTAACCGTACACATACTTAGTTCTCCGTATTAAACCGGAAAAATCCTTCACAAGCTGGGGCCAACGAATCAGTACAGACTAGTACGTATCAGTACGGTTTAAAACAGACTAGTAGGGATACGCTATGATTGATTTTTCCGTAGCAAATTTTTGTGCATGTTCAAAAATTGTCAAGTATGGCTACGGATATACAAGAACTACTACGATTGATTAGGACTACACTACGGAGAGCTGCTGACCTGTACATGTAGCTATGGACGATGCCTGAATTTATCCATGGCTTTTCCATGGTCGTATTCCGTGAATATGTGACCGGGGTATTAAATTATAAGGCAATGCATGTACAATTTCATTGACTAACAAAATTGCTTCAGAATAACTTTGAAGTAATGTCAACATTTGATTTCTTACAAGCTAATTTGAGAATAAGACAATTAATTGAAACATTCCTTCCAACCTGGCCCCATTACCCATAGAGAGCATTCATTTTGAGAACACAAACTCAGTTTTTTTGTATTAACTTTTTTCAGATCTGTGAGGTAGTATTGGCAATTTTTACAGACTTCTTTCATACAAGTAGATGGAAGTTCTTTCTAAGAAGGAATAAGCTAAAAATAATGACAATTCAACTATCAGTTTTGTCTGTTATAAATAGATCTGATTACGAAGTCCTACAAATATTTTTGCCAATAAATTTGTATGCAGATACTTCAAAATATTACTCAAATTATTTGTTCTTACGAAACTAAAAATGTATGAAAATGGTTTAAGCAAACAGAAGAATGATGCTTCTTCAACGACTGTTTATTCTTAATATATACTCTTGGGTTTATGATAGGAAATAATTAAAATGTTTTTTCATTGCAGGTCAGCAAGCAGATCTAAATATAGTTTCTCACTTTCACATTAATGAAAATAACCGCAAACTATTTCGCATTTAACGTACAAACATCGTAATTATAAAATTGACATAAAGTAGTAGAGGAGATGCATAATAGGCAAAACCATTTTTTTTATTTTACAGAAGTTAGAAAAACTAACAACTGGCAACCGAAATGCAGAGGAAATATATAATAGATCACCCATAACACTTCATAGTCAGGTGAGCAAAAATGATAACCTACTGTATATTATTTGACATTTTTTATGAAACAAGAGAGCCGAAAGGGCCATGGCTCGCTCACCCAAGAAATATGTCAAAAGATCAAAATGGAACCTTTTTTTTCACCCCAGAAACACAATTTGGAAATAAGAGACAGCTAAATCTGACAATTTTTGTAGTCACCAAGGAAAGTTTTGTGTAAAACTATTTCCAAATTGAAAACGTGGTTTATATGTTGTTAAGATAGTGTTGATTTCGAATTCAAGTGAGAAGTGAGCTAATAAAAAGATGCAGAAAAAGAGAAGGAACTGTCGACCTCTATCCCCTGGGGCGTGGCCAATTTTTGTTCCTAGGGGTTTTATTTCCAGAATATTGATAGACATATACTAGCTTATGTTCCATGCCAAATATCTAAGCTCTACCTCTTTTGGATTTTCACAAGAAGGTTTCTCTAAATTTTTACTATATACATATGAGGAAAATCAATGACCCCTGGGGCCAGGCCAACTTTGATCCTAGGGCTTTAATTTGGAGAAACTTGGTAGAACATGTTTTATTCCAAATATCTAAGCTCTTGCTCTTTTTGATATTCACAAAAAATGTTTTTAATATATGCATGTATATATAAAGAAAATGATCCCCTGTGATGGGGCTAATTTTGACTATAGGGCTTTTATTTGAGCAAAATTTGTAAACATGCACTAGGAGATGTTTCATGCCAAATAACTAAACTCTAGCTTTCTTGGATTTTTACAAGAAGCTTTTTTTAGTTTTTACTTAATACATAATAGAGGAATTTAAGACTCCTGGGGCCGGGCAAATTTTGACCCTAGGGAATTGATTCGAACAATTTTGGTAGACATTTATTAGAACATGCTTCATGGCAAATATCTTAGCTGTACCTCTTTTTGATTTTCATAATAAGATTCTTTTGGGTTTTACTATATACATATAAGGAATATCACTGACCCATTGGGCCGGAAAAATTTTTGATCCTAGGGCATTTATTTGAACTGTCTTGGTAGACATTCACTAGAAGTTGTTTCATGACAATACCTAAGCTCTACCTCTTTTTGATTTTCACAAGAAGATTTGTTTAAGTTTTTACTATATACAAATAAAGAAAATCAATGACCCCTGGGGCGGGGCCAGTTTTGACCCTAGGGCTTTTGTTTGAACAAACTTGGTAGACATCTACTAGAAAATATTGCATGCCAAATACCTAAGCTGTACCACTTTAGATTTTTTTACAATAGATATTTTAGATTTTTGTAAAATAGTCTTTCGGTTGTCATGGCAACTATAGTTCTTTATGGAATTTAATAAACAACAAGCTTCATGCAAGATACATGCAAGATGCAAATGGCCATGAAATTGTTGACGGACGGACGATGGACGCGGACAATGGGCCATCACAAAAGCTCACCTTGAGGACATTGTCCTCAGATGAGCTGAAAATAATTGTAAATTAAATTTCAGAAGTTTTTAGACATTTTGTGCGTTTAGATGTAAGAAAATACCTTATCCTTCTTTGCATAGAATCTACTCACCACAAACATCACAAATCCCAGAAATATTTATCACTTCAACTCAATATATGTTATGCATGCAATATAGGCCAGATAGTTTTTTTTATATATTTAACATATATATTTAGTATTCGATGCATATCATAGAAAGAAAATTAAAAGAAAAAAATAATCTCTAAAGTATTCAGACTCCTTTCAATAGCAAGTTTACCAGTACATTTCACCTGTCACCTGCCACTTTTAATCAGCAAGTTTACAGACATTGCAACTTACTTATACTTTGGTAATAGGTAGAAAATTCTATATCAAATGTATACCTGTTTATACGTAAACATTGTTATTGAGGCAACAGGTGTAGTTCTAGACAACAATTGGATTTAATTATTTTGCACCAAGGTTTGTGTTTTTTTCCGATTTTTCTCTTCTGATAAACAGACAATTAAAATAAAAACATACACAGCAGAACATAAGGTCGGATATCTAGGGTAGCTTATCAAATTTCTTTTAAACAAGAGATGCCTTACTAACAAAATTTTAATATTGAGCCACTCCGGTCAGTTGTCTGGTAGTTGAGTTGGTCAATGCTGCCTTGGTGTTTAGTTATGTGAGTGAAATATGTTTGGCAAACTGAAATAAGATCAGAAAAGACAGAAAATGGTTGAATTTGGGGAGTTGTTCAGATAGTTATGAAGGAATATTTTGAGTTAATATTCCTTCAGCACATTCTTTGCATACATACCTACAGAAATCCATGCACTGTGGTATAGTAATGTTTATAGAGCTTCAAGGGCTTGTCGGCCTCTGAAGATGTTAAATGCATAAAAAGAGGTGAAGTTATTGAAAACGTATTTATGTTACTACAGATTCAAACCTTGACAACTGTAACAGTGCCAACGGCAGAAGTAATGAACTTTTGTGCAATATCAGCATACTCTGGACTTGTACTTTGTAATGTTACAACTCTCAGATTTCCCCCAAACATATCTGTCCAAAATGCTGGTGCTTCAAATGCGCCCTCTGTAACAAATTAACAGCATCAAAATAGTCTCATTTGATCAGAAAAAGAGCCACCGTCGGTCGGGGCAACACTCGACTTTTTTTACTTTTTCTTAAAGCATACAATTAAACTGTTTAAACATATTGTCAAAAGGAAAATTAAAGAAAATAATTTCCGTTTATTAATTATTGTAGGTCTATTTAGTCACACTTGTTACGGAAGCCTAGTATTGTCAAATAAAAGCGAATAAAGGCGTAGTAATGCGAAACAAAATGCGTAATAACGCAAATCAAAAGGCGTAGTAACGCAAATAAAGGCAAAGTAACGCGAACCAAAAGGCGTAATAACGCAAATTAAAACGCATTATTATGCAAATTTTATACCATATTTATACTTATCAAATGGCCTAGTAACGTGAGAAAGGAAGAACAATATTGATCTGAATTTATTGCTCAAGATATAAACTCGTACAGAATAATATAATATACATTTACAACAACTATCATTCCATTTGCGCTGTAATATTGCAAACTTTTTGTCAAAAACTAATGAAGACTCTTTGATATTTGTCAATATAAAGTGACTTGGAGACTTAAAGGTCCATTGGATTATATGCCAATACAGTTACTCCGAATTCACATGCATAACATCATTGATTTTACACATGTCACTATAGTAAATGGATTTCTTTTCTTTTCTTTTCTTTTGTTATATTGTCTTATCTTATTTTATATGTGCGTCATATGTTCAATTATCTACGGATATGTCCTGTGTAATTACTTAATAACCTGTAGTATCTTTTAATTATGTGAATTTCGTTCCTAATTAGGCTATAGGTAATAGGCTATAGGTAACAAGATTTGGAAAAACGTAAGGTATACGTAAGTCACATTAGGATGAAATTATCTCTAATTATTGGTAGGTATGCTTAGAGGGGTAAAAATGTGTTAAGTTACAATTAAAGGAGACATTGTCTTCTTTGTCTTTATCTAAAAGTATCTATAGTTGGGTGTAAGTAACCTCTAATCTCACGAAAGCATTTCCTAATAAAAGTTTAAAAAACAGGACTGTGGCCTTAGAACGTATCCGTACAGAATTGAAAATAAAACGTACATCTTGATCAATTCATTTAAATCATCATTGTTCTTCCTATCTTGCATAACAAGGCCACGGTTTTGAATTTGTATGATATTAAATTAGCATTATAAAACCTTTCGTTTACGTTATTATGCCTTTTGGTTCGCGTTACAACGCCTTTATGTTCGCGTTATAGACCTTTAGTCGCGTTATAACACCTTTTTAATAGTTGTATAAATCATTTTCATGAATAAATGAAAAAGTTAAGAAAATATAATAAAAATTCAATAAAATAAATCAAACAAACAAGAGCCAACGCTGGGCGAGGGCAACACTTGACAATTTTCTGTTTTCTAAAAGCAAACAAATAAACAATTTAAACAAAATCTTTCAAAAAAAAATTCTTTTGCTTTTTTACTTTTAGTACGTCTGTTTTATGAGCATTTTGTGAAAAATGGCTATTTCATTGAAAAGTCTCCCGTCACAAGTTCAAATTGCTATAAAACTAAAAAACTGCTTCAATACTAATCAAACTTGGCACAATGTTGACTGGACCATTGCCTTTGTAACAACATGCCTAGGCTTAAATTTCCTGTTACCATGGCAACGAGGTGACATCTCAAAATTGTCAAAAATCTTTATTTTGTGTTGATTTTTTTTAAATCAAAACTGATTTCAAAGTGCTGTAACTCCTCAATGGATTGAGATAGAGTCAAATGTTTTTCAGCGTTGGTTATACGTCACCTTATGATCGAACTGGGGTCCTTTTTAACTTCTCACAAGTCCAAAATTTTCTTGGCACATCCCCCTTCTGGCAACCCCCTGATGTGTTTTTTGGTTTGGGCCGCGCCGAAAAAGTGGTCACTTTTTTAAAACAACATTTCTCAACAAAAACAAGTGTTGGGGGCGTAAATTAGGCATTTGTTTACCATTGGAGACAATAATAAGGGGGGGGGTAAAAAGGCGTTAAAAGGCGTGTATTTCGGGTAATGGGTTAAAGTCACACTTGTTGTTTTGTCCTTTCCATATATAAATGACAAAGTTAAGAACATATAAGCAAAGAGAATATAAGTAAGAGAATTTTAAAAATTAGACCATGACAGGCAAGGTCAATTTAAGGTCAAGGTAACAAATTAATCATTCAATATGTTTGTTTCGTAGCTAGTCTTGTTTTGTTCAAGTTTTTATTAAATCCATACATAAATAACAAGATTATAACACTTAAACAAAAAATCAAGAATTTGACCTTGATGATCAAAGTCATTCAAAGCTCAAGGTCCAAGCCAGTTCAACCTTTTTGAAGATCTTGTCGAAATTGTTGTTTTTGTCAAAATAAAAGGATAATCACTTTATTAATTACCAAGTTACATTCATTTACAACAAAAATCAGTGTAAATTCAATAATTTAACCTTCAAGGTCAAGGTCATCAAATAGCCAGGGACAATTTGAGTTTTATACATGAATGTTTTTTCTTAAGAATGTTTTGATATAAATATTAAGTCAATTAATTCATTAATAACAAAGTTAAAGCAGCAAAATCTGAAAATTTCAATAATTTGACCTTCAAGACAAGGTATTTTATGAGTGAAGGCCCAGGTCTGTCTGACTATCTTGAAGGTCTATCTAAACGATTATTATAATCCATAAAAACAAAAGTAAAGGACACAAATAGCAAAATCAGCACAAAAAACAAGACATGTCACAGAACGTGACAAATACCCTGAAGGATTCTAGTTATAAACCACCTATTACATATTAAGTGTGGTTGTAAAAATTGACACAGTTATAACCCCAGTAGTGACCTTTAAGTTAGACAAAGAAACATGGGTCTTGTACACAACACATTATCTATATATGGTGATTTTACTAGTATTATTAAAAAAAAAATTTCATGTATATGGAAGTTACAGAGGGGACACAAGAACCACCATTTATATGTACATAAGATAACATAAATATTGAAAAAGTTTAAACCCCAGCAGTGACCTTGAAAAAAGGCGTTGGCACGGGTCGTAAGGGCAACATTTCATACATTTATAATAATTTCATATCTGAAATAAAAATATAATCATTTCATGCATATTAGTTTCAGAGAAGATACGACCATCTCTGCCCATATGTTTATTAACATCAAAATTGACAAAGTTAGAAGCCCACAGTGACCTTGACCTTAGTCGTAGAAACTCCGAGTCTTGTTCACGACACACCATACATCTATGGTGAATTCATATGTGAGAGAAAAATTAGAATCCTTTCATGCATACTGAAGTTTCTGAGCGGACACTACCACCACGATCATCTATATTTATATAACATAAAAAATGGCAAAGTTTGAATGCCCAGAGTGACCTTGACCTTAGTAGTAGAAACTCGAGTCTTGTTCGCCACACACCATACATATATGATTATTTCATACATGAAAGAAAAAAAAATGAAAATCCTTTCATGCATACTCAAGTTTCAGAGGGGACACGACCACCACTGTCTAAATGTATAAAGCCGGACGGAATGACAGACTGACAGACGGACGGTTCGAATTTAAAATGCCACTCTTCGGGGGCATAAAAACATTCAAAATTTAAACATTTTACTTTTAAGGTCAGGCCATTTATGATTGAAGATCTAGGTTAGTCTGATCTATTGGAATATCTTGTCACAAGGGTTATTGTGGCCAAGTATAAAGACAATGCACCCAGAACTTAAAAAGTTATGATTAAGGTACAAGTTTGCGGAAGTCAATGGTAACACCAACATGACTGTAACAATAGCTCTATTTTTTTTTCAAAAAAATGTCAAGCTAAAACACCCGAAAGTTGAAAGTTCATAAAACATGTTTATGATGAAAATTCATATTTTGTCATTAAGTATTCCAACAGCAAATTTGTTTGTTTTCAAAGGACAGCTGTTTCAACTGCAGCAGCATTTCAATTTTCGTTAGTAGTGTTCTTTAATGCAGTTACATGTAATAACAATATCAAATATTGTTCCAATATGACATAATTACATTGAGGATATTCAAGTGGTATGAAAATAAGTATTTAACACACAAGTAAAATATGATAACCTTTATATCACTAGATGAAACTGATTCCTGACCTTGAAGAAAAAACCTGAATTTTCTATTTGTTATATACTTTTCTCTTTTTTGATGTAACAATTCTTAATCTTCTCTTTAATTCTGTATATTTGCTGAAGTAAGAAATAAGTAGCCCTGCAAGATACCAGTGAAAATACGGAAAATATGTTTCACTGAAGAGAAAAAAATCAATGAAAATACGGTAAATGAAAAAATGCATTATTTCTAAATATTTTATTTATTACATATAATTTATTAATATACCTTTAAATGTTTGATTATATGTCTGTATGATAAAGAAATTTCAAATAATAATGCCTTAAGTATAAAGCATTAATAACTCACGTTTCACGAGATCCCTCCGTATCACAATTATAGTATCAGTTTGGTCATCTTCAGGATATTCCTCCATTTTTGCAAAGTCGAGAACGTAGTTAACTTTATCTGCCCTACAATTAAAAATGGTAAAACTATTCTGAAAACTTCCAAAATCAAAACCTTTTGACAGGGATGGCAACAAGTACCAATTTCAGCACTTCAATCATTCTTCTGATCGAGTACCACCTTACACAGATATCTTTGGATGTTCGAAAATTTTATGTGTAACTATAATCAATCTATTTCTGATAAATTCCTTATGAGGAGAAAGATGGTTGTTTTTTTAAAGGAATGAAACTGTCAGCGATCATACTTTCGTTTTCTTTTTTGATACACATAATTGACAAGTACTTGAAATGCAAGGAATGTACCTTGGAAATTAAAACAAACTTTTTATGATTCAAGGTGCTAAATTATTAATTAAAGCTGATGCTACTGAAAAATATTAGTACTTAAAAGCAGTTTTCAAGTATCTCAGAACGAATTTGTTTTTATTATATTGAGTTTATGTAATAAAAATTCAAAAATGATACACGTCAAAAAAGTTGTTAATTGCATATACATTGTACCTATCAAACTCTTTGCCTCATTAAAAACATTAACCATTATGAAGTGGAGATAACATTATCCACACATCTGCACAATTTATTAAATTTAGATCTATAATCTAAATGTGTCAGTAGTGGACATAATATTTTAGAAATTCTAAATTCTTATATTTCACTTTAATCCAATTTACAACAGAAAAATTAAGTGTTTGTTGCAACCACTATTGAAATAAAACCACTATTGAAATAAATTATTTCAATAGTGGTTGGGAATGCATTTCATTAGAAAAATCACTTTGCAACCACTATTGAAATAAAACCACTATTGAAATAAATTATTTCAATAGTGGTTGGGGATTATTTCATTTGAAGAATCACTTTGCAATCACTATTGAAATACAACTACTATCGAAGTAATTATATCAATAGTAGTTGGGGATGCATTTCATTTTAAGAGTCACTTTACAGACACTTTTAAAGACTAATGTTTCATTATTTTTTTTTATTGTAGACGAGAATGAACTTTTTAGAAATATTACTTTGTTATTACTATTGTAACGCAAGAAACACTTTATCTAACGAACAATATCAGATATAAAAAGTGGGTATTATACTTGCATATTTTACGGTATTAATAATCAAGACTAAAAGGAAATATGGTATAATGTTACATTTTCACAGGTGTGCAAAAATATATAACCAATTCACGCAAATTAAAATGCAATTAAAGGTATTAAAGACTTATATTTTACAGTAATTATAACCGAGACTATGAATTTAACGTACCTCTTTTCGGATTTTTTACTGTTGTGCAGAAATAAAAAAATCTCGTAGAATGATGTATAGAATTGTTTTCATATTCTTTTCTTTACCTTTTTCTTTCTATTGATATATAATGTGAAAATCGTAATTATTTGTACAAGAATTAACACAATGGAAATTACCGGAACTTCAACTCAAACCCCCTGTATATTAAAATAAATCAATTAAGGATACATGTAATTATAAACATCACTATTAAGATAAATTATTTCAATAGTGGTTAGTGATGAATTTTATTACGACCACTATTGAAATAAATTATTTCAATAGTGGTTGATGATGAAGTTTATTACGACCACTATTGAAATAAATTACTTCAATAGTGGTTGGTTATGAAGCTTATTATGAGAAATAATTTGCAACCACTATTGAAATAATTTATTTTCAATAGTGGTTTTATTTCAATAGTGGTTGCAACAAGTGTTACATTTTTATACTGAGTACTTGAAGATCGACAATTGGTCATTCCCTTGAGCACTTGATTATCCCGTTACTCATTGCCGATTATCCAGTTCCTCATTGTCAACTCTTCTCACAAGTATTTGAATTTTAGAAGTTGCACATTATTTTGATAATGAGCAATCCTTTGTTTCATTTGGAGAAGTCTTTTTAAGCTTTTTTATATTTAGATCTTAGGCAATTCTTATCTTTATCCTTAGCATAATTATGACGGCATACACTGCTTATTCGACATCACTTCATATCACTAATTTGAGAAGATTCTTAATAAACAGTTCCTTCTTATATAGAAGTCTAAGGTCAATGCAGTAACTTTTCGAATACTCTAAAATCAACCCATATGCCTAATATTGAATAAATTCTTGGCCCGAAGTTTCAACAGAGTATATGTAAGGCGGGCCATTTGTTATCAAAAGGCACAATTGAACATTTGTTAAGTGCCACTAGGCAACTTCTCAAGCCAAACAACAACATCTTACCTAAAAACTTTTTACGGTCAGTTGATATTTTATTTTAAATATCCTTGAAAGAAGTGATCTGAAAGACGAGGGCCAAATGTGATGCTACATAATGCTGCATAATTTACTCTGAGCTTTAGTTTTAAGTAAGTTTAAAAGGAGAATATTATTTTCTTTCTAAAATTATTGATCTGTTTCAAATTATGATTCAGTGATCACATTTTCAAACGGTTTTAAGTATCTTATGATAAAATATTAAAAAAGTGTACGATATAATTTCTAATAACGTCTTTTTAGCGACCTATAAGTACTTAATGTTTCTGAAAAATATCCAAGACTGATGTTGCCATAGTATATTATTTTAGACACACTCTTCATCTTCAACCTTTCCATATAGCTTGATATTTTCCTCAAATGAAAGACATAAAACTAACCCCTACAGTCTTAAAGCTTAATCACACAGGGAAAATGAACCAGCTTAAACGATCTAGAAAATATCTACCTGAATTTAACGCAACCAGCTTTTGAAAGGTAAGCAGACTCTATCTTGTAATTCAGCTCTTTATCATATGGTTTTAAAGTTTGTCCAATGTCTTCATTTTCTATGTAACTCCACTGGACTAGGTTAATCATCAACTCCGCTGTTTTCCTTTCTTGTTCGACAGTTACAGCGTGTCGCAAAATCCTGTCAAATAATTATGATTATGAAGGATGTCTGCTGAAGAATTACGATTACTTTTTTTTTAAATTCTTTTCGGTGACTTATAAAAATATCATTATTTTAGTAACAGTGACATTTACCCCAGAGGGTTCACAAACCATCCTAATCTGGTTTTTAACAAATGGTTGCTATACACAAAGTTTGAATACAATAACTCATTTCAAACTCTAGATATTGGCTAGAAACCATAAAATGGACCAACCGACCGACATACTGATCAACAAGGTGACTGCTATAAACTCCCCTTAACTTTGTTTTGGGAGTATAATTAGCATAAAAAGAGCAATTAAGAATAATCTAGTTTCTTTGCCCCTGCCTCCAGAATGAGGACTTCAAAATGGCTAAAACTACATTCTATTAGCATTATATGCTGTGATGGTTGAAGTTTACAAACTTAACATTTATGTTGACAACAACATGTCTTGTGATGATAACACAAATAAATATCTCTGATGATGTCATGCAATAAAGTATATTAATGTCTTAATATAAAATTCATATACCTATGTATATTATCCGCAGCTTTACTGACATTTGCAGAAATTCCTGCTATTTGTATGATACCTTTAGAAGATTTCACCTTAACGTCCAGATGATGTTTCGTTGCCACATTTTTTATTTCCAAAATCTGAAGGTAAAAATAACATAATAATCAAAGGTGAAATTATTTAAGTCTACAATTCAATAACTTACTTAACAGGACTTTAAAAATGAGATGGCATCAATTAAATGATGCATAATTTTCAGACTTTATTTTAACATATTTACAAGCTTAGTTTCTCTTAAATATATGTACATGCATGCGTCTTTTAATCAGGTAATTTCAAGACAATCTTTAATTTTAAAGCATTTATTAAAGGGACTTCATTGAGGTAATTTTACATGAGTGGAGTAGAAAATAATTTTCCGAGATCTGTGTAGCCTTTGGTGTAGGTATGGGTGCAAATCTCAAGATCATTTCCCTTAATACTTTTTTCCAGGATAATCATCCCTGTCAGACATGACCCAAAAATTAAAAGGCATTGCAATCAGGCTAAACAATGCACATAAAATTATATTAAGTGTAATTCTGGGCAATTTCCCACATAACTCTTAGCAGATTTATCTTTTGAAATGCATCACGTGAATTTGAAATTTTATATTTTAGGGCACTTTGACCTTAGTGGTGTTTTAAATAATAACGTCAATATACACAAATTATTGTTTAAAAATATATTAGTAGAGTTTGTTGATATTAATTGCCAAAAACGGCATTCTAAGTCAATGTCTTTTTGGTGTATTTTTGGTGTATTTACGTTATTTCCTATGTTATTTACCAGGTGAAAAAGCTGAATAAAAGCAAAACAGGACTAATTTGTTTTTCTATATTAGCCAATATAAACTAATTGACACCTGGAAAGAATGATCTGAGAAGAGGCTAATTTTGATATTAAGAAACCCAAACCTGTGATCTGCATATTTTTCATTATATTTGATATTTCTACTGAATAATTTTCATTTCGTTTAAGCTGTTCGTAAATTATTCTAAAATTTATACATACTGACTATTACCTAAACTAACACTGAACTTGTACTCTGCATATTTTCTCATTATGATTAACACTTCTTCCAAGGAGTTTTAATTTTTTTCCAGACACAAAATTGCAAGCAGACGGACAAATGACTATGTGCATAACATACTAGGCCCAAATAGTTTTTTTTTTGTTGGGTGTTACATAACACCAACGCAGTATAGGTTATATGGCAACTTTCCAGCTTTACGGGTGAAGGAGACCTAAGGTGCCCATCTGTTTATTATTTTAAGTATACAGAAGAACCACGGAAGTTCCCTTTACTTACTGGGTAGCTTCCATACCTGAAAGTATCCAAAGTCCCTGTCAAGATTTGTAGGAACAGAAGTGAGTGGCAATTAGTGGTTTGAAATTTGAACGGCCTTAACCACTTCGCTATTGACGCCCCTTCAAAACCTTTTCATGCATAATAATAGTATTAGAATATGTAGGTAAATTACAAGTTTCCTTACCTGTTGATCATTCATATTCTTTATAATACTGTCATTAAAATTGCTAGATGTTATTTCCTTATCAAGACAACTTTCCAACTTTGATATAGCTTGATCAATGATATGCTCAGACATCGCAAGAATGATGAATGTAACTTTATTCAGATCTTGGTTCTTGGCATGTTTCTCTATGATCTGTCTTCTGCTTGACTGATCTTGCTCCCCATCACCTAGCATGTCTTTTAAAATAAGATTATAGCTAGTGAAAATAAGCAAGATTTAACATTATAGTTTTAATATATATATTGGACCTGAACAACTCTTTTTAATTTATCTACGGAAGTATTTTTTTTTCGACAGATTATTTCGGTACATTTGTTTGATAAAAATGTTATTTGATTTTAAATGTTTTTATAAAATACAATTTTTTGTTTGTTAAAATCATCTCCATGTATATTGTCAACATTACCAAAAAAACCGACATAGGCAGATATTTCGTAATTCTAAGTTTACGAAAAATATTAAGTATGTTTTGTATTTGAATTAATTTATTGTTTATATATCAACAAAAATGTGTATTATGTTGGTAATTTTCAAAAGATATAGCATAATAAAAAATCGATTTTTATTCATGTCCATCTTTGTCACAATTTTACGTTTTAAAATATAATTATGTCTGTCTTAGGCTGGTTGTAGTAATAGTTTTCGTATCCAACATATTGCTTATACTTTTGTTGTCATAAGTGAATATTCACAATTGCTACATGTGTTTTTGAACTGTTTTGTGTATAAAACAAAAAAGGACAGCAACTCTCATGCCCCTGAAACTTACGCAAAAACGTAGCTTCCTACATACCTTTTTCTCGGAAAATGACCAAGCGTCTTGTTTACTACTTCCAATGCCTTAAACTTGCATAACATATCTTAGACTATATACGTCAAAACTTGCAAAATAATTTAAGTTGGTGTATGCAATGGGGTGAGAGGTGAGGGGTTTGAAGAAGTTATATGCCTGAATTCACAGAAAAAATGGGTTAAAACCTGTATTCCTGTTGTGATTAATATTTCAAGCATTATCTACATTAAAGTTAGGAGGCACTGATATTGTGTCTAAACATTTTAAGTGACTGTTAAGAATGTTTTTATCCCTTACGCATGATTTGTTGATTTATTCTTATTTCAAATTTAAACGCACTTTGTCCAAGATGTCTCTAATTATATTTAAACAAGGGTGCCATAGTCACAAAATACGCCCGTTTACGAAAGCTTTAGATGGAGATGGGGGCATTATGGATAAGTGTTATCTAGCAAGCAAGTTTTTATTCTTGGCACTGTGTTGTTAAATGAACCTTAAGGTGACAACGGAGTCAATTATCACTGAAAATACCTAAAAAGAGATTTTTTGCTTACTAAATTTATTAACCTTTTTTGAAAACATTCGTGATTTAATTTTTGAAGCAGTTAGTCCAAAAAATGTGTTTTTAAACGTTTTAAAACGGTACCTATCCCATTTGTATCTGCTATTCGCGTAACCTGTCAATTATCGATAACGCTCCGCCCCCTGTTGGGGCATCAATGAGGGAAATCGGTAGTTCCATATATCCGTGAATTACCGCTCCATACTACTCGTAATACATGTATCGTACAAATACCGTACATCTTTATGAATATCTCAACATTTTATCGTCTACATTTTATTTAGCCTTTTTTTATATAAATTAAGAAATGTACTTAACATAATGTATGTAACATAAGTAATTAAGCATAGCTGTAAATCGCACGACCACGGGGTTGATTAAAAAATGTAGTTGCTAAAATATCCATAATGTGTGAAAAAATAATTTGTTTATCCTGTTAATCTGATAGATATTACATTGACTTTATGGACTTTTGTACTGATTCAAGGGATTGCTTTACATTCAAACTAGTTTTCTAACAATGTCTAGTAAAACAACAACAAAATAACAGACATAATTTATGTGAACGCCTATTTGACTTGTGGTAAGGGGTCCATGACCAATTTCTAAACCATTTTTACCATTGTCTAAGGATGATTATTTCTCTATGAATCAATAAAAAAAGATATTAAAATATATTACCAGTGAATGCTTTGAATAAATTGTCCGCCACTAAATCGAACACAGTACTAATAAACCTGGGACAAAGTATAAAATTTATTGTCTATCCCGGTAGAAACTGGATCTCTATGCCGTGCATAGATGATATTCATGATAATAGAAGTCAAGAAGGCCAGATCATAATGATCGAGTAATACCTTTTATTTCTATTAAAATATGTGAAGCATTATCAATTTGGTGGAAAAAAAATATATAATATCCCGTTCTTATTTGTATACATCTACAATGGACTTTAAAAGACTGTCAGAAGCTCAGTTTTTTGTTATTTTATCTTATATTTTAACGGAATTTCATACACAGGCAGAGTGACACTGGTATAATACAATAATAATGCTGATGATAATAATAATAAACTTCAAAAAGGAAACAATAAAATACCCCGCTAGCGGTGCGCAAATGCGTTCCATTTCCCCCACATAGTGCCTCAAATTTTACCGATAGTCACGTGACATGTGCGACAGATACCAGACGAACAGTAAATCACGTTAAGAATTGAAGAAATTTCGGCTATAAACTGATATTAATCAGCAGCTTTTTAATTGGTCAGATGTCACTGGGTCATAAAATGTTGTTAGAGTATGTTGCCGCAACTTGTGACCCTCTCTGGTGCGATATTTGTGTATTATGCAATTATTTAGCGTGAAACGTAGGGGTCCGAGAGAGAACAGCCGATTTATGACACTTCGTTTGATGCGGGTCGGACTAACTTTGAATCGGCATAACTTTTTTAATAATCAAGCAATTAACATGCGGTTTGAAGCACATGAAAGGAAATTCATTTACGGAGGGAACCGTGTCAGGGATTTTTGTTTGCTCAATCAGCGACTTAATTATCTTTAATTACGTAATATGTATGGTGAAAAAAGTCGCATAAAATGTTTGACGTTACGTAATATTTTTTTGAGAAAAGATAGAAAAAATTTGAGACACGGTTCCCCAGATAATATAAGTATGGTTATTTTCCAAAAGTTTGATGACAAAAAAATAAAAAATGACTTTGATATGACGATTTAAAATTTTAGGATTTTTATTCAAAATCAATCATTTACAAAGGCATTTTTTTCAAATATGTTATTTTTTATGATGATCAACGATATTTAATGCACAAAGATTAAATAAATAACAATTATTACTAAAAAACTTGGTTTAAATGACATTTATGTGAGTACCATGGAAAGTGTCTGTTGTCACCTTAAAACAAATCAGTAGGGAAGATATGCACAGGATGTGTGACCTTGACCTTGGTCGCAGGGACCTGAATTTTATGCACGGCACTCAGCCTCACAATGATGAACATTTGTGCCAAATTATATTGAAATCCCTCTATGCATGTAGAAGTTTTGCTCCAGACAAGCGTTTTTCTATGAGCTCTAACTGTGACCTTCACCTTTGACCTAGAGACTTGGTTCATGTGCAGGGCACTACGTCTCATGGTGGTAAACAATTCTATAAAGTAACATTAAAATTCCTCCATGCATGTAGAAAATATGCTCCGGACAACATCTGGATATTTAATCATCTCCAGTGACCTTGACCTTGCAAATATTAACCTAAATTAAATGTGTCACACCTGTAGTCATGATAGTTACCATTTGTGCTACAATCCATCAATAAATGATGACTAAATGGTCCCTATACACATCTTCAAATTTTTATCTGAACTTTGACCTCTATGTGTAACCTTGACTTTGGTCGCAGGGATCTAAATTTTGCGTGCGACACTCAGCCTCACAATGGTGAACATTTGTGCCAAGTTATATTGAAATCCCCCTATGAATGTAAAAGTTTTGCTCCGGACAAGCGTTTTTCAATGAGCTCTAAGTGTGACCTTGACCTTTGACCTGGAGACCTGGATCATGCATGGAGCAATACATATCATGGTGGTGAACATTTCCATAAAGTATTATAAAAATTCTTCAATACATGTAGGAGATATGCTCCAGACAAATTCTGGATATTTCACCATCTTTAGTGACCTTGACCTTGCATATATTGACCTAAAGTACATGTGTCACAGCCGTAGTCATGATAATGACCATTTGTGTTACAATCCCTCAATAAATGATGATTAAATCGTCCCTATACACATCTTCATATTTTTATCTAAACTTTGACCTCTATGTGTGACCTTGACCTTGGCTGCAGGGACCTGAATTTTGTGCGCGACACTCCGCCTCACAATGGTGAACATTTGTGCCAAGTTATATTGAAATCCCGCTATGCATGTGGAAGTTTTGCTCCGGACAAGCGTTTTTCAATGAGCTCTTAGTGTGACCTTGACCTTTGATCTAAAGACCTAGTTCATGTTCGTGACATGGCTTTTCATAATGGTGAACATTTCTATGAAATTTCATTAAAATCCCTACATGCGTGTAGGAGATATGCTCCGGACAAAATCTGGATATTTCATCATCTTTAGTGACCTTGACCTTGTATATATTGACCTAAATTATATGTATCACAGCCATTGTCTTGATAATGACCATTTGTGTTACAATCCCTCAATAAATGATGACTAAATGGTCCATATACACATTTTCATATTTTTATCTGAACTTTGACCTCTATGTGTGACCTTGACCTTGGCCGCAAGGACCTGAATCTTGCGCGCGACACTCCGCCTCACAATGGTGAACATTTGTGCCAAGTAATATTGAAATCCCTCTATACATGTGGACGTTTTGCTCCGGACAAGCATTTTTCAATGAGCTCTAAGTGTGACCTTGACCTTTGACCTAGAGACCTGGCTTATGTGCGCGACACTGCCCCTTATAGTGGTGAACATTTCGATGAAGTTTCATTAAAATCCCTCCATACATGTAGGAGATATGCTCCGGACAAAATTGGACGCCGCCCGCCCGCCCGCCCGCCCAACCGACCGCCTGCCAGGGGCGTTCCCATAATACGTCCCGTTTTTCAAACGGGCGTATAAAAAAGCAGTTAGTGATGTGTTAGCTCTGGAATTGAGTGTATTTTTGTTACCTCTCTATATTCTAAACCCGTCAAAATTGTCAGATGTTAAATAAAGCAATTAGAACATTTTGTCAAGCACTTATACTTATCAAATGAATTTTTCCATAATCTATTTTCTTTCAAAAATAATGATATCATGTGTCATTAAGGTATTTGTAATTATGTTGGCAGCTTCAGTTTAAAGCTCTTTTACATACTTATACAGGGATATAGGGTCATAATTGCCTTCTTGATTAGTATTAAGTGTTAAGATCACATTTCAGTGTTTATAATAGAAGAAACAAGAACGTGTTTGTTAAACACAAATGCCAAGATTCTTGTCAGTAACAATATTTCAAAAAATATTAACCCATGCACTCAGTTAAGGACGGAAAATAGTAAAAAAGAATGTAAACACAGTTATGTTACTTAACAGAGTCATGGCGTTTTGTTCTTGTGAAAAATGTAAGTTAATAAATAATTTATCAAGGATGTTTTAGCAAATGTGTAGAAATCTATTATTGGCCTTCCTGACTTTGACCCACTGACCCATAACTCAATCTTAAGAAAAAAACACGCAAGTTATCTTCCAACCAAATATAAAATAAATATGTCCATAAATAAAGGCTCTATGAGCAAAAGTGAAACAATCTTATTTAAGCACTTGTGACCTTGACCCTACTGACCCCTAACTCAATCCAAAGGAAAAATATCATGTAAGTTATCAACCTACCAAATATAAAATACATCTGTCAATAAATAAAGGCTGTATGGGCAAAATGTAAAAATCTATTTTTAGCACTGGCGACCTTGACCCAACTGACCCCTAACTCCATCAAAAGGGAAGAATACCATGCAAGTTATCATCCTGCCAAATATGAAATAGATTTATCAATAAATAAAGGCTCTATAGGCAAAAGTGTAAGAATCTATTTTAAGCACTGGCGACCTTGACCAACTGACCCCTACCTCAATCAGCAGGAAGAATGCCAATGCAAGTTATCTTCCTTCCAAATATGAAAAACATCTGTCAATAAACAAGCAATTATCATAGTATTGCAAGCAATCCATAAGTCCCCTACCGGTTAGAACCCCATCAACATTCTGAAGGGCCATGGACCTTTCCGGTTTTTCGTAGCGGAACATTTAGCCACACCTTTACCATTCATTGCTAGGTCAACTGCTCACAAACAGTATCACAAACAAAAATATTTTCAGTACTTTTCAAGTTATCGCGGAATCCAGTTTTGTGGACGGACGGACTGACGGAGTGACAGACAGACGGACGGACAGACAGACGGACAGACGGACGGACAGACGGACGGAGGGTAAACCTAAAGTCCCCTCCGGTAAACCGGTAGGGGACTAATAAAGACTGTATGAGCAAAGTGTCAAAATCTATTTTTAGCACCGGTGACCTTAATCCAACTGAACCCTAACTCCACCCGAAGAAAAAAAAAATGTTCATATTCTTACCAAATATAAGAGACATCTGTCAATAGAATAAGGTTAGTACACCTGTTAAAGTATAAAAATACATTTTTGACATTGGTGACCTTGACCTTGACCAAATGAACCCTAATTAAACACAATGGAAGATGACCATCCTTATCAGTTTGTATTAAACATGAATGACATCAACTTAAAAAGTAAAAGTTGTATGAGCAAAAATGTTAAAATCTGGTATTAAACCAGTGAACTTGACCTTGACGCTAGGGACCCATTTACTCCATAAAAATTAGAGGACCATTTGAGGTACCCACTTTCCAAATATGAAAGAAATCATAAAATAAATGAAGTAATTAGAAGAAATTTAAGATAAATCCAACATGTCGGAATAGGTTAACCATGCAAGGCTCTATTTTCAAAGTGATAAAAAGGAAATAACTGGGGAAAATGGTTAGCACAGTTATATAACTTGGCAATATCATGTATTTTGTATTGATAAGTAAGTGTGGTAACTATGAAGCTATTATTATAGAAAGAACTTAAGATATATCCAACTTGCCGTTTTAGGTTAACCAATTATTCATTTTCTAAGTGCTGAAAAGGGCAATAACTTGGTAAACATAGAATCCATAGTTATGTAACTTGCCCCGATCATGTACATTGTGTTGATAAGTAAGTGTGTAAAGTTTGAAGTCATTGGTAAATGTAGTACTTAAAAAATCCAACTTGCCGTTTTAGGTTAACTTTGTACGGACAGACAGATGGACGGACGGTTCAATTACTATATGCCCGGGTACATAACTATAGGGGCAAGATAATTGTTGCAATTAATTGTACCAAAAACTGTTGGTTCTATAGGTATACTCGTACTTACCAGTGGCTTCATTACTTGATACAAACAATCATTTTCGATGTATTAACAAAAACAAATTCATGATCATTATAAATTGTTGCCTTTTTCTTGTTTATTTTGATGAGCGTTGTTTAAGTGTAAGTTTCAATGCATTAATGTTACTCAGTATAAGGTCATTATTTTATCAAAATGCTTGATTGTGCTCATTTCAATAATAATCACCTGTTTATGCTTTTAAGTTTTTTAACCTTCTACAAATAGAAAGCAAGTACATCTTAAAGCAAACACTTTAAGTGTAATATGTCATTATTTTTAGACGTCCCTCTTTTTCTATGTAAATTTAGAGATATACTGATTTAGATAATAATGTGTTTGTAATCTTTCATTAATTCGATTACATATCAATTTCGTCAGTCAATGATCTAAGCTGACATATTACTGCTTCACAGGGTGAGCTTTCAAAAGTGTGGTTTTACTAACATCCCTCTGTTGTATAGTTTGTTATATACACAGCTATGGAGTTTGAATAATGTGCCAGTTTTAGATGCAGAATATTATTTTAAGTAATGACTGCTTTACAATATAGCTCATTTACTGTATAAAGATCTAAACTATTTTCAGAGAGCATGGTATGGTCTGAAGAAAGATGTAGTGAAAATGTTTATTTTTACAGTCTTGAAAATTCAAATAAGATATTTTGTATATCCTGCACAACAACAGAGTATGGGGTGTTTCATGTAAGAATCTCTTTGTCCTGTACACCCTCGATATCCTTTGAAACTTGGCAGATATGACTTGAAACTTAAAATTTATTTTTAAGTGTCATAAGGGATTTTGTAGGTTTATTATTATCTTTTCATAGTAATTTTTAAATTTGTGTTTATTGGTCAATGTGGGAAGCCCTTTAACGCAACAGAGAGTGACCTAAAAGAGTAAAATAAAATTACTTACATGGACTGATAACTCAGAATTTGATTATTAGGAAGATAACCCATATTATTTGTTTCAATCATTACACCGTTTAATTACTGTGGCATCATTTTTGATCACGTAGGATGCATTTTCACGTATTTCGTGCTAGGACACATGCACGAATTTAAGTCTACGCTAACATAAAACCGAGCAAATGTATTTAAAGTGGCAAAATATCAAATTTGTCCGCAAGATATGAATTGAACACTACATCTCTCGAAAAATGCCGCTTGTTAGTGTCGTTTATTGATTCAAGATATTACTAGTAGTAACTTAATAAGTTGAACATGATTAAAGATGTGACTTATTAACCGTCAACTGTTTCGTGTATTTGTACATAACAATTTGCCTTCTATTGCATAATGGGTGACAACGTGCAAGAGAGAAATTGTTCACTTGTTCTCTTTGGTTTCATTCATTTAGATTTTATTCAAGTAAATAGAAATTACTACGAAGTGATTTTTTTTTAATCGAAAATATGTGAATTTAAAATAGAGAAAATAAGAATCCCTAAAGAGAGTCCAAAATGGCAAAAATTGAAATTGGTACAGGTTCGGTTTGATTGAGCCTGTTCATGGACGGTACTGTCAAGTGCAAACTACCGTCCTCACCCCCTAGTACCAGCTTAAGCAGTATTTAACATTTAAACACGAACATTGTGATATTTTGAATTTAGAAACATCCGCGGTGGTTTGCATGGAAACTTCAATGTGACACTTCCGTGCCATTCCATTAAAAGCAGCGTATGGTCCCAAAGTAATAGAAAACGTAAAAACAATGAGCGGAACTAAACAAAATGGAATTTTGAAAGGGGATCAGAAGATATGAAGCCTGCATATCACAGATAAGACACCAAAAGAAAACGTTAAAAAGCAGGCAACATATCCTAAGGCTAATTCAAAAAATTAAAGTTGGAATATTGGAACAACCTAACTATAATGCCAAATAGTTTTAACTAAAAATACCACAAACACAACAATAATGCCGTGCTGAACGACCTTTAAGGATCGAAAATATAACATCTCTGGTTGCATGTACGGGGCAACTTTTTAAGACCGCACAAACTTACTTTAAGAAAGATAAAAGTTTAATCTTTTAGACTTGAATATTTGAGGGAAAACTGAAAATGTATATAAGCAATTGATATAATTCTTTCAAATATATTTTATTTGGAAAATAATCTTAATGTTACAAAAATGTAATTCAAGTATGTTTAGATATTTTGAAACTTAGAATATGTAGGAAAAGGTCACAAGCACGTAAACTGGTTAAGTTTTATAACTTGATTTTGCATATAACAATGTTATGCCCTTTTTAAGCATTTAAAGGATCATTTTGATCATTTATTTGTTGTCAAGTTGAGCTGACTAAGCTTAGTATTTCAAGAAATTGACATTTTATGGTGACTTATCAATAATTGATATTGACAAACGTTTAGGACAAAATATATTAAGATTCATCCAGATTCATTCTGACTTCATTAAATTTTCTAAGTAAGATATTGCCAAGTAAACATAGAGAGTAATTTACATATTGCAAACCACACAAATAACCCAAGTAAATTTCCAGAAAAAAGGTCACATAATGAAAAAAGATCCATACTTATGTTAGATACGTTAGTCACACAGTAAAGATACGATGATAATATTGCGAAAAAAATACATCTACAGTAATATGCAAATGAATGCTTGCATTGACAAAATTTCGTAAGAACTATTTTCTTGGTTGTTTTTATAATTTTGCAAGCAGACGGATATTATTATTATCATTTTTGCTCATCTGAAGGCTTGCAGCTTTAACAAAAGACTAAAAACTTAAAAGATTTATCACGTTTTTAATGAACAATATGAATATATATCCAATATATTTTTAGAAATTTTTATTATATATTTGGGTTTTTGATTCCTGCAAAAGTAATATAAAACTGAAAACAATCACGACGGAATCATAGTTGTTTTGACTTGTAACACCACTAGTACTTTGATTGTTATTAGAATCAGAACAGGTATTTTTACTTGAAATTTAAAATGTTCTATAAACGATATGAAAGAACGTTGCCATCATGTTCATATTTTAATGAAACGCGCCAAAGTAAGGACAATTTTTAAGTATTGTAAAATGGTAAATATATCTCTTTTTAAGCTGCGGCGTTCGTCAGACATGGGGCGATTACTTGAAAATTGTAATCGATTAAATTATGATTATTTGTCAAAATGCTTGACTAAATTAAATTACTGATTACTCCATTTAGACATTGTAATTGATTAAATTACTGATTACTGACAGGAGAAATCAGATATTACATTTATGATTACTGATTACATGTACATAAGTTAAGATATGCAATGGTTCAACACTGTCGTTTTATTGAACATTTCAATACAACAAATGTACAAAAAAAAAATAATCCAGCTAAACAATCATTTATGTATTGGGTCAATCTGTCAGTGATTCATCACCTTATTAAAACACAGGTGTCATCAAATCTGACCTGGGTGACTGCATTTAATCCACCTACACTACCTAAGACAATTAGTAGGCATTGACACTGGTACTTTTTTAACCTTTAAATGTATGTTTGTTCAGCAATTTTTTTTAGCTTAACATGTATTGTAATCATACATGTAATCATGGTGATTACTAATTAATTGGTCATGTAATTGATTAAATTATGATTAAATTACAGAAAAAAAATTATGATTACTGATTACTGTGATTACTCAAAAAATTGTAATCGATTAAATTAAATTAAATTACCGATTACGATTACCCCATGTCTGGCGTTCGTACGGCATAGGGTTGCTTTGGCGATACATAAACTCAACAAAATGAGATTTTTTTTGAAAAGCACAAAATATTTGTAATAGCATTAAATTCTTCTCCTGAATAGCGAAAATTCGTTATAATATCTTGATAAATTATTAAGTTATTAGTAGCGTCCATGAATATATTGATCAACCCTCGTATATGGATTCTAACAAGCAAGCACAGGAGGCAAAGTTCTACAACTCTTCTATGACATTTAGTCAGAAGTTATGCCCATTTTTATTAAAAAAATGTTTTGAAGTCTACTTTTATTTACATTAACACTGGTCTATCTGTGATATCATTTGAAAATTTACAAGCAAGCTTATCTCTATTTAATGCACTGAGTACATTTATTTACTAAAAAATCAAAACAACTTTGACATCACTGAAACCATTACAGATACACGATTGTTTACAGGCAAGCTCAGCTTTCCGAGTTTCACAATTCTTAATGTTATTTCTAATTTTTGTTCTTTTTTAAAAGTAAGTCTTGATTGTTTTTGTTTCATAAGAAAGCACAATCAAATGTTATATTACTTTATTCAAACCTGATTAAACAATTGAAATATCTTTAATATGAACTTGTTACATAGGTAATAATCGGAAAATATTTTTTTTTTGTTAAAATTTTTTTCTTTGAAAGAAAAAGTTGAGGTAAAAAATGGCAGTTTTTAAATGAAAATTATACTTGCAGCTTCCCATACATAGTTTGTACATTCTTTTTAAATACATGTATTTCAATAAATTTCTGCCATAAAAGTATTTTAATCAAAGATAAGCATAGTATTTCTTAAGCCAAAATTTTGGTTAACTTTATTATTAAACTATAAATGATGTTGCAGATAATGTGTGTGATATATTAATTTCCATCATAAACATATTGTAAATAAAAATCATGACGAGGAAAAATACAGAAATTAATGTTCTAATTAAAAGCTTATATACTGTGAGAAACTATCAAAAGAACAGTCTTCACTACAAATATATATCTTGTAATTTAACCCATTACCTCATGAGCATTTTGTGAAAAATGGCTGTTTTCATTGAAAAGTCTCCCGTTACAAGTTCAAGTTGATATAAAGCTATAAAAACTGTTTAATACCAATCAAATTTGGCACAAATATTGACTGGACCGTTGTTTTGGTGAAAACATGATCAGTCTTAAATTTCCTGTTATCATGGCAACGAGGGGACATCTCAAAAGTGCCAAAAAATCACTATTTTGCGTTGATTTTTTCCATCAAAATTGATTTCAAAGTGCTGCAACTTCTTAATGAATTGGGATAGAGTCAAAGGCTTTTCAGCGTTTGTTACAAGTTACCTTATAATTGACCAAGGGTCATTTTTAGCCGCTCACAATTCAAACATTTTCTTGGCGATGAGAGGGAAACCCCCAATCAGAAGGGGACACATCCCCTTCTGGAAACCCCTTTATGTATCTTTTAAATATGGGGCGGCGCCGAAAAAGTGGTCACTTTTTAAACAAAATTTCTCAAACAAAAACAAGTGTTGGGGGAATCACAACTTTTCCAAATTATAGTGATCATTAGATGGATAAATTGAATAAATTTATTCAATAGGATACGTTCTACAAATGCAACTGTATTAATGTTTGAAATATAATTAATAATGCTGTAAACTAGAAGTTATTTGTATACAAACATTTCCCACAAGACATTTCCCTTTTGCTTGGTTTATTTCCTGTACAATATATCATGTAATAAGTAAATATCTGATTGTAAAATAGGTAAAAATCCGACAGAAAACAAGGTAAATGTCTTTAATGTACATTAATTATACCATAATCTTAATATCTGTAAGTTTATGTTCAATATAGTATTCATATGGATCCCTGGGACAAACTTCACTTACTGAAAACTAACTATTTTGTCTACTGACAAATTACTGATAATGAAAACTGCTTAGCAATTACTGATATTATAAAACAATCGTCTCACTCATTTAAAACAATTGAACATTTCCCATTATTCCGACCGATATTTATAGAAATCTTCATGGATTATAAATTATATTTGCGCAGAATAACATAAAATTAAACACAATTTTGGCAAATGTAAAGTTATTTTACTTTACCTGTGAACTCATCAATTACACTTGGGTGGGCATAATTTCACATTAGTATGAAACAATCGGGACCTGATATGTTGATTTGCTGCGAATATTTTCATGATCATGTGTTGGTAAGAAAATGTTATACTGTATGTGATATCTTACAGGAAACACATTAACAGTCTTTTTAGAAAATAATTTATCAAAACAATTAAGCATGCATTTTGTTTTCCACTTATAAAACATACTCTATCATTGAAATTGAAAATGAGAAAAGATACAAGCCTTTGCTACCAGTACGGAGCCAGGTTAGCCTTCATTGATCGACAAGGCTCCATGCTGCACTGACCAGACTATATACTTACTAACCAGGCTTTATACGTCAATGACCAGGCTATATACCGTACTGGCCAGGGTGTATACTTCACAGACCAAGGGCTATATTGTAGTGACCATCATCTTCACTTCACATGTCAATGCTCTATTAACTTCACTACACAAGCTCTATAATGCACTGACCAAGATCTTTACTGCACTGACAAGGCTATATACTAACTCTGACTGATTAGGATGTATATTTCACTGATAAGGCTCTATACTTTATTGTCCATACTCTATATTTCACAGGCTTTATACTCAACCAGGATCTTTCAAATAGAATGGTATGGAGTCAGACCAATTTTACGAAAAAGGATGTCTCAGCTGAGTCACATGATTAGGTTATGTACCGAGCTTGATCTAGCATAGTACATCGCGGTTCTAAAATCAAATTAAAAGATAATGTTTTGTTAAATTGATAAAAAATATACTGAAAACTAATGTTGGCTACATTAAATTACCAGTTTTTACTTTAAAAAGTATAAATTTTATAGATTTGCAGTGAAATTAGTATTTTTTGTTTCCAGTTCAAGATAAAAGTCTATTGCTAATCTTTGAAAATAGGTCCGAGTTTCAGAAGTTTTTTTGAACTGATGCATTGTTCAATGAAAAAATAGAAATTGATTTTACAAGGAAAAAATGTTATCAAATATTATCATGTTAAGATGTTATAATATTTCACGATGTTATTTACAAATATTTTATGTTTAATTTGGTGCATTTTCAAATTGGCGCCGTTTGTCAGCAAAAAAATCTGAAAAAGCAATCTACGTTTTTCAACAGATCATGGCTTAAAAAACATTTTTTTCTGAAATATGAATCTTTTTTCACAAGTTTAAAGGTTTTAAAAAACATGACGTTGTTAGAATTTTTAATTTTGCTACTGTTTTTAATTTTCGACCTTTTTGAACACTTACATAATTTGCGTATAGCAACTGTACCGAGTTATATGGACACATGTTTAATTGTTGCGAGAAGGATTTACATAGCGCGTTTTAAGACCATTCTATTTGAAAGACCCCGACCAGTCTCTATACATACTACTATGACCAGGCTATATATACTACACTGACCAGGCTGTATACTACACTGACCAGGCTCTATACTTCACTAACCAGGTTCTATACTAAACTGTCCAGGCTTCTATACTACAATGACCAGGCTCAATACTTCACTAACCAGGTTCTATACTACACTGACCAGGTTCTATACTACACTGACCAGGCTCTATACTACACTGACCAGGGTCTATACTTAAATTACCAGACTCTGTACTTCACTGAGCATGCTCTATACTGCACTGAACATGCTCTATATTTTCTTAACTATTGAAAGCTCAAAGTTTCATACTTTGATTTTCAAATTCCTTAATATTCCAATGGAGAGCTTAAAATTCAAAACAGAGTTAATCTTTTACAGAAAGTTAAGAAATTAAGGTTTGTTCCAAATTCAAAACAGAGCAAACTCATTACACAAATTCATTACACAAATTGATTAAATTAAGGTTTTTTATCATATACAAAAAATATTAAGTAAAACTTAAAAGTGTTGGAGCACAACACCAAATACTTTATTCCGGTATATACCAGACATCATGGGCAAGGCGCTTGAATTATTACATTTTAAACTCTAGCCTTTTCATCCGCCAAAATGCACATTACAACGTCTTGTTAATCACTTTACAGCTATTTATATAATTATGAGCATAAAAGAAAAAAATAAAAATCAGCAAATAAAACAATATATTTCTACTTTGTGATAATGATTTCTGCAAGCGTCTAGAGGTTCTGCTCCAACACTTTAGTGAGTTAAATCCAATATTATTAGGTGGCGCTTAATTACTTGAGCTTTGGTAGAAGTCATCATCCTCTTCATCTGTGTCCATTGGTTTTATATAGGGATTTTTATCATCTGAATCACCTAGTCACAAAACAAACATTCAAGTTGTAATGCAGCAACAATAGTTTTAACCCTCAATACCACACTAAATATCCAAAACAGATACGCCAATCTTTCAATCCGGGCAAAACCATTCATTATTCTTAAGGGAAAAATACAAAAATAAATATCGACTGTATAGTGGACATTGCAGACCATGATCTGGCGGCACAAATGCAAGCTTAAGAGTTAATGCATTAATTTAAGTTTTTTCTAAATAAAAGTTCATTGATCTTTGAAATAATACTTTTAAAGTGTGCTACATGGACTTTCAGGTACTGGTTAAACATAAGTTAAAATAAAACACAAAATGTCTACGTTGAGAGATACACTTTCTTTTGCAGAAACATACAAGACACGAAATAGACATACAAAGAAATGTGGACAATGAAAGTCTTTTTCTTAATTTTAAAGAATATTGCAAAATAACATCTAAAACAAGCATATAGATAAATGAAAGCATGAGGACAATGATGTTCTTCTACCCATGAAAGAATATTGCAAGTAATTTCATTTTGTGAAAGAGCTGCATATATTAATAAATTATATGTGATGAAATGTTTAAAATCTAACATGTTTTGTTTTTACTCTGTATATCCATCTGTATATCAGCAAAACAAAATGGGCCACAGAGGCCGTGGTTGAAAAATCTGTTATATTTATTTCATAAGTTTTATTTCTTTTTTCAAAAATTGTTGCTTTGATTTCTGAATGGAATTTACTTTTAAAGCAACTGTAGAAAATATTTTAATTCCAAGTTTGATTGTAACTCAACCACTGATATAGATAAATGATTTTAAAAGAAATATTTGGTTACACTTGCAAGCTGGATACAGGATAATAGCAGAAGGTCACCTTGAGAAAATGGTGTCTAGGAAAGTGAGCTAAAGACGAGACTGCTTATGAACAGACAATTGTCAAATTTGAAAAAAAGAAAAGAATGATAGTCATTTATGAATGTTGATGCAGCCATTTCAATTTTAGCAGCAAGCATGGCTCAGTGAGCATGCACAATTACCCAGCGCATTAGGACAAGATTGCAACATATTTTTATAATAACATGTTTAATAGGAACAGACTGATACAGCTCTTGTCAGGACCATATTCTGATTAGCACTGATTTGCGTAAAAAATATATATATAAAAAGAAATTCACAATCCTAGATGAACAACCCATACCATGCAAATTGGGAAGTTTTTACTTAAAGTAAAACATATAAAAGGGAGGTGAGACATTAAACAAACATTAAAGCAATAAAATTTTCAAAAATAACCTACGGAATCTACCTTGTAAATCTTCGTACAGATCATATTGCCTGCCTTCTCTACCTCCAGTTGCGCCCCTTTTCCCTGTTGACCATATTCTCGCCGCATTTTCAAAAGCCTAAAAACCATTGAAACACAACTGATTTGATCCTAACTAGTGAAATGTTTTGTGAAATAAAACCCATATCACTCATAGTTCATGTGTATCGCTTACACTGTGACTGATATACTCACTGACAATTTTTTATTTTTTTTGGTATATGGTTTTCTATTTTTTTTTGGTATATGGTTTTCTATATACATTTGTAAAGTTACTTAGATAGTAACTGGTACATGTTGATTTTTAAAGCTCATTTCCCAATTCATATTTCATTATTTTTCTTAAAAACTGCAAAGTATAAGTAGGTGGTGTTGAACATCTGGCTGTGTGTTCACAAAAAAAGATACATGTATCTGAATCAAATGATCCTGATTTTTTTATTGCTTTATGAATATGATCATATCAGGCTAAATTAATACTGTGCAAACAGTCACAAGATTACTGATTTGCAAGGAAACAAACCTTTTTTTGAATAAAATTGATATTTCTATTTATTTATTTTGTTGGGTTTCATGCCACACCAACACAGTATAGGTCATATGGCAACTTTCCTGCTTTACTGTAGGAGGAAGACCTAGTGCCCTTCCATGCATTATTTCAGGTATGAATGGGCACCTAAGTAGAACCACCAACATTCTGTTAGCTAGCTGGATAGCTTCCTCACATGAAATATTTCAAAGTTCCTGTGGGAAAGTGATTTGACGTCACTCAACCACCAATGTCCCACTATAAAAAATTTGATAAATAACTATACAAAATACAAGAATAACTGGATCAAAATAACTATATAATAATTCCTAAATATACTTCACAACTTAAATTGTTTGTTTTCCTATAACAAATAAAGAACAAAATTGGAATCTCTTCCTTCTTGAGCAAAAATATAATAAATCAAGATTGAAAGTAGATTTCTAATATAACTACCTGAATAGTTTGAAAATCTTTTTGATAAACTATGAAACTGACTTCACGCAGACTAGATGAAGGGTTACTATTGGAAAACTTTGACACAGCTGAAAACATCTCAGTTGCTACGATGTCACGCGGAAATCCGAGGTTACCTGTACCAATGGCTGGAAAAGCTATACTGGTCTTGCCTTGATTCTCGGCCTCGTCCATGCAGTCTTTCATAAGTTTATGTAATGCCTGCACAACAAAATAGGATTTTTATTATCTCAAAATAAACAAGTCATAAAATGGTTTGGATACTCACGATACCTGCCAACATCTAATTATTTTCACTAGTAACCCTCTAAGATGTTAAAGATCAGATTTGACCTACTTTCCCATTGGTAAACCTAGTGTTACCAAATATAGTTCGTCAATTATTCTTAGCATGAATTTGTACACCATTCCTTTTTATTGATGTTTTGAAAGTTTTAAATTTTTTTTTCTAAAAATTTTCATAGCCGTGCTATTTTGACTTTCAAATAGAACTTAATTTAGAACCTCTTGTATTTCAAGTGCGCCAATGTGTTGTTAACTTGAAATTATTTTCCAAGATGAAAGACTTCCGGACGTCCTTCTGAAGGGAATAATTTTGTTTTTGAACATCTGATAAAAAAAAACAACAAAAAACAAAACACAAAACAAAACAGTTCACAAGTTCTTTCGAGCAAAAAGAAACAAACCCTTTAACGGGCATACCTGTTTACATTGAGTATCTTTTTTCCCGTCCCAGTTTGCCAAAGAACTATGTACAACAATATCACACTTAAGACTCTGACCAGAAGTTACAGCTATTTCACCATCCTTTATACCATTCGGATACTTCTTGGACACTTCTTGCTGCAGTTCCATACCACCAGTTTTCAATAAGGAGGCAGAAACAGCGCCATTCTTCAAATCCAGATTTTTAGCTGTAGTGTTCACTATTACATCAACCTTTAAGGATAGAGGTGCTTTTAAAACAACATCAATTTTCAACTAGATTTTACTTTTGAAACAAAAACATGTTTTCTTCCTGCCAAAAAGTTCTTAAATTAACTCTAGAAACTTGAAAAAGAACCAATGGTCGCAAGTTCTTGAAAAATACCTGATTCTCGAAAACAGTTGTAACATATTAGGTCACACATGAATATTGTATGTAAACAGAATATGTTCCAGAACAAATCATAATGTTGCTATTTTAAGTAGTTTTTACCATCCAGCAACAATTTCATGCCTTTACAAACTTATTTCTATCAATAACAAGTTTTTGAGCATTTTTCTTCGTTAAAAGTAAAATTAAATATTTTTTTACATACAGAAAGCAGATATAAATCTTTATACACTTTATGACAAGAATTTTGTTTTTTTGTTTTGTTCTTTTTTAATTCAGGTTATTGCTTGCAAGAAGAAATTCCTTCTACTGATTAAGTCTTGTGAAGGTTTTATTCAAGTAAAATGAAAAAATAAAATCTACAAACTATCTTTAGAAAGCAAATAATAATACTGCACGTTTGTAACGTCGCTTTTCATTGTTAATCGTGGCCTTTATATAGTTTTAAATACACGGCTGCTGTCGATTTATAAAGAAATCTCGCTTTATTCCTCTAAAAATGGTGCTTGCTGTATTATAAATTCGTTATAAATATTTCTGACAGGTTATATGGCTCTATATAACGTTTTTTTTTATAAAACCCTTGCCTAGCAGCTCGGGTTATATTTATAAACAACCATTTATAAAGGGCAATATAACCTGTCAAAAATCTTTATAACTAATAATATATGCACTCTGGTTTGTGGGCAAAGCTCTTTGTGAAAAACCTACAGAATGTTTAGGCTCAGTTCAAGTTTGCTCTACATCAAATCATAATGAAATTATGCAGATATGAGAAAATGTTGAATCACGCCCATAGAGTAGACTTACTTCTATCAAACAGTCACAAAAACTTCATAACAACAAGATATGTTTGTATAACATGTATGCCCCCTATCGGCAGCCAATTTGTCATGTGATCAGGTTATTATGCATGACTTCTGACCCAGTGAACAAGCAATTAATAAGGGTTATCTAGTATCTACTGGTCATGTCTAGTCACAAGGAAATAATTATTGTGACCCCATAGGTTGTGTGCAGCAATAAAAGTTATTAAAAATCTTACCAAATAATATATACATAAATTTTATGAATCACATAGGCCTCATTAATGACAGCCAAGTTAAATTATTACAGTCATAAGACCTTCAAATGTGTATACACAAAGCACATAAAAATATCAACCAAGGCAACTTGAGTTGTCGAGTTATTGGTCAGAAACGGTCATTAAGTACAAGGTCGCTATGACATTGACCCCTTGACCCCGAAATCAATAGGGGTCATCTACTGGTCATGACCAATCATCATACCAAGTTTGAAGTTTCTAGGTCTAAGGGTTCTTTAGTTATTGATTGGAAACCGTTTTTACCTACAAGGTCAATGTGACCTTGACCTTTGACCCCTTGACCCCAAAATCAATAGGGGTCATCTGCTGGTCATGACCAATCATCATACCAAGTTTGAAGTTCCTAGGACTAAGGGTTCTTTAGTTATTGATCGAAAACCGTTTTAACCTACAAGGTCAATGTGACCTTAACCTTTGACCCCAAAATCAATAGGGGTCATCTGCTGGTCATGACCAATCATCATACCAAGTTTGAAATTCCTAGGCCTAAGTGTTCTTTAGTTATTGATCAGAAACCGTTTTTATCTACAAGGTCAATGTGACCTTGACCTTCCCCCTTGACCCCAATATCAATAGGGGTCATCTGCTGGTCATGACCAATCATCATACCAAGTTTGAAGTCTCTAGGCCTAAGAGTTCTTTAGTTATTGATCGGAAACCGTTTTTACCTACAAGATCAATGTGACCTTGAACTTTGACCCCTAAATCAATAGGGGTCATCTGCTGGTCATGACCAATCATCATACCAAGTTTGAAGTTCCTAGGCCTAAGCGTTCTTAAGTTATTGATCGGAAACAGTTTTTACCTACAAGGTCAATGTGACCTTGACCTTTGACCCCTTGACCCCAAAATCAATAGGGGTCATCTGCTGGTCATGACTAATCATCATACCAAGTTTGAAGTACCTAGGCCTAAGCGTTCTTTATTTATTGAACGGAAACCGTTTTCTTCTACAAGGTCAATGTGACCTTGACCTTTGATCCCTTGACCCCAAAATCGATAGGGGTCATCTACTGGTCATGACCAATCACCATACCAAGTTTGAAGTTCCTAGGCCTAAGGTTTCTTTAGTTATCACTCGGAAACCATTTGGTCTACGGACCGACGGACCGACAAGTGCAAAGCAAAATACCCCCTCTTCTTCGAAGTGGGGGCATAATAAGGTACTCAGGCTAGCCACAAATGTGGTTATTACACATGTACATGCATTAAACGAAATAAACAAAAGTTTAATTACTTTTTGTTTCGCAATTTCTCCCTTTACCACACATACGGAAATATTTCCTATTGTAGTTGTTTTTTGTGGTGGTCTACCCTTTGGCAAAGGTGGTGCTTTTCCTGAAAGTAAGCAAAGTATCTGTAAGTACACAGGGTAAATAAATAATACATGCATGTATATTTTTTAAACCCATCTATTTGACTTATTAATAAGCATGTTGTATAGTGACCACAAAAATTAAAAATCTTGAAGGTTATAATTTGAAATATTTTCCGGTCGTCAATTTCTTCCTGAACTATTGAAAGTGTACTGATCAGGCTCTATACTGTAGGTAGCTCAACTTTTGCATCCCTTACGATCCATATTCAAAAGATCCATAAAATAAATTCAAGAAATAAAGGTAAGTACCAAATTTAAGACACAGCAAATCTATTACACAAATTCAAGACATTTAGGTTAGTTCCAAATTAAAAACAGTAAATGTATTACACAAAAAGTCAAGTAATTAAGGTTAGTTCCAAATTCAAAACAGAGTAAATCTATTACATTAAGTCAACAAATTAAGGTTTTATAAGCATATACAAAATTATTGAGTGAGGACTAAAAAGTGTTGGAGCACAACACTAAATACCATATTCCGGTATATACCAAAAAAGTCGCTTGAACTACTAAATGCTAAAATCTTGCATTTTAAATGGCCCATATACACTTCACAACATCTTATTAATTATCTATCTCTTCACACTGATTGATATATGATAATTAAAGAAAAATTCAAGAATCAGCTAAAAAGTAATATTTTTCTAAGTTGTGATTATTATTTCTGCAAGCGTTGAGAGGGTCTGCTCCAACACTATAGTGAGTTAAATTCAATATAATTACCACTAGGTGGCGCTAAATTACTTGAGCTTTGGTAGTAGTCATCATCCTCTTCGTCTGTGTCCATTGGTTTTATATAGGGATTTTCATCATCCGAGTCAGCTCCTGCTAGTCACAAAACAAACATTCAAGACAATAGTTTTAAAGCAGCACGCCTCCAGATTCGTGCTAATTTTCATGAAAATTTAGAACAAGAGGGCCATGATGGCCCTGTGGTCGCTCACCTGTATATAGGCCCCGCCAACCCCCACCCCCTCCCCCCCAACGTTGCAAGGCCAATTTAACCCAAGGGCTTTTATTTGCACAAACTTGGTAGACATCCATAAGAAGATGTTTCATGCTAAACATCTAAGCTCTAGCTCATTTGGCTTTTAAAAAGAAGATTTTTTTAAAGTTTTTACTATACACATATAGTTAAAAACAATGACACCCCTGGGGCTGGGCCAGTTTTGACCACAGGGCTTTTATTTGAACAAACTTTGTAGACACTTACTAGAAGATGTTTCATGCTTAATATCTAAACTCTAGCTATTCCGGTTTTTTCAAAGAAGATTTTAAGTTTTTACTATACACATATAAAGAAAATCAATGACCCCCGGGGCGGGGCCAATTTTGACCCCAGGTCTTTTATTTGAACAAACTTTGTAGACACTCACTAAAACATGTTTCATGCTTAATATCTTAACTCTAGCTATTTGGGTTTTTTTCAAAGAAGATTTTTTAAGTTTTTGCTATACACATATAAGGAAAATCAATGACCCCCGGGGCGGTGCCAATTTTGACCCCAGGGCTTTTATTTGAACAAACTTTGTAGACACCTATTAGAACATGTTTGATGCTAAATATCTTAGCCATAGCTCTTTGAGTTCTTTAAAAGAAGAATTTTTTAAGTTTTTACTATATGCATATAGGGAAAATCAATGACCCCCCGGAGCGGGGCCAATTTTTACCCCAGGGCTTTTATTTGAACAAACTTGGTAGACACTTATTAGAACATGTTTTATGCTAAATATCTTAGCTCTTACTCTTTTGGTTCTTTAAAAGAAGATTTTTTAAGTTTTTACTATATGCATATAGGGAAAATCAATGACCCCCCGGGGCGGGGCCAATTTTGACCCAAGGGCTTTTATTTGAACAAACTTGGTAGAGACCCATTAGAACATGTTTCATGCTAAATATCTTAGCTCTAGCTCTTTGAGTTCTTTAAAAGAAGATTTTTTAAGTTTTTACTATATGCATATAGGGAAAATCAATGACCCCCCGGGGCGGGGACAATTTTGACCCCAGGGCTTTTATTTGAACAAACTTGGTAGACACTCACTAGAAGATGTTTCATGCCAAATATCTAAGCTCTAGCTCTTATGGTTTTTTAAAAGAAGATATTTAAAGTTTTTTCTTTCGGTTGCCATGGCAACCAGAGTTCTGCATGGAATTAAATTCTTTGAACAATTTTTAAAGGTGACCACCAAAGGAACATTCCTGTGAAGTTCGGATGAAATTGGCTCAGTGGTTTATGAGGAGATGTCATTTAAAGTAAAAGTTTACGGACGGACGCCGGACGAAAAGCGATCACAAAAGCTCACCCTGTCACTTTGTGACAGGTGAGCTAAAAATGCATTAAAAGTAAAATATTGTGGAATGAACAAAAGAATATATTTTTCACACTTCAAACAGCACCTACAACCATGTCAACAAACAATTATCATAGTATTGCAAGCAATCCATAAGTCCCATACCGGTTAAAACCCCAGCAACATTCTGAAGGGTCATTGGCCATTCACTAGTGTTTCAATTTTTGTCTATCTTAAGTAAATTTGTTGGAAAAGTTCTTTATAAGTGATCACAAAAAACAGTTTTTATGAACAGACAGACGGACTGAAGGACACTCTAAAATAAATTTTTGAAACATCCCCGTTACCAAAGTATAACATTTTTAGAAGCGAAATTCTTATAAAGAGGAGATAACTCTTGAAATAAAGATGCAAGACATCACACATGATGTGAATGTAACAAAGAACAATTAGTATTGAAGCTGTTGATAATGAATGTTTATTTTGAATTTGAAGTAAAAGAAAGTTGAAAGAATGAATAGGAAAAATTTAAAGTTTAAGGAGGAGATAATTCTGGAATAATGGATGCTAGATTTATAAACCTTGTCATATTATTATGATGTGGGATTTTAAAGTAAATCCTATAAGGAATGAAGAAGTTGGAGTAAAAAATACCAATTTCTCGAAAAAAAAATCTAAGTTCAAGGGGGACATAATTCTGGAAATGGTCTTGCAAGAGTATTGAACCTTCTCAACATTCTCAAAAATGTTGAGTGATAATAAGAAACATATATATGCAGTTTGAAGTAGATACATTAGGAAATAAAGAAGTTATTTAATAAAGACAACATTTTTTTTCCATAAAAATTCTAAGTTCAAGGAAGGTAATACTGAGAAACATTCTGATGGGCCATTCGCCATTCAATTTTACCAGTGAATGAATGACATGAATGAACTTAAATCTTTTGAGTTCTAAGTTTGTCTATATCACAGTAATGTGTTAAGTTTCCCTGCCTAGTAAGGAAATTATGTTTATACAACATTGTCATATTATTACGATGTGGGATTTTAAAGTAAATCCTATAAGGAATGAAGAAGTTGGAGTAAAAAATACCAATTTCTCGAAAAAAAATCTAAGTTCAAGGGGGACATAATTCTGGAAATAGTCTTGCAAGAGTATTGAACCTTCTCACAAATGATTTGAGTGATAATATGAAACATATATATGGGTCGAATTTATTGACAGGTTGATTGATAAAAATGCTTGGGGATATTTCAGTAATTTTCATCAATTTTCGAAATTTTCCAATATTTCTACGTCGCTAACTTAATCACTTATACAGTAAACTTTGAAATCTCACTCACTTGAAAATCTCTTAGATGGTTGCCTTATTGAATCCAGATTGTCAACATATTTCTTCACATTCGTTGCACCAAATTCATTGCTCATAGCTTCATTGAATGCTTCAACTGTATTTGACTTCATGTCACACAAGTATATATCCGTCACAGTGCTTTCTTGAACTTCACGGAAGAAGTTCTTCACAGCTGCCACTATTACAGCGGTAGCCTTTCTTACAGGGTATCTAGAATATAATTCAACTTCTTCTGAATCAGTAATGTAACAAAATTTCTTGCATATCAAACAGGATTATCTACTGTTTACATTGGTGCTAGAAAAAACCTGTCCTACAAAAGTCATGTGCTTTAAATGATGCCATGACTTTTATGAATGAATTGCTATCTTTTTGAATGACATTTTTGCCAATATGAAGGAAGATGTAAATTCATACGCTGCTATAAGAAAATAGTGTTTAATGAAAATATTTATTTTTGTAACTTCTTTCCAAAATATAATTAGTATGTAACAGTAAAATGATAGAAAAAAATAAAAAATAACATGCACAGTCAAGTAATTCCAGTAATTCCAGTAAAGCCCATTGGGCATTATAATTGAGAAAAAAAATAATCTAAGAAAAAGTCAGATCTTTTAGTTTAAAGAAGCTCTATGACAGATTTTTGACTGTAAATAAAATTATACAAATATTAAGTATCTTCTACAAAACCATAGAATCTATGTTAAATAAGTTAAAAGGTCTGTAACCAGTATATTTTCAGTATGGATGTTGATGTAATAAATTGTTAATTAATAAAAAGTTAAACAGATTCTCACCCGTATGTGCCACAACTTAAGGCGGGTATGGCAACTGATGTCAGATCTCTAGTAGAAGCCTGCTGTAGGCATTTAAATACAGCTTCTTTTAGCATCTCATCTTCCTGCTTCATGCCGCCACGCCAAACCGGTCCTCTTACATGTACAATAGCATTTGCCTTAAGCGATCCAGCAGTACTAACAAATGCATCGCCGTCATCTAACCTATCATTCTCTCTTATATAGGCAGCACATTCTTTTTGGATATTCTTACCACCTGTGATTTAGAGAAAAAAAGCAATCATGTAGGCCTTTTATAAAGCATTTTACAAATACTGTCTGACTCAACTTTGTTTCTATATTTCTTTAATAAAACAGCTGTGGTTAGTAGGATATATATATAATATAGTAGTACATTTTCTATGTTTGGAGACCTAAATCAAAGTTGTACATCTTAGGCAGGCCCTACAGTTTCTTTAAATTCGCATATTGGCATATTTAATTAAAATGAACTAGGAAAATGTAATTCTTAAGCAACTTATTCACTCTTTCACCATTGAAACTTGTTTAATATCTTATGACACTGGGCTGAAAAATTTCACATGAAATTTATTCACAAGGGAGCAAATCTCCTACAATTACTTTTTGATTAAACTCCTTGCTATTCCTATCTATTAAATGAACTCTCTAGGAAAATATCTTACATATGTTTCATTTCTCTACAGTAACTACCTTTTAAAGTTGATTGGTCTACAAAAGGCAAATTTCCATAGGTGTATCAAATACATGTATTGATTAAACCACAAGAATTGATCATTTCAATATTTCAAATTGGATCATTTACCACTCAAAATTCATATATATAATTTGTTTGCTTTTTGTTTTTGTCTAAGATACTAAATACTATATGTAGACGTAGTATCATTAACATTTTCAGCATCACAGATTTTCAATTATGAACCTTTTTCACTTTAAAGTGAAATCCATACCTGACAACAAAATTAAAGTTTTGGTATAACAGACCTTCCATTCACCTTTAAGTGTAAGTCATATGTGACAACACTTTCTGAATATCTATAAAAATCTAAAATATATATTGAAATATAAAACCAACCTTTCTTGACAATAGCATTTCCTAACTCTCCAGTCAAGCTAAGTTTATCATCTGCTGAATTCACTATCATATCCACAGTTAGTTCTGTCATATCCCCCTGCATCGTATATACATTTCTACAATCATACACTTTACTGTAGGCCACAATCTTCACTCCTTTTACTCCAATGTTAACCCTGACATCACTAACTATAGGAACGCTCTCATATGGATTGTCATTTATTTCGTCCTCATCATAATCACCTTTCACTGCCACTACACAGTGATGCATACTCTCGATGGTATTAAGGTTGTCTTTTCCTTTTGGTGTTTGCATGTGCTTACTTAAACCAGGTTTAGTCATAATATGTTCTTTCTGTTTTACTTTCTGTAGTAGTTGTTGAAGTTGTTGCAAAGCTTGATGAAGGCCATCTTCAGTCCCACAAACTTCAAACCCCCCATATTCTGCAACTGAAGATATCTGTACATTGTAATTTGTCAAACCCTTAGCTATGTTTGAAATTTCGTTTTTGTGATGCCTCTCAATCAGACGATGGACATTTTTTGTGCACGGAACTTTGGCTTCAACGACTGTGTTTTGACATAGGAAAATTTTAACATTATCTAAAATCTCCTTTGCTATGTCGTCTGTTGCACAAATCTGAACTTTACAAGAATCCTCAGAAACTTTTATCATACATTTTCCTGGATGGTATCCATGCAATTCATCAACTTTAGTTTGCCACTTTTCAGAGTTAACCACAGTTTTTGCAGCTTTTCTTAAGGGTACGGTATGTTCAATAACAGATGTTCGAATGACATCAACACAAAGCTGGATCTGATCTTGGGACGTGCAGTATACTTCTAAATATCCCTCAACAGTGTCCCAAACTGCTGTGACACGAGATGCTTTAAGTTTTTTTACCACATGTTCTTTGGTCTGCTTAAGTACTAACAATCCTGCGGCAAGTTCTGATATTTTCTCAGAGCGATCTATAGCGAAACCGGTCCTCAATTCATACATCTTCAATTTAGCATCTCGTACCTGCCCTAGTGGCCCTTCAAAGAGAATTTCATTTTTGTTCTGATTCATCTTAACTTTCAGGTCCGGGAAAAGTTTTTCCATTTCTGTAGGAAATTTATCAGCTAAAAGCATTCTTGTTTCAATATTTTTCAAGGTTGTGATGGTTTCTTTTATTTCTTTACACTCTTTTTCTACTTCCGCCATAACTTCATTTGTCATATGTTCAATTTTTGTTGAAAGATCTTCAGCTACTTTCTTATTTCCGGCCACTGTTATAACACCTTCATTCTTATTTACAAATATAGCAACTGCTTCAGGATTTTCTATATTGAACTTCTGCAGTTCCTCCATCACCTTCCCCCATATATCCTGCAATATCTGCACCTTTTTCACTATGATAAGTTTCATAATGTCTTCAAAATTTTTCTCTGCTGTGTTTTTCCATGTTTTTATTAATTTGAAGCAGTCTTTGACCTCATGTGTCAATGTGCATTTTAAAATAACTTCTCCACCTTCTTCTGGCCAAACAATTGTAGCATGACAAGAGTCAAGTTGTGTTTGTATTGCCATACGATTAGCATTGGAATGTTTAAAAAACTTTAATTTTTGGGCATCAACATTTTTAAGAACAAGGTCTTCAGGAAGGCGTAATACTCTCTCTGCTACTTCTCCCTCGGGACGACCAAGGCATTCCTGATATCTCTTTACATCAAGTAGCTGTTTACTGAGTGTTTGTTCTTTTCCTAACACGTCATCAATCACTGGATAACAATTGACGAACAAGCAATTATCAAAATATTGCAAGCAATACAAAAGTCCCCTACCGGTTACAACACCAGCAACACTCTGAAGGGACATGGTCATTCAATAATCACATTGCAGAAGACATGAATGAACTTAAACTTATGTTCTAAGTTTGTCTGTATGATAACAATGTGTTAAGTTTCCCTGGCTAATAAGGAAATTATGTTTATACAACAGATTATCAAAAGTTCTAATTTTCTCAGGATGAATATGTTTAAGTAATGTTTAAACTTGTCTCTATCATAAGTAAATTTGTTGGAAAAGTTCAAAGTTTTTTAGTAGAGATCTAACAAACAGTTTTAGGTATGGAAAGACAGGACAGACAAAGGGTTAATCTTTAAACATCGCCAGTTGTCACAGAATATAACATTTTTGGAAGCAAAATTCTTAAACTCACAAGGAGATTACTTTTGAAATAAAGATTATAAACTTATATGCATTGTCATACATGATGTGATTGATGAAAATGAACAATTATATAAAGTTTTAAGTAGGTTTTTAGTAGATACAATTAATAGTAGCAAAGGAAAAAACGTGAAAAAACATCACCATTTATAGTAACAAAGAAGTAAAATATATAACAATTTTTAAATAATTCAAAGCTCAAAATGAATGTAATCATGAAAACCAAGGTGCTAGACTGATAAATCTAATCACATATAATCATATAATGCAGGTGTTGACAATAAACAAATATTTTAAATTTGAATTAATCCATGAAAAACTATGAAAGTTATAAATTAAATAAGGAAAAGTCAAAGTTTAAGGGGGAGAGAATTCTCGAAATATTGACGCAAGATTAATAATCCTTGTCATTTTTTAATAATGTGGGAGGTGGAAGTTTGAAGTAAACCCTTAAAGAATTGAAAAACTATGAGTGAAAATTATAATTTCTAGAAAAAATTCAAGGGTTACATAATTCTAGAAAAAAATCAAGCCAATGTACTTAATCTTCTAACAAATGATTTAAGTGATAATAAGGAACATATACTTGGAATTTGAAGTAGATATCATTAGAAAGAAAAAAATTATAATAAATTATGAAAAACATTTCCATGAAAAGTCTTAAGTTCAAGGATGACAATTCTAATAATATAGATGCTAGAATTGTGAACCTTACCACCTTATGTGTGAGTGATGATAAAAAAACATATATGTGAAGTTCGAAGTAGCTATATTAAATATAAAGAAGTTATGATAATAAAAATATTTCTTCATGAAAAGCCTAAGTTCAAGGGTGGTAATTCTGATAATTTTGGTGCAAGAGTTGTGAACCTTGTCACATATAATGTGGTTGATAATCAGAAACATATATATAATTAAAATTTGAAGTAAATACCATGAGAAATAAAGTTATAGTGAAAAAGACTTTACTATAAACATAAAAACTTCAATCAGAAATCTCGACGCGGCTTGCCTCTTTAGGCGAGTAGGACAACTCTCAATATACTACTAGAATCAAACTTTAAATGATGTGCATAATTTCTATACTGTCATTTATCAATATTTTAGGTTTTATAAAAATATTTTCAGTATGTTTTAAGTTATCACAAATATTGTTTTAGTTGCTATATTTTAAGCTTATTTTTCCCATAGCAACCCGTTTTTTAAAAAAAGAATATAAAAAAGTGATTATTTCCAGAGTGTCATCTACCCATTTATTTCTTTTCAGTACTTTTTCCGATATCACGAGATCCAGTTTCTGTGTTATATTTGCCATATTTTAAGTTTATTTGTTGACATAACAACAATTTTTTCCACATAGGAAGGCATGCATATTCTCCAGGCATCTATCCATACATATTTTAAGGTTCATAACAATATTTTTGTACATTTTGTGTTATCACTGGATCTAGTTTTGTGCACGGACTGACTGACAGACAGACGGATGAACAGACAGGGTAAACCTCAAGTCCCCCCTCCAGTTAAACCGGTTGAAGATTTTGAAGCTTTATGCCATGGAAAAAGGTACAGTACAATTGATGGTAAAGAAATCTGTTTGGAAGAAAAAGACTGGTTGTTACCGAGAGCTGTTGATCTACAGAGAGGTTTACATTGATGTGGCTCTTACTTTGACAAGAAATAATACTGTTGTTGATAAGATATCATTACTCTAAAGAGAGTCATTCAACGGAGATAACAATATACACTTTTAGAAAATAGCAGAGTTTGCAAAGTACACCTTAAGAATATCTTTATTTTGAAGTATATAAGAACAAAAAATCACGAACGACACATCTCCCCCCCCCCCTACGAGCCCCTTACTCATACTGTTGGTAATCTTGTTATAGAGACATGCCATAAATTGGTATCTGGAAGTGTTTAGTCATGGAAAAAGAAAAATAATGACCAAAATATAACCTTGACCCATGACCAAGTCGCCTCTTAATCTATTAAAGCCATATACTGGTCATGACTAATAATCAGACTAACTTGGACATTTGTAAGACTTGTCGTCCAATAGTTATTAATCGGAAACCATTTTTATATTTGAGGTAACTGTTATCTTTAGCTTGACTTTGACCTACTGACTATAAAAACAATAAAGGTCATCTCCTAGTTATGACCAATCAATATGTAAAATGTGAAGAATTGGTAACTAATTTGTGTCAAGAGTATAAGCAGTAATTATTTTAACATTCATGGTTATTGGGACCTTGACGTTTGAAGAAGTGATCTCAAAAATGGATCATGTACTAATGTTGATCAATTACAAGAGCGATCAGTAATCACATGTGTCGCCTCATGATGGCCAATTTCATGTTGGGACAAATTTTGTGACAGACGGACAGACAGACAGACGGACAGTGCACAACTAGACTTGGTACTGATCATTCCTGTAAAGTTTGGATAAAATTGCACCAGTAGTTTATGAGGAGTAGTCCGGACAAGCTTTTGCGTATCTGGCAACACACAGAAAAAAAACACCTTTTTATCAAAGGGCCATAACTCAGCCAAAAATCATTCAACCGGAAAACCCGTGCAATATTCGCAAGGACTTGAGCTACAGATCAATCCTTTTAAGTTTCATTGAAATTGCATTAGTGGTATAAGAGAAGTAGTCCGGACAAACTTTAAAAATAAAATTTATTAAAGGGCCATAACTCAAACAAAAATCATTGAACCGGAAAATGCTGACAATATGCACAACTATACTTGGTACTGATCATTCCTGTAAAGTTTGGATGAAATTGCACCTGTAGTTTATGAGGAGTAGTCCGGACAAGCTTTTGTGTATCTGGCAACACACAGAAAAAGAAACCTTTTTATCAAAGGGCCATAACTCGGCCAATAATCATTCAACCGGAAAACCCTTGTAATATGCACAAGGACTTGAGCTACAGATCAATCCTGTAAAGTTTCATTGAAATTGCATTAGTGGTATAAGAGAAGTAGTCCGGACAAACTTTTAAATGAAAAATTATTAAAGGGCCATAACTCTGACAAAAATCATTGAACCGGAAAATGCTGACAATATGCACAACTAGACTTGGTACTGATCATTCCTGTAAAGTTTGGATGAAATTGCACCAGTAGTTTATGAGGAGTAGTCGGGACAAGTTTTGTGACGGACGGATGGACAGACAGACAGACAGACAGACGGACAGACGGACAAGTGATCCCTATATGTCGCCACTACTCCGTAGAGGCGACACAAAAATGGGAAACACAAACACTTGCTAACAAGTAGTTTTGAAGATAATGAGTGGAACACATTCTGACATTTAATGCCCTATGACCCTGACCTTTGAGCTTAAGAACCAAAAATCAATAGGGGCCATCTACTAGTTATAACCAATCAATATGTGAAAAATAAAGACTTAGTGATTAATATTTTACAACATAATAAGCGGAAACCATTGACATTTAAGGCCCCTGTGACCTTTAACTTTGAACAAGTGAGCCAAAAATCAACAGGGGTTATCTACTACATATGACAAATCAATATGTGAAATACGAAAATTTTGTGATAAATAGCTTTAAGGACAATGAGCGGAACCCTGTTAGACATTCCAGGCCTCTGTGACCTTTACCTTTGACCACGGGACTCGAAATCAATAGGAGTCATTTTTCTAGTTATGACCAAACAGTATGTAAAATATGAAAACTTAGTGATAAAAGCTTTAAACATAATCAGCGAAAACCATGCTATCTACTACCAATGGACAGACAGATTGATTTAAAGACTCTGTGACCTTGACCTTTAACCTAAAGACCTAAAATCAAGAGGGATCATTTTCTAGTTATCAATATGTGAAATCTAAAAAATTGGTTACTAATTTGTGTCAAGAGTATAAGCAGAAATATAAAGACTTAGTGATAAATAGTTTTCAAGATAATGAGCGGAAACCATTCTGACATGAAAGGCCCCCTGTAACCCAGACCCTCAAACTAGTCACCCCAAAATCAATAGGGGTCATCTAGTACATATGACTTATCAACATATATAATACTGTAATTATGAATTCTTTGAGATGAATAATTTTCTTGATAATGAGTGGAAACCATTCTTACATTTAAGGCCACTGAAATTTATCTTTGACCTAGTGACCCCAAAATCAATAGTTATGACCAATCAGTATATGAAATATGAAGCCTTTGTGATAATAAGTTTTTAAGATAATCAGCGGAAACCATGTGGTCTCCCGGCGAAAAGATAGACAGACCAACAATCAAATAAAATATATGCCCCCTCTTTTTTAAAGGGGGCATAATATTTAATTCTCAGATCATCAAAAATGTTTAGAATATCCTTCAGGCTCTATTCTCCGAGGTATTAATATGACCTAAGCTGGATATGTACATTATTTATAATGCACCTATCAAATCAATTATGAAGTTATATTGAGCCGAAATTAAAAAATCACCCTGCAAAGTGTTGGATAGTATATGTAGTAAAGACAAATGAACATTTTCACTGTGACATGGTGACTTAAAGGTTTTACTTTTGGAAGGTAAAGCAAACAAAAGACCCACATGAAAATTTAAGGAGCCCTTAATAAAGTTAGGAAGCTCCTTGGTAACATAAAAAGCTCCTCTTAACCTCTAGAGACATAAAATGACCCCCATTATCCTATACAAGAGCCACCACCGGGCGGGAAAATGATATATTTTTTATTACTTTTTCTTTAAGCAAAGACATAATAGATTTAAATTAAAAATCTTTAAATTATTAGTTTTCGTCTTATATAATTTTAATAGGTATGTCTAGTCACACTTGTTGTTTTGTCCAAGTATGAATCATTTCAACGATATTCAATGTTCAGTTTTTCATCTGAAACTGTGCACATTGTTCAAATATCAAAGGACAAGAGAGTAGTTTACTGCATCAAAATTTAGGTCAGTTGATATCTAAGTTTATATCTATAAAATGTGCACATGGTCCAAGTGTCATTGCTGTTCAGCTAAGGACATGAATGTAGGTCACTTTGTCAAATTATCTAGGTCAGCATATATTAAAGTTAAATTGCACATACAATGTACACAAATCTTATTGCAATAGAAAAACATAAGATATTTTTATGAACTTGAGCTTGACGGTGAATTAGAGGTCGAGGTCTTGTTTTAAGTATCATAAAAATTAAAATTAATTAATTTAACCAAAATTCAATAAATTGATCTTGACGGTCAAGATCATTTAATTCTTAAAGTCAAGGGTTGTTCAGCCTTTTACAAGGTCTTATTCAAAAGGTTGTTTTGTTCTAGTATGAAGATAATGCCTAATAATTTCCAAGTTACAGTCAATTAAAGAAATTGAAAAAAAAAGCAAAAAACAATTCTAGCTATAAACTTATTGTTCAATATATTGCCCCGCATAAATGTAAAGAGCCTATTACTTTGCACACCTAAGAAGCCCTTTGTAAACCTTCATAGCGTCCTTTAAACTATAAAGCGCTTATATGCCTATGAAGCTCTTTGTTATAGCCACTTATACATTTTAAGAGTCCCTCCTCAATTCATTGCCAAATTTTTCACGGTTCTCTCCTCAAGATGATGGAACATTGGTAAATATTTTGTAAATTTAACATTTTTTGTGTTGTTTATGTCAACTACATAAATAGACAGCAACAGAGTCAGGAAAAATTTGATGCTGATCAATACTTGAACAAACAATATCACAATACTGACCCCGACTATCAATGACCAAATCTCCTATATAAAATACAGTATTATTTCCTATACTACATGATGCATTTAATTCTTCCATTGACTCCAACATAAGCTTTTGAATATCAGTAATACAATCATGATCGCTACTAATGTTATTACAAATGTCACGACGTATTGTTCTCCTGTATTCCTGAACACGAGAGTCTTCTGACACAGTATCATATATGTATTTTGAAACATGTGTTGCTGATCTAGGTTCAAGACCACATAGCATAATGATAACATTTGACTGCTCTAATAAGTCATTTACTGTTGAACATTTCTGAAAAACCTCATTAATAAATTTCTTGGCTAATTCAACATTTCCTGTACTATCTGATGAACACATTTTTGCATTGAAATTTATACCAATATTCACTGCAGCCAGAAATTCTTGCATTGATTTGTGAATGAAAGAGAACAATGAGCTTTTAGGTTTGGATACAGAAAAAGAAGGACATTTATCTTCTGTCAAAATCCCCAGTTTCAGACATGTTTGTCGCACATCTTGTGATATTTTCAAATCATCAAACACAGATTTGTCAAATGTTAAGGACTTATCCTTAGGATAATTGAACAATGTCTCATAAGCCAAGCGTGACACACCATATATAAGATGACTATTTAATCTACATATCTCTACATCTGTTAAATACTGAGGGAGTTCAACATTCTGAGAACTTTCCATACATTCTGTATTATTTCCTAAAGTTTTTTTGATATTCCAGGTGAAATAAAGTTCTAACATACCAGTATCAATAGCACACCTTGAGGTTTTATCGAGTTTACCATCAACCATAGACAAACCAATTGTTGCAGCATAATTTGGTACCTGTTTCAGGCCAACCACAGACGGTATCCTAAGCTTTTGTTCACACACATTAGGATCTAATGATTCCTTCAATGCTGTTTATTGTTTTCTTAATCATTTCTTTTTCATGTGTTTTATCAAACCTTTTAATTTCAATAATTGATGAATCTCTCTATTACTTACTCTCAAACTGTGAATTTTCCATGGCCGTGATGTAGTAACAATTGTGTATTTTTTTTGTAAAGTCACGTTCAGGAAGGCCTGCCTGGAACTCATTTCTAGTCTCACTGTCAAAAGAACCATTCATCTAAACCATCAAGCAAAATAATTATCTTTTCAGAATCATTTTCCAGAAGTTTGCTTAAATTTTTTTATCTTATCATATCGCATTTCAAGCATTTCTTGGATACTTCGGATCTTTATGCTATGTCTAAGAGAAATATAAAACATGAAATCAAATTTCTTCTCATTTCCTTGACTCCTTCAAACTCATCATCTTCATTGTGTCCATCACTGTGTGCCATACACCAACAGTTGATCAAATATTTACAGAAACTACTCTTACCAGACCCTGCATCTCCAACAACATAAATAAATTTCTGTGGTTCCCCGTTCGTTGTGAAAATCTCTGACATGGACCCTATTTCTTTTTCCTCAGACTCCCCTCTATTCTTTTCTATCTTGCTTGTTATAGTGGGTCTTATATAAACGTCACTGAAATTATAATTTTCCTCATCTGGTTGTAAAGGTATTGCTGATACCTTAAGTACATCACTGCGATAATGTTCCATCAATTGAGTACTACAATCTGAAATTTATTAAACAGCCCATACAATCAGACATGCTTACAAATAATCAAAAATATATCAAGATTCCCTCACAAGAAATTTGTGAAATACAGACAATCTAGAGAAAGCTCAAGACATTGAAATGATGATTTTGTATTAAGTGTTGTTTTGTTAAAGTATAAATTAAATACAAAAATATATGTTATTGTTATTGTGAGCAAAACAAAATAAAAGCTTAGATATTTTTTGATTCTATATATATCTAGAATTACGAAAATGCATAATTACTATAAAGGTAACAAGAGGGCCATGATGGCCCTGAGGTCGCTCACCTGTATATAGGCCCCCCAACCCCCACCCCCAACGTTGCAGGGCCAATTTAACCCAAGGGCTTTTATTTGCACAAACTTGGTAGACACCCATAAGAAGATGTTTCAGCTCTAGCTCATTGGGCTTTTTAAAAGAAGATTTTTTTTAAAGTTTTTGCAATACACATATAAAGAAAATCAATGACCCCCGGGGCGGGGCCAATTTTTTGACCCCAGGGCTTTTATTTGAACAAACTTTGTAGACACTCACTAAAAGATGTTTCATGCTTAATATGTTAACTCTAGCTATTTGGGTTTTTTCAAAGAAGATTTTTAAGTTTTTACTATACACATATAAGGAAAATCAATGACCCCCTGGGGCGATGTCAATTTTGACCCCAGGGCTTTTATTTGAACAAAACATGGTAGACACCTATTAGAACATGTTTGATGCTAAAGATATTAGCCATAGCTCTTTGAGTTCTTTAAAGGAAGATTTTTAAAGTTTTTACTATATGCATATAGGGAAAATCAATGACCCCCGGGGCGGGGCAATTTTGACCCCAGGGCTTTTATTTGAACAAACTTGGTAGACACTTATTAGAAAATGTTTCATGCTAAATATCTTAGCCATAGCTCTTCGAGTTCTTTAAAAGAAGATTTTCTAAGTTTTTACTATATGCATATAGGGAAAATCAATGACTCCCCGGGGCGGGGCCAATTTTGACCCCAGGGCTTTTATTTGAACAAACTTGGTAGACACTTATTAGAACATATTTCATGCTCAATATATTAGTCATACCTCTGTGAGTTCTTTAATAGAAGATTTTTTTAAGTTCTTACTATATGCATATAGGGAAAATCAATGACCCCCCGGGGCGGGGCCAATTTTGACCCAGGGCTTTTATTTGAACAGACTTGGTAGACAACCCATTAGAACATGTTTCATGCTAAATATCTTAGCTCTAGCTCTTTGGGTTCTTTAAAAGAAGATTTTTTTTAAATTTTTACTATATGCATATAGGGAAAATAAATGACCCCCCGGGGCGGGGCCAATTTTGACCCCAGGGCTTTTATTTGAACAAACTTGGTAGACTATTATTAGAACATGTTTCATGCTAAATATCTTAGCTCTAACTCTTTTGGTTCTTTAAAAGAAGATTTTTTAAGTTTTTACTATATGCATATAGGGAAAATCAATGACCCCCTGGGGCGGGGCCACTTTTGACCCAAGGACTTTTATTTGAACAAACTTGGTAGATACTTATTAGAACATGTTTCATGCTCAATATCTTAGCCATACCTCTGTGAGTTCTTTAACCCTTTACCAGATATATACGCGAAACAACGCATTTTCGACCCCCCCTTTTTTTAGGCCTCTAATAGTGAAAAAATGTCCTATTTGGGCCCCAAACACATGTTTTCGTTTGAGAAATGTTGGTCAAAAAATTGAGCACTTTTTCGGCGCCGCCCCCCATCCAAAAGATACATCAGGGGGTTGCCAGAAGGGGGATGTGCCCCCTTCTGTTAGGGGGGTTTGAAGGAGGGCGGAGTCCCCCTCATCGCCAAGAACATTTTGGACTTGTGAGAGGCTAAAAATGACCCCAGGTCGATCATAATATAACGTGTAACCAACGCTGAAATGCCTTTGACTCTATATCAATCCCTTTGAGAAGTTGCAGCACTTTGAAATAAATTTTTGATGGAAAAAAACGAGGCAAAATAGTGATTTTTTGGCAATTTTGAGATGTCCCCTCGTTGCCATGGTAACAGGAAATTTAAGACCGAGCATGTCGTCACAAAGGCAATGGTCCAGTCAACATTTGTGCCAAGTTTGATTAGTATTGAAGCATTTTTCATAGTTTCATAGCAGTTTGAACTTGTAAGAGGAGGCTTTTCAGTAAAAATGGCCATTTTTCACAATATGCTCATGGGGGAAAGGGTTAAAAGAAGATTTTTTAAGTTTTTACTATATGCATATAGGGAAAATAAATGACCCCCCGGGGCGGGGCCAATTTTGACCCCGGGGCTTTTATTTGAACAAACTTGGTATACACCCATTAGAACATGTTTCATGCTAAATATCTTAGCTCTAACTCTTTTGGTTCTTTAAAAGAAGATTTTTTAAGTTTTTACTATATGCATATAGGGAAAATCAATGACCCCCGGGGGCGGAGCCAATTTTGACCCCGGGGCTTTTATTTGAACAAACTTGGTATACACCCATTAGAACATGTTTCATGCTAAATATCTTAGCTCTAACTCTTTTGGTTCTTTAAAAGAAGATTTTTTAAGTTTTTACTTTATGCATATAGGGAAAATCAATGACCCCCTGGGGCAGGGCCAATTTTGACCCCAGGGCTTTTATTTGAACAAACTTGGTAGACACTTATTAGAACATGTTTCATGCTCAATATCTTAGCCATACCTCTGTGAGTTCTTTAAAAGAAGATTCTTTAAGTTTTTACTATATGCATATAGGGAAAATCAATGACCCCCCGGGGCGGGGCCAATTTTGACCCAAGCTCTTTTATTTGAACAAACTTGGTATACACCCATTAGAACATGTTTCATGCTAAATATCTTAGCTCTAGCTCTTTGGGTTCTTTAAAAGAAGATATTTTAAGTTTTGACTATATGCATATAGGGAAAATAAATGACCCCCCGGGGCGGGGCCAATTTTGACCCAAGGGCTTTTATTTGAACAAACTTGGTAGACACTCACTAGAAGATGTTTCATGCCAAATATCTAAGCTCTAGCTCTTATGGTTTTTTAAAAGAAGATATTTAAAGTGTTTTCTTTCGGTTGCCATGGCAACCAGAGTTCTGCATGGAATTAAATTCTTTGAACAATTTTTTAAGGTGACCAACCAAAGGAACATTCCTGTGAAGTTTGGATGAAATTGGCTTAGTGGTTTATGAGGAGATGTCATTTAAAGTAAAAGTTTACGGACGGACTGACGGACGGACAGACGCCGGACGAAAAGCGATCACAAAAGCTCACCCTGTCACTTTGTGACAGGTGAGCTAATAAAAACATAACAGGTTTTGATAAAAGTAATTCTTACATAATTATGTAAGCCTACTAGGTCATAAATGTTTTTGTCCCTTTACTATTATTTGTAAACAATCGATTTAATACACTGCAAGTATAAAATAAATGGTGAAATCGTAATATATGTTCAAACAAATGACTTTCATATAAAATATATTACTATTAACTCAATTATCACAAAATCAAAGCTAAATAATGAGCATGATAACCGAAGGCTTAATTTCCGTAATTGTACGGTGCGGTACAAAAAACATCCAAGAAACAAGAGGGCCATGATGGCCTTGAGGTCGCTCACCTGTATATAGGCCCCCCCCCAACCCCAGGGCCAATTTTTACCCTAGGGCTTTTATTTGTTTATTTAAACAGACTTGGTAGACAACCATAAGAAGATGTTTCATGCTAAACATCTAAGTTCTAGCTCATTGGGTATTTTAAAAGAAGATTTTTTAAGGTATTTACTATACACATATAGTTAAAAACAATGACACCCCTGGGGCAGGGCCAGTTTTGACCCCCGGGCTTTTATTTGAACAAACTTTGTAGATATTTACTTAAAGATGTTTTCATGCTTAATATCTAAACTCTAGCTATTTGGGTTTTTTCAAAGAAGATTTTTAAGTTTTTACTATACACATATAAGGAAAATCAATGACCCCCCCGGGCGGGGCGAGTTTTGATCCCAGGGCTTTATTTGAACATACTTGGTAGACACCCATTAGAACATGTTTCATGCTAAATATCTTAGCTCTAGCTCTTTGAGTTCTTTAAAAGAAGATTTTTTAAGTTTTTACTATATGCATATAGGGAAAATCAATGACCCCCTGGGGCGGGGCCAATTTTGACCCCAGGGCTTTTATTTGAACAAACTTAGTAAACACTCACTAGAAGATGTTTCATGCTAAATATCTTAGCTCTAGCTCTTTGGGTTCTTTAAAAGAAGATTTTTTAAGTTTTTACTATATGCATATAGGGAAAATCTATGACCCCCTGGGGCGGGGTCAATTATGACCCCAGGGCTTTTATTTGAACAAACTTGGTAGGCATTCACTAGAAGATGTTTCATGCCAAATATCTAAGCTCTAGCTCTTATGGTTCTTTAAAAGAAGATTTTTTAAGTTTTTACTATATGCATATAGGGAAAATCAATGACCCCCCTGGGGCGGGGCCAATTTTGACCCCAGGGCTTTAATTTGAACAAACTTGGTAGACACTCACTAGAAAATGTTTCATGCTTAATATCTTAGCTCTAGCTCTTTGGGTTTTTTAAAAGAAGATTTTTAAGTTTTGACAATATGCATATAGGGAAAATCAATGACCCCCAGGGGCGGGGCCAATTTTGACCCCAGGGCTTTTATTTGAACAAACTTGGTAGACACTCACTAGAAGATGTTTCATGCCAAATATCTAAGCTTTAGCTCTTATGTTTTTTTAAAAGAAGATATTTAAAGTGTTTTCTTTCGGTTGCCATGGCAACCAGAGTTCTGCATCGAATTAAACTCTTTGAACAATTTCTAAAGGTGACCACCAAAGGAACATTCCTGTGAAGTTTGGATGAAATTGGCTTTGTGGTTTATGAGGAAATGTCATTTAAAGTAAAAGTTTACGGACGGACTGACGGACGGACAGACGCCGGACGAAAAGCGATCACAAAATCTCACCCTGTCACTTTGTGACAGGTGAGCTAATAAAAACATAACATGTTTTGGTAAAAGTAATTCTTACATAATTATGTAAGCCTACTAGGTCATAAATGTTTTTGTCCCTTTACTATTATTTGTAAACAATCGATTTAATACACTGCAAGTATAAAATAAATGGTGAAATCGTAATATATGTTCAAACAAATGACTTTCATATAAAATATATTACTTTTAACTCAATTATCACAAAGTCAAAGCTAAATAATGAGCATGATAACCGAAAGCTTAATTTCCGTAATTGTACGGTGCGGTACAAAAAACATCCAAGAAACAAGAGGGCCATGATGGCCCTGAGGTCGCTCACATGTATAAAGGACCCCCCACCCCCGGGCTAATTTTTACCCAAGGGCTTTTATTTGTTTATTTGAACAGACTTGGTAGACAACCATAAGAAGATGTTTAATGCTAAACATCTAAGTTCTAGCTCATTGGGTTTTTTAAAAGAAGATTTTTTAAGGTTTTTACTATACACATATAGTAAAAAACAATGACACCCCTGGGGCAGGGCCAGTTTTGACCCCCGGGCTTTTATTTGAACAAACTTTGTAGATATTTACTTAAAGATGTTTCATGCTTAATATCTAAACTCTAGCTATTTGGGTTTTTTCAAAGAAGATTTTTAAGTTTTTGCTATACACATATAAGGAAAATCAATGACCCCCCCGGGCGGGGCGACTTTTGACCCCAGGGCTTTAATTTGAACATACTTGGTAGACACCCATTAGAACATGTTTCATGCTAAATATCTTAGCTCTCGCTTTTAGAGTTCTTTAAAAGAAGATTTTTTAAGTTTTTACTATATGCATATAGGGAAAATCAATGACCCCCTGGGCGGGGCCAATTTTGACCCCAGGGCTTTTATTTGAACAAACTTAGTAAACACTCATTAGAAGATGTTTCATGCTAAGTATCTTAGCTCTAGCTCTTTGGGTTCTTTAAAAGAAGATTTTTTAAGTTTTTACTATATGCATATAGAGAAAATCAATGACCCCCTGGGGCGGGGTCAATTATGACCCCAGGGCTTTTATTTGAACAAACTTGGTAGGCATTCACTATAAGATGTTTCATGCCAAATATCTAAGCTCTAGCTCTTATGGTTCTTTAAAAGAAGATTTTTTAAGTTTTTACTATATGCATATAGGGAAAATCATTGACCCCCCGGGGCGGGGCCAATTTTGACCCCAGGGCTTTAATTTGAACAAACTTGGTAGACACTCACTAGAAGATGTTTCATGCTTAATATCTTAGCTCCAGCTCTTTGTGTTCTTTAAAAGAAGATTTTTTAAGTTTTTACTATATGCATAAAGGGAAAATCTATGACCCCCTGGGGCGGGGCCAATTTTGACCCCAGGGCTTTTATTTGAAAAAACTTGGTAGACATTCACTAGAAGATGTTTCATGCTAAATATCTAAGCTCTAGCTCTTATGGTTCTTTAAAAGAAGATTTTTTAAGTTTTTACTATATGCATATAGGGAAAATCAATGAGCCCCGGGCGGGGCCAATTTTGACGCCAGGGCTTTAATTTGAACAAACTTGGTAGACACTAACTAGAAGATGTTTCATGCTTAGTATCTTAGCTCTAGCTCTTTGGGTTCTTTAAAAGAAGATTTTTTAAGTTTTTACTATATGCATATAGGGAAAATCAATGACCCCCTGGGGCGGGGCCAATTTTGACCCCAGGGCTTTTATTTGAACAAACTTGGTAGACATTCACTAGAAGATGTTTCATGCTAAATATCTAAGCTCTAGCTCTTACGGTTCTTTAAAAGAAGTTTTTTAAATTTTTACTATATGCATATAGGGAAAATCAATGACCCCCCGGGGCGGGGCCAATTTTGACCCCAGGGCTTTTATTTGAACAAACTTGGTAGACACTCACTAGAAGATGTTTCATGCCAAATATCTAAGCTCTAGCTCTTAAGGTTGTTTAATAGAAGATATTTAAATATTTTTCTTTCGGTTGCCATGGCAACCAGAGTTCTGCATGGAATTAAATTCTTTGAACAATTTTTAAAGGTGACTACCAATGGAACATTCCTGTGAAGTTTGGATGAAATTGGCTCAGTGGTTTATGTTGAGATTTAAAGCAAAAGTTTACGGACGGACGGACGGATGGACGCCGGACAAAAAGCGATCACAAAAGCTCACCCTGTCACTTTGTGACAGGTGAGCTAAAAAAATGGGGGCCTCCATTACTAAACACAATTTAGACTTCTTTCGCTGTGTTTTGTACATTAAGGACTGAAATTGGTGGGTTTTATTTGCAAAACGGCTAAAAATTGATCTTTTTGAGAACCCTGCCACATTATTTTGATGAATTTTTTTTCTTATGGTAATTTTTCGTGGCCAAAAATCTACTGGCCCATCGGACAACCAACTTTGCAATAATCACCGGACCGATGCTAAATTTAGTGGCCTCGAGCCTCGGACTGGCACTTATTTCAAAGACTAGCGTTTTTAACAAAATGCCTTTTCATTATCTACAATGTATATGACATGTCTGTTTTAGCCTTTTCATATTATATATAACATACCTGATTAAGCCTTTTTCATATTCTATATAACATACCTGTTTTAGCCTTTTCATATTGTATATAACATACCTAATTAAGCCTTTTTCATATTCTATATAACATACCTGTTTTAGCCTTTTCATATTGTATATAACATACCTGATTTAGCCTTTTCATATTCTATATAACATACCTAAATTAGCCTTTTCATATTCTATATAACATACCTGATATAGCCTTTTCATATTGTATATAACATACCTGATTTAACATTTTCATATTCTATATGACATACCTGATATAGCCTTTTCATTTTCTATATAACATATCTGATTTAGCCTTTTTATATCCTATATAACATACCTGATTTAGCCTTCACCTATTCTATATACCATACATGATTCAGCCTTTTCTTACTCTATACAACATACCTGATTTAGCCTTTTTCATATTTTATATATTAACATTCCTTCTAACCTATTCATATGCTATATAACATGCCCTGATTTAGCGTTTTTCTTATTATTTATAGCATACCTGATATTCTATATAACATACCTGATTTCGCCTTTTCATATTGAAACTGTTTTTGTTGAGGAGAATCTTCTACCTTGCGTCTTTTTATCTCCTACAACATAAATAATAATACAAATAATTGTGTTTTGTTTAATAATTTTCAAAAGTATCTATTGTATACAATAATATTGTCATTTTAATATTGAAATTGAAGAAAAATAGTATTCACTTTCATTAGCAAACAGTGTCCAAAATATATCTAAACAAGAGGGCCATAATGGCCCTGAAATCGCTCACCTTCATAAAGGCCTCCGGGGCGGGCAAATTTTAACCGACGGGCTTTTTTTTTGGACAAACTTGGTAGACACCCATTTGAAGATTTTTCATGATAAATATCTAAGCTCTAGCTGTAAGAAGATTTTTTAACCTTTTACCCCATGAGCATATTGCGAAAAATGGCCGTTTTCATTGAAAAGCCTCCTGTAACAAGTTCAAACTGCTATGAAACTATGAAAAATGCTTCAATGAAACTTGGCACAAATGTTGACTACATGTACACCATAGCCTCTGTAACAGCATGCTCAATGGTAAATTTCCTGTTACCATGGCAAAGGGGGGACATCTCAAATTTGCCTAAAATCACTATTTTGCATTGTTTTTTTTTTCCATCAAAAGTGATTTCAAAGTGCTGCAACTTCTCAATGAATTGAGATAGAGTAAAAGGCTTTTCAGCGTCTGTTACTAGTTACCCTAAGATCGACCTGTGGCCATTCAGCCTGTCACATGTCCAAAATTTTCTTGGCGAGGACAGGGACTCCGCCCCCTTCAAACCCCCAAACAGAAGGGGGCACATCCCCCTTCTGGCAACCCCCTGATGTAATATTTGGATGGGGGACGGCGCCGAAAAAGTGGTCACTTTTTTATCAACATTTCTCAAACGAAAAACAGTGTTTTGGGGCCTAAATAGGGCATTTTTTCACTGTTTGAGGCCTCAAAAAAAGGGGGGGGCAAAAAGCCGTCGAAACACGCTTATATAAGGGAAAAGTTAAGTTTATACTATCAACATATAAGGAAGAACAAATTTTACCCCATCCCCCCTCTGGGCGGGGCCAACTTTGTCCCCAGGGCTTTTATTTAAACAAACTTGGTAGTCACTCACTAGAAGATAGTTCATACTTGATATCTAGCTCTAGCTCTTTGAGTTTTTTTAAAAGATTTTTTTTAAAGTTTGTACTATATACATATAAGGAAAAATCAATAATCCCTATGGCGGGCCAATTTTAACCCCAGGGCCTTAATTTGAACAAAAATGGTAGACACCCATTAGAAGATGTTTCATGATAAATATCTTAGCTCTAGCTCTAAGGGTGTTTTTAAAGATTTTTTTTAAAGTTTTTACTATAAAAATATAAGGAAAACCAATGATCCCCGGGGAGGGGCCAATTTTGACCCCAGGACCCTTATTTGAACAAACTCTGTAGACACCCACTGGAAGATGTTTCATGCTTGATATCTAAGCTCTAGCTATTTGGGCTTTTTAAAAGTAGATTTTTTAAGTTTTTACTATAAACAAGTAAGGATAAGCAATGACCCCGCAAGGGACCAATTTTGACACCAGGGCATTTATTTGAAGAAACTTGGTAGACACTGCCTGGATGATGTTTCATGCCAAATATTTGAGCTCTACCCTTTCGATTTTCTAAAAGAAGATATTTTTAGTTTTTTTTTTCTTTTGGTTGCCATGGCAACCAGAGTTCTGCTTAGAATGTAATTCTTTTAACAATTTTTAAAGTTGACTACCAAAGGAACATTCCTGTGAAGTTTGAATGAAATTGGCTTAGCGATTTATGAGGAGACTTCTTTTAAAGTAAAAGTCGACGACGGACAGACGAAAAGCGATCACAAAAGCTCACCATGTCACTTTGCGACAGGTGAGCTAAAATTATCTATTCAATGAAAATCAATTTCATTGAAATGGGACAATTCTCTACAGAGAATGCCTAATTTCGACATTTTTGGGTGCAATCATACATAATTTTACAAATGAGTATTGAAAGGTTCTCCAAAGATATTGGAATTGAAGGACTATAAAAAAAATTGGCTTAGCAGTTTATGAGATGTTGTTTAAAGTAAAAGTTTACGGCGGATGCCGGACAAAAGGCAAAAACAAAAGCTCACCATGTCACATTGTGATAGGTGTACCAAAACAAAACAGTCTATAGTCCATACTTATTTATGCTACCTTTACCCCATTGATACACCCCTTTTTTATTTTTTATTTATTTGCAGTCAGGTCTTTAGTTGCTGCATTTGAACCATTAAAGTTATGAAAACTTGCAATTGAGCTTGATCAGCCAAAATGAAGTCTTTAAACTTGCCCATGCTACCACGTGTATTAAGAAGCAAAATTTGTTATATGCGCTCACTGTAAATCCCCCAAACCCTACCCCCCGATCATTTCCTATATATCTTTAATGTATTTTAAAGCGACTTTTGCTCAATGCGATCGGCAACAGCTAATTAGTCAGCTAATTGATATTAAACGACCTTTTAAATTGTAAAACACGGATTTTACTGCAGACATATTCTAAAAGTGCTCCTACCTGTCAAGTGAAAGACTCCTCGTGACTTCACAAGTGTCAACAATCATAACAAAATATATAAATGTGTGAAGAACTGTATCTCCCAAACTGTTTTTAGCGTATGCAATTGAAGTTAATTATAGGTGTTACATGTATTATCTAATATAAATGATAGAACAATGCAACACCCTGTCCTTACCGAGATTGTGTATACGCTTCACTGTTGATTTTTTGACTGCATTGAAATGACCTTGAACTTTTATAATCAGCAATCAAATTAATAGCTACAGTTACATGTAGTTTGTTTCTTTGAATTGAAAATCACCACAGAAAACATTTACACAAATTAGATTTTACGTGTCGAGAACAAGGAAAAGCAATGTAGTACAGTTGCTTGAAAATTTGAGAACATGAAAAACATGTAGGTAACGGATCAAAGCTGTTTTGTCAATAAATATCAGAAAGTTATTTTTTTTATTTGAACATCTAATGAGATGATCACAGTGTTATAATTATTAAACATTTATATAAATTAAGTTGAAAAAACTTCCCCACCGGGGAGGAAAGATGACGTATAAAATTTTCCTTTTTTAACATGCCTTGTCTTAAGAGACTGTTTTGTTAAATGACACTTTCTAGAAGGTTTAACATTATAGAGGCATAATTTATAGGTCCTCAGTCAAGTCACTTTCCTATTTAAAGAAAAAGTTATAAACATGATACTAAGGTATGGCTCTATTTGACCCATGTTTCATAACTTAGGCAATGCTTCATACTAAATATTAGGGATGGCAACGAGTAGCCGGTTAACTGAGTACTCGATCGAACGTCCAAATATCGGTTAACAAAATAGACATCCGATTCCTCGAAAAAAAATTTAATTTCTACTTTTTTGCGATTTAGAAAGATTGGTGTATCCAATTTGTTCAGAAATTCGGAGATGTACACGTATCTGTATAAATACTTGTTAAATGCAATCAAAACATCCTTGCAGAGGTGTGAAAATGATATTGTATATATTTAACAAGGCGATCAGCAGTTTGACACGCGTATGGGATTGAACACAGTGCTATGTCGTTTATGTCATTCGGCCTCTTATGATATTTAATCACCTTTTTATTATGTGACAGTTTGTAGCCAAAACTTGTTAATTATATAAGCATATATAGACACGGAATATTATGTTGTAGTAACTTTCTGAGGCTTTGTATTTTGCTACGAGCAGCAGTGGAAAATTAATATCTCACGAGACAGAAGGTCAAGCGAGATATCAATTTTCCATTGTTGCGAGTAGAAAAATGCATAGCCTCAGAAAGCTACAACAACATAATTTTCCTTTTTTTAAAATCTTTTCATTTGAAGTGTAAATGATTTCCCTTATACTACACTTCTATAGGAAATTAAAAAAAAATGAAATGTAGCTGTCAAGAAATAAATTTATGACAGACGGATGAATACGTAATTTTTGCAAAACAGGCCACGCCTTTTATAATTTTGGTTCCCGTTTCATAATGCTACGTAGTACACAGCTTAGATCAGAACCAACGTCAAAAATAGTCCGACACTTCCATATATGGTACCGTATTTGTCACTAACATAATACAGACTTTTCTATTCGTTGAAGTGTATTTGCGCTTCAAGATTATCCTGTATTTTAGGAAGAAAATTATAGGTATTCATTGACATTTCTTATGTTTATATTTATTATATGTATTTCTTGCAGTCCTATTTATAGTTATGAATTCTATGAATTTTAAATAGAAAACAAAAGTAGCATGCAGACGGTGTTGATATTGTGTGATAAAACTTTAAAGATCATTAGAAATCATCCGAGTAACCGAGTATTCGATCGGGAAAATGACAGAGTACTCAAATATTGATTTTGGTATTCGTTGCCATCCCTACTAAATTTGTATCACTTTAGCCATGTAGCCCAAGGATAGGCCATTGATTTCAAAGGGGCATGATTAATTTTACTTTTAGAGAGGACTATAAGAGGATCACTTCTGTAAAGGTTGTTCAAAATCTATATTGTTGTTTTGGCCCATATGTTGTTAAAAGGAATTGTAGGTAGTCAAGCTCAGTTACAGATCAAAGTTATCTTTAAAGACGCTTTAGGTGTTTTATACATATATAGGCAAAATTATAACTGTTCAATAGAATTTCTTAAAACTTGGCATATTCTTAGGCTATGATAAAGCTAAACTGGAACCATCACTGAAGATGAGTAAAACCCCCATCAGCAACTTTGACTTTTTGAAAATTAAGTGGTCTTAAAAAAATATTTGAACTCAACCAATAGTAAAGGATTTAGTATCAACTGTGTACAAAGAATTATTTCAATTAATTGAAATCACAACCGGTGTCTTCAAATAAGCTTGATATACATCAAGTTTGATTACAATCTCATTCCTAAGTATATGTTAGTGTTCATCTGTGCTGTTCTACAGAAATTAGGATATTCGACGGGAGCGATAGCAACAGGAGAATGTTTCTAATTTCTGTAGAACAGCTCGGATGAATACTTACATATTTAGTGTCAAACTTTATTTGGCCTCAATAATATTCATTTATTACGTCACTTCCAGTCTGCTTTACAAAACAATTACCTGAATGGTGGTTATAAATATGCATGATTTACGTCATTTTGCGCGAAGACAATGTACCCCTTGTGTTTCAGTTGCGGCATATGGCTACTGCGAGTTTCCATTTGCTCGATATTGAAAAATAAATTAATTTTCAAAAAAAGTTTTGATGAGTTGGATAATTATTACCTGAAATGATTAATACACTTTGATGAATTGGACAAGTGATACACAGTAGCTAATATCTTATATGATTTATACATGTATACACTAATTGTCATGTGTTAACACGAGGTCGTGTAATATATTTTCCAAAAAAATAATGTCTACCTTCACTTTCTGTCTACCGAAAAAAGGTGAATAGACACACGTGACTTTCCTCTTAGTTACAAATTAATTAAGACCGTTTTCTACATTCGTAATAGAAAATATGAATTGACTTTTTGTATTGGTTTTTACCAAAGGGACCCGGCACAGTGTTGGGTTAGGATAAAAAAAGTAATTCTAGAAAAAAAAACTTAATATATAATATATAGACTATATATTATATAAACAGTATATATATATATTTTTTAGAATTCCTTTTTTACACTATCCCAACACTGTGCTGGGTCCCTGTGGTTTTTACTTTACACATGCAGTATCTTTTTTCGCAAAGATGTCGATTAAAATCTAAACTGCATGTATATCCTTTATCATAAATGTAGGTCATTTTTACTTAATTTATATTCAAAAGCGGCCCACGGAAGCGCATGTGCAAATTTATGCAAATGACTATTTTTACAAACGCGATACTATGAAGCACTATGAAAAATAGAAGGCGACTTTGAACAGTATTTGATATAGTATCGACTTTTGTTCTTCTATGAAAATTAACACTCATTATTTTGAAGAAATACAGCGTTTCCATTGGATGACAAATAAAGTTGGACACTAACTCTAGTTATTGTCCGGAAACCATTTTTCTATATTTAGTAACGATGACCTTGACCTCGACCCCAGGGGGTCGAAATGCAATACCAACCGGGACCTTCATATAAGATGCTATACACCAAAGTTGATTAAAATATTCCATTCACAACTCTAGTTTATGTCCGGAAACCATTTTTCTATTTTTAGTCATGGTGATCTTTTGTTGTGATTAATGCTTCCGAGGGATCACTTTGTTTCCAGAATTTTGACCCAATGGATCCATATGCAATATCAGCCTCGGTCTGCATATAAGCTTGCTATACACTAAGTTTGATTACAATACCTTATTCCAAACTCTAGTTATCGTCCAGAAACCATGATGAGGACAGACAGACAGGGCGGACAGACAGGCCGACAAGCTGACTGCTATATACCCCCTTCTTTTGTGGGGGTTATAAAAATATGGGCCACCATCCTTGTTATTGAGTTATCTGCTACAAAATTAGACTTGTTTGCCTATATAAAGGGCACAATACCTACTTTTTGCTTAATTTATATAGTTTACTTCTGTTTAAGTTAATGTACAAAATTTCAATAAAGAGTAGCTTGACTTTTTTCCAATCTTTGTGAGATTTTTCTTAAAACAATAACCTATTTTTTTCCATTAAAATTGAACAAGAGGGCCATGATGGCCATGAGGTCGCTCACCTGTATTTAGGCCCCCAGAGCGGGACTAGTTTAAACCTCAGGGCTTTTATTTGAACAAACTTGGAAGACACTCATTAGAAGATGTTTCATGATGTTCAGTTTTTACTACACACATATAATGAAAAAAAAATGACCTCCCCACCCCCCTTTAAAAGACCCAATTTTAACCAAAGGGCTTTTATTTGAACAAACTTGGTAGACACCCACAAAAAGATGTTTCCTGCAATCTAACCTCTAGCTCATTGGGGTTTTTAAAAGAAGATTTTTTAAGTTTTTACTATACACATATAGTTAAAAACAATGACACCTCTGGGACGGGGCCAGTTTTAGCCCCAGGGCCGTTTATTTGAACAAACTTTGTAGACACTTACTAGAAGATGTTTCATGCTTAATATCTTATCTCTAGCTATTTGGGTTTTTTCAAAGAAGATTTTTAAGTTTTTGCCATACACATATAAGGAAAATCAATGACCCCCGGGGTGGGGCCAATTTTGACCCCAGGGCTTTTATTTGAACAAACTTTGTGGACACTCACTAGAAGATGTTTCATGCCAAATATCTAAGCTCCAGCTCTTATTTTTTTTTAAAGAAGATATTTAAAGTTTTTTCTTTCGGTTGCCATGGAAACCAGAGTTCTACACGGAATTTAATTCTTTGAACAATTTTTAAAGGTGACCACCAAAGGAACATTCCTGTGAAGTTTGGATGAAATTTGCTTAGTGGTTTATGAGGATATGTCATTTAAAGTAAAAGTTTACGGCCGGACGCCGGACGGACGGAAGCCGGACGAAAAGCGATAACAAAAGCACACCCATAAGAAGATGTTTCATGTTTAACATCTAAGTTCTAGCTCATTGGGTTTTTTAAAAGAAGTTTTTTTTAAGTTTTTACTATGCACATATAGTTAAAAACAATGACACCCCTTGGGCAGGGCCAGTTTTGACCCCCGGGCTTTTATTTGAACAAACTTTGTAGATATTTACTAAAAGATGTTTCATGCTTAATATCTAAACTCTAACTATTTGGGTTTTTTCAAAGAAGATTTTTAAGTTTTTGCTATACACATAAAGGAAAATCAATGACCCCCTGAGGCAGGGCCAATTTTGACCCCAGGGCTTTTATTTGAACAAACTTTGTAGACACTGATAAGAAGATGTTTCATGCTTAATATTATCTAAACTCTAGCTATATGGGTTTTTTCAAAGAAGATTTTTAAGTTTTTGCCTTACACATATAAGGAAAATCAATGACCGCCGGGGCAGGGCCAATTTTGACCCCAGGGCTTTTATTTGAACAAATTTGGTAGACACCCATTAGAACATGTTTCATGCTAAATATCTTATCTCTAGCTCTTTGGGTTCTTCAAAAGAAGATTTTGTAAGTTGTTACTATATGCATATAGGGAAAATCAATGACCCCCTGGGGCGGGGCCCATTTTGACCCCAGGGCTTTTATTTGAACAAACTTGGTAGACACTCACTAGAAGATGTTTCATGCCAAATATCTTAGCTCTAGCTCTTTGGGTTCTTTAAAAGAAGTTTTTTTTAAGTTTTTACTATATGCATATAGTGAAAATCAATGACCCCCTGGGGCGGGGCCAATTTTGACCCCAGGGCTTTTATTTGAACAAACTTGGTAGACACTCACTAGAAGATGTTTCATGCCAAATATCTAAGCTCTAGCTCTTAGGGTTGTTTAACAGAAGATATTTAAAAAAAATTCTTTCGGTTGCCATGGCAACCAGAGTTCTGCATGAAATTAAATTCTTTGAACAATTTTTAAAGATGACCACCAAAGGAACATTCCTGTGAAGTTTGGATGCAATTGGCTCAGTGGTTTATGAGGAGATGTCATTTACAGCAAAAGTTTACGGACGGACGGACGTCGGACGAAAAGCGATCACAAAAGCCCACCATGTCACTTTGTGACAGGTGAGCTAAAAAATTATGACAGAAACAAGAGCTGTCACCAAAGTGACGAATGCCCCAAAAAGGTTTCTTAAGCATGCAGGTAATATAAAAAGAAAAGTGAATGAAAGTAACTAATTGCTGAATATTGTTCTCTGTATTATTGTACCTGTAATCTCTAATTCAGTAATTGTGATACCATGATGCTTCAAAATAGTGTGCCCTTGACTTTTGAAGAAGGGACCAAGTTCCTGGACACAACAAAATGTTGTTTTGAGATAAATATCTGTGCCAAATTATTTCAAAATTCCTCAATGCATGATAAAGTTACAGTCTGGACATGATTGTTGTGTAAGTGGGGACACACAGACAGACGGACATGAGCCTTAGCTGCGACCATTGTCTTGATGTGGTAGACATTTGTGCCAAGTTATTTTAAAATCCTTTTATGCATGACAAAGTTACAGTCCGGACATAAATGTGTATCTTCAAACACTTCTCAAAAAACGAGTACCTTCAAACTATAAGTGTGACCTGACCTTGAAGGTAGGGGCATGGGTCTTTGTTGCCACATATCCTCCAATGCATGACAAAGTTACAGCCCGGATATGAATGTGTGTACCTATAAACTCTAATTGTGATAAAGTGTACTTCAAAATGGTAGTGTGACCTTGACCTTTATGGTAGGGACGTGGTTCTTAGACACAACACATCGTCTTGATGTGGTAGACATTTTGCCAAGTAATTTTAAAATCCCTCAATGTATGACAAAGTTACAGTCCGGACACGAATGAAGTGGGGACACACAGACGGACGGACGTGGTTGTATTGGAATACATGTACTGGTATATCAACTTGAAACACAAAAAAGGAAAACATTTTTTACCTGTTTTTGCTCTGTTATAACTACCTCAAGTTCAGTAAACTTTCTTTTCTGTTCTTTCCCAGCCTCAAGTTATTCCTCTCTTTCTTTATTTTTAAGCTCCTCATATTCATCTTTAGTTGCAGCATTTTTGGTAAATTCCCGCATTTTTGTCATTTCATCTTTGATTTGTTTCAAAATTTCTTCAGAGCATTCAGTAGTGATAACAAAGTCTTTTTGCTTTAGCTGATGAAAAAAAAAAATGTTCAATTTTCTTTCAGAGATAAAATGTAGCTATATCACATAGCAACATTTTTATTTCAAAATTACCACAATTGTTTTTTATTTTAACTCTCATACTTTTTCTGAGGGCTTCAAAAATCTGCTTTTAAGGCAGGATGTGTGGTATAGTCAATTGATTGCAAGAATTCTCTATTTTCTTAACATTTGTTTTTCTTACCTGTTACTAACAAGCTTAGAACTGTATTTTTGTATTTGTAGGTATTTCATTTGATTTCATCAATATAAGTTGACTTAAGGCAGTTGTTACTTAAATTTGACTTAAATGAAGTAACCACTTCGAGCACTTTTTTCTATTTAACTCTGTCAATTTAGTAAAATGTGCTTAATTCAAGTTATGATAATTTAACTCTTTAAAGATTTCAAACTTATAATATATTATGTACACTTACATCTTGGAGTTTCCCGACAGCTTGCTGTGCATCTTGTTGATGTAAAAATTCTTTACCATCTTGTAGAACAGCTATCATGTCATCAATATAACAATTAGCTTTGCTCTCCTCTAACTCCATATTGCTCGAGTGAAAAATTTCGTTTCGGTACTGCCGTACCTAATATACAGAAAACAAATAATACAACATTCACATAGATACAGTGTTCAGCAATGAGACTAAACCCAATTCCTAAGTTGAGAATTAAAACTGTAATAAAGGAGTTACTTTAAAGTACTTACCATAGTAATCATTATTATTATTGTGTTTAAACTGCAGATTATATAAAAGCAAAGGGAATGGAAATGTGTTTTGATAAATCTTATAATTACTTTACTGAAGTAACAGTATTTACTTGTCGCATTTGCTTATAAAGCACAAATAATTACTTCTGTTCATTTTACAGTAAAGCTTAAAATACAAAATATTTTTTGTTTCCCACCCATAAAAATTACAGCTAGCCAAAAAATTGTATTGCAAACAAAAAATATTTGTGAATACAATTTATGCATAACAATTTTGAATCATTATTCATAATGTGGCAAACTGTTTCTCTGACAAAATAACTGCATTAACCTCATAGTCACCTTAGTGCAGTAATGGGTAAACTCCTATAAAAAATTCAATAAGAGTTTATAACCAACAAGATATGTTTGTAAAACATGTATGCCCCCTATCGGCAGCCAATTAGTCATGTGATCAGGTTATTATGCATGACTTCTGACCCAGAGTGAACAAACAATTAATAAGGGTTATCTAGTATCTACTGTTTATGACTAGTCACAAGGTAACAAGGTAATAATAATCATTGTGACCCCATAGGTTGTGTGCAGCAATTTAAGTTATTACAAATCTTACCAAATAATATATGCATAAATTTTGTGAATCATGCAGGCCTCATTAATGACAGCCAAGTTGTTACATAAGACCTTCAAATGTGTATACCAAAAACATTTTTAGTTTAATATAAAAATATCAACCAAGTCAACTTGAGTTGTTGAGTTATTGGTCAGAAACCGTCATTAAGTACAAGGTCAAAATAACATTGACCCATTGACTCCAAAATCAATAGGGGTCACCTACTGGTCATGACCAATCACCATACCAAGTTTGAAGTTCCTAGGCCTAAGCGTGCTTTAGTTATTGATCGGGAACTGTTTTTACCTACAAGGTCAATGTGACCTTAACCTTTGACCCCTTGACCCCAAAATCAACAGGGGTCATCTACTGGTCATGACCAATCACCATACCAAGTTTGAAGTTCCTAGGCCTAAGGGTTCTTTAGTTATCACTCGAAAACCATTTGGTCTACGGACTGACGGACCGACAAATGCAAAGCAATATACCCCCTCTTCTTTGAAGTGGGGGCATAATAACTACACTAAGCCTAAGGTAACAATTATCTCTTTTACTTTTATACGCAATTAACAGACAACATTTTAATCTCACATTAAAGCCTAATATTCTACAAAATTTAAAATAAACATATAGTATACAAATGGAGTTACCTTTGAAAAAAGATTGTTTGGTCCGGTAACATTGCCTCCAATATGGCTATGAAAGTACTTGTTATTTATGATAACATGAAGCAACCCAGTACAATCGGTGTCGACTGCTGATGTCTTGTCCTTGTACCCAGGAGCATTTATAAAACATTTGCAAACCTCCCATGGTTCTGTTGACCACTGTTGGGCATCACTGTTTTTCCAAAAAGGTGCCGGTGGCATTGATGCATGATACTGTATAATGCTGTCATAGATAGCACCACATACGTTGTTTGGACATGGTCTCTTATTATTAGGGAAACAACAGTTACATTTATCTTGTTTGAGGGGACATATCCCTTTTGAGTCTCGGACATGATCTGGCTGGAGAGTTGTTATCTGACAGGCGCCACATGGTACGTTTGGTTGAGGAGTCTTTGTTTGTTGTATTTTGTTAATAATATCTTTGTGCTGCTGCCTTCCAATGTCATCACAAAATGGCACAAGTCCCTCTTTAAGATAACCCAAGCCTAGGCCAGCCTTAACCCACTGCCGGTATTTGTTATTCTTTAAATGTATCTCATGTGCCATCTTGATTTCTAAAACAAACAAAAATATTTTTAGCTACAATTTGTTTTGTTTGTTTGTTTGTTTGTTTGATTGTACTTTTTCCAACAGTATTTCAGTCATATAGGCGGGTAGTTTCCTAACCATCGTTCCTGGAGAGTTACACCAGTACAAGACTACCTTCCTCCGCGCTAAACTACCAAAGCATCTCCCGGGGATCGAACCCACGCCAGAGAGGTAACTGGATTAGAAGTCATCGACTCTAACCCCTCGACCACGGAGGCGGTTAGCTACAATTTGTAAGAATCCAAGGAAAACCATTATTAACTATGACTGATCACAAACACTTACAAGTATGCCCTGAAAGCTGGCCCCAGTTAAGGGACCATGAACTTTGACTTACAATGAAGGCATTGCTACTATCACTAGAGGGCCATATTAGCCCCAGATTGCTCATCTATGATTCGCTGTTAGAAACGGTCATCACATATTATACAGAACTTGAGAAGTAGATATTAATTGTTCCTCATTGAGCAGCCAAAATCAATTCAACCATTTCTACGTCTCAAGTAGAACTTGGAAGACATGTACGTAAGACGTCATCTCGAGACATTTGTGTGTCTTTTTTCTTTGGAATTATAAGCAAGGAAACTTTACAAACCATAAAAGAAACAAGTAAAATGGTTTCCTGCGGGGAACGTTTTTAATGGTATAAATATATTTCATTTAACTATTCTCAATGGGGGGGGGGGGGCGAGGATAAATAAACGTTTGTATCAGGAATATAGTTGACAGTTATCGATAAATATAGAAAACTGGTGACCGTTGATGACCGGAGAAGGTCGAACATAAACAATTATTTCTTTTTTAAGAAAATAATTAAATAGGCCTACCATTTTATGAATAATTCCGAGCAAAAAAAAATAATAAGTACACACACAAGTTTTCGCAGAAAATATCTCTATTTATTATGGCAGATGCCACTACGAATATTTCAATTTTGTAGATTTTCAGTATAAAAAATTTATTGTTTGTAACATTTTGAGATACATATTAAAGAAACATTGAATCAATGATTGATAATTTTCAAACACATCATTCAAGTTTTTCCACCTTAAACGGTAACATAATTATAGAAAATTAAAAATATCACGTAATAGGTTTTTGTTCTTAAATAGGTGTCTTATTCCCTAGAGGATTATCCGTAAGGTACCGGCAAACGGTATTTATCCAGGTTTCTAAAAAGGTCAATTAACCAATCATGTACGGTTTACAGATCACATGCTCCTCCATGTACCGAAAACAGGTCACGTGCTCCTCCATGCCTCAAAAGTTAAACGCGTACCAATACCCTGCGGTCTCCAGACCGCAGGGAATAACAAAAACATCTCGATATCGATTATAAATCTACTTTCCATAAATGTACAGTACAGCTTAAACAATTTACTAAAGTCCGTCAATCCCGATGACCCAATGACCAATGATCAATTTATAATTTTATTACATGCGGTAATTTACTAAAATACATGTACATATATGTACGTCTGCAAAAAAAACAAAACATCCAGCATTTGACTTCTTAAATTTCTAAAGGGCAGATAATTGCTCCCTGTTTTAAAAATTTTAAACTTTAACAAAAATTCATCGCAGACTCACTGTCTGACTGTCAATATTCAATTGTGCGAAAATACACGAAAACACTTGCCAACAAAGTAGCATCAATAAATAAATGAGATATTATGTTTCCAACTTAAATAACATGCGCAAAATTTACACACATGATGACCTCTGACAATTGACTAGTCTGCTCTTCAAAAGAATCTGCCAATCTTTGATGTTGACACATGTGTATTCCCTACCAAAGAAGTGCCGACACTCAAATGACTTCCACCCATCCGTTTTGGATCACAAAAAAAATTATCATCAATAACTTTGATGGAATAAAGGATATTTATACAGTTTACACGTGTGTTAATGGGAGGCCACAACTTGTATTCCTTGTTTATATAATATACATGTATATAGATTTCAAAAAATAAGGGCAGATTTACCTAAGGGCGTCAGTGGCACTTTTTAGTTACATTATTGTTATATATTGGTTAAATTGAGGTCAGAAACTGGTTAGATTCAGGTCTGAAATAATTAAGGTTTATAATTCCTTCTTTAAGAATGACTGCAATTTTGACTTATACTGGACTAGGGGCATTCGGCCGATTTGGCGAGTTCAACCCTTTGTCTATATATTATATCTACAATATATAATTTTTTTTTAAATTACTTTTTTACACTATACCAACACTGTGCCGGGTCCCTTTGGTTTTCACCAAACACCTTTTGGTAAATTATCAAATTCTAATAAAATTAGTTTAATAAAGTATTCATCAAAATTATGATTTCAGATAACAAACATGATTTACAAATGCTTAATATTTACCTTTCCGTTTGAAAACATCTATTAGTATTACTATTAGCCTAATGTGGGAATTCCCCCAGTTTTTCATAAATCTACTTTCGTTTTTAATTGTTAACTTTTTGTAATTTGTGTTGGCACATTAGTTATTTCTGTTTCATGAAGTAATCATTTCGTTTCAGTATAAAATATGTAACATAACGACTACAAGATTTAAAAGATACTTACATCAATTTCTTCAAATTTTAAGAAAATCTTATCCTGGACTAACCTCCGTCATTACTGATATTTTCTTCAATTTTACAGCGCATGCGCGATTCCTAAAGGCCTCACAACACTAAATATTGTCCTTCACTTACCAGTAAAATGTATTTTCCCTCTATGGCTATATAGATTTCTAATTTTCTAAATATTGCGGCAAAAATAGCATGAAAACTTTGGACTTTAAAGAAATAATAGATTTTGTTTTGATTGTTTATCTATATTAACTAAAACACAATGGTAAAATGTATTATATAATGATTTACATAAAATTATATAGCGTTTCCGTAAATGTGTTCTTAACGCAATAAAATTAAGTATGATAATGGCCTCAGCATTTTGTTTTTGTTAAAAAAATACAATATATTACTTTGTTATAAAATAAATCTAATAAAAATGTGATACATTTGTTTGACCGGTTCCGGTGCAGTTTTTCAACGTTTGGTGTCTGCTTACAAATTAACAAAAAGTTGGTTTAAAAAATGTACCTGCTAGCTAGTTGATATTTGATTCGACTTCAATCCTAACAAGTATTAGGAAATATATTATCTTTTTTTCTAGTAAGAATACTGCTTGATTGAATCTGGTTGGTTTCACCATTTCCGAAGCAAGGTCCGGTGCACATAACGTTACAAATGCCATTTGTAATATTATCTACGAAGAATTGGACTTTTTTTGCGAGCTAATACTAAAACTAAGTAAGTACACTACAAACTTTCAGTCTTATTTATTATTTTAATATTCATTCGGGGTATACATATATATGGTATTGTAAACTTTAATGCACCACCATGCTTGGCGTGAGATGAAGCAGAACTGCAATTGCCTTGCATGCATTTGATTTTTGTCATTATTTCTGGTAAGTTCTGTTTAAAACAGGGATCGTATACAATGTCCAAGATGAAAATAAGTTTTTGTTTTGCAATAATGCTTGAACAACATTCATTCTAGTCCCATTACTGGTAAATACTTTTCATAGATAATCTACAATGTATGTTTTAAATTTTATCCACATTGACAAACATCTTTAGTTTAAATAATATCTGTCAACACTGACACAGACAATCCATGTCCATGTTTTTGTTTTGCTCTATATTCTGCATTTTTATTTATTAATTCAGTTTTTCAGAGATAAATTTGTAATTAATATTACAGTACACGTACAGTGCTTGTTATAAAAAAAAATTGTAGGTTTATTTGAGTGGCCTAAAGTAAGCGCATTTTAACTAATGATTATAATTTAAATACCTATACCTCAATAAAATGTTGGCACACTTTCTTAACATATACTCATTCATATATTTCAACATTAAAGAAACATTTTATTTCTGTTTTTCAATTTGGGTACAGTCCTGATAATAATCCGTCATCAAAAAATACATGTACGGTTCGGAAGCAGGTCAAAATGGTCTCCTAGTTTAAACCAGGTATGAATATCTTTATGTTTTACTTTTTTTGGCAAAATATTTTTTGGATGAAGTTGTATGGCAAAATAAAACTTTCCATAACGATATATAAAATGTTGTCCCTTTCTTTCAGTTTACATTAATAGCATGTACCAGATAAAAAAAATGCCGATATGGATTTTTCACATTTTTTGCCTCATGTAGAGTCAATTATCGGACAAAAATTATTAGAAGCCAAAATAGAATAATGACAAAAATATTTTATTTGTTAATGTCAATAAACAACAAACAAACTATTATTGTCGTTTACATGAATGGCCCTCGTTTGAATTGTTCGGAAACTGGTAAAAATGCGCCATGAAACCGGTCTTGAAAAACAATGTTTTTCAACTTAAACCCATTATACACCGCATTTCATGGGCATTATTTTTGTAAAACATTGCTGTTTTAATTGGAAAGCCCTCCTGATACAAACTAGAAATTGCCTATGAAACTATACAAAATGCTTCAATACTTCATTGAAACTTGATCAAACTTGCAGAAATGTTGACATTGATCATAGCCTTTTGTAACGGCATGCTTAACTCTTAAATTTCCTGTTCCCCATGGCAACGATGGGACATCTCAAAAATTGCCTACTGATTTCGAAGTGCTGCAACTTCTCAATAATAATAAACATTCTCAAACGGAAACAAGTGTTTAAGGCAGATATAGAGTAATTTTTTAACTGAAATGGGGTAAAAAAGGGATGAAAAAACAACGCGTGTATATGAGTAAATCGTTAACTAGATAAATCTCCATGATTTTGCTAGTATCAATTGTTTGTGTTTCAGCCTCAAATAGTATAAGCTTGTTATTGGTAGGTTTCAGAAATAACCAGTAATTATTTGTTGTATATTGCACATTTTTTTATTCTTATACTGTAATGCGCATGTCCATTATTCTTCTCCCCCACTCATATATACATTGAACAATCAGTGGTCATAAAACGATAGAACTATATATAGAATCACGTGTATGTGATAATTATATATTACAAGTGCACGCTCTGTGAACATATTCATAAATAAACCCATAATACATTATTAAAAAATAGCGAAAAGCAGAATCCGTAAAAATTCCCTAAACGACAAAATTAAAAGTTGCAGGCTCAGTTTGATTGAGTCTGTTCATGGTAAGTATTGGGTAAGTGCAAGCTACCGCCCACGCCCTCTAGCATCGCTAAAGCAAAACTCAACATTAAAACAAGCAAAATTTTAATTTAGAAATATCCGCAGATGCGTTTAATACGGCGGGTATCATGGAACCTTCATTGTGGCATGTTCTTGTTTTCCATGAAAAGCGTCGTATCGTTCCAAAGTAAAACAATGCGTGTACACTTAACAGAAAAAACGATGGGCGGAACTGAAATTAGATGAAATTTTTGAGGGATAAGAGGCTATGCATTAATTCTTTTACACTTCCGGTACCACATATGGATCTCAGAATTTCAGCTTTGGTATTAAATTAAGTAAAGTCTGGAGTGAAAGAGGCAAAATCTACTAAGTATGGATGGACAAACAGTTATTTATTGGTATTAATTAAGTTAAGGTCCTGGAGCTTATAGGTGTAAAAGGCAAAATCTACATAGTATGGATGGACCAAAACAGTTATTTATTGGTATTAATTAAGTAAGGTCTGGAGCTTATAGGTGTGTAAGAGGCAAAATCTACTAGTATGGATGGAACAAACAGTTTATTTATTGTATTAATTAAGTAAGGTCTAGAGCTTATAGGTGTAAAAGGCAAAATCTACTAGTATGGGTGGAAAAACAGTTATATTTATGGTATTTAATTAAGTGAGGTCTGGAAATTATAGGTGTAAAGAGGCAAAAAATCTACTAGTATGGATGTATAATCAGTTATTTAAATTGGTATCAATTAAGTAAGGTCAGAAGCTTATAGGTGTAAGAGACAAAATCTACTAGTATGGATGGACAAAACGTTATTTATTGGTGTTAATTAATTAAGGTCTGGAGTGTTTATTGTGAAAGGCAAAATCTTAAATAAATAAGGGGGGGGAATAAACCCGTTTTTTAAATTTGGTATTAAGTAAAGGGCTGGAAATTAAAAGGTGTAAAAAGGCAAAATCTAATAGTTTGGGTTTGGGTAACAGTTATTTTTTAAAATCGAAAAGCAAAGAGGGACGAAAAAACGGAATTTTCCCAAAGTGGGGGGGCTCCCCAAAGAAAATAAAATATGAAATGTTTCCCTTTTTATTAATTTTTTTTATAAAAAAGAAATTTTTTGGGCGAAAAATTTTATAACTAATAAACTTTTACATAAGACACTAAAAATAATTATTTCATAAAAGAAAACAATGAAAAGAAATGAAACTTTAAAAATAAAAATTTTTACGCTACCCCAGTAAAAAAAGAAAAACCTTTTTTCCCAATTTTTAAAAAGGGGGAAAAAAGAAAAAAAATTTGGAATTTAAAAGGGTAAAAGTAAACCCAGAAATTATTTTTATGAAAAATAAAATACCAAATAATTTAAAAATTTGATAAAAAAATAAGGGGGAATAGGAAAACCCTTGGGTTTTTTGGTTTTAATTTTTTTTAAAACCCATATAAATAAAGAAAAAGTTTTCCCAAATTTTTAAAACAATTAGATCCCCAATTGAATTAAAATCTGCAATTGCAACTGGAAAAAAAATGTAACAAATCCCTTGAAAATTTATCTTTTTATCTTTTTAAGAAACCCAATGGGAATTTTGGGTGGGGGGGGTTCCCTTTTTTTTGGGGAAAAAAAACTATAAAAAATGTTGAAAAAAAGGTCTGTTTTTAATATTTGGAAACAAATTTCCCCGGTTTTAGTTTCAACATTAAACCTTGTAATGAACTTTCGTCTTCCCGTTTGGGGGTTTCAAATAACAAAATTTGGATCAAAAGAAAAAAAAATTTTTTCTACCCATTTATCCAAATTTTGTGGGTCCTAGGGTTAAAGTATTAAAAATTTTTATTAAAATTCCTAATATCACCAAATTTAAAACTGATATCTTTTATTAAAAATTGATTTTTTCCTTTTCATTTTGATATCTTTAATTCCCTTCTTTATTTTTTTAAATTTACATTTCCCGATGTACTTCATTGTCATTTGTATATGTTAAAACATTTTAAAATCAAACAAAAACTTGAAGTGAATGAAAATTTTTTTTATAGGTCAAATGGGAGAAAAAAGCAGTAAGATTTTTTGATTGTTTTTCCCCAAAATCTTTATTGGGCATTCGATTTCTTTTTTTAATTTTCCCGATAAACCTTTTTAAAATTTTAATGATATCTTCAAATTTTTATTCTGATACTTCAAATTTAAATTCTGAATTTTCTTTTTATTATTTAAAATGATATCTTCATTATTATTCCCTTGATATCTTCAAATTATTATACTGATTTTTTCATTATTATTCTGATAATCCCTCATCATTATTCTGATATCCTCATCATTATTCCTGAATATCTTCTTATTTTACTGATATCTTCATTATTATCTGAAATATCTTCATTATTATTCCCTGATATCTTCATTGTAATATTCCCTGATATCCTCATTATTATACATAAAATTATCCTCCTTATTATACTGGAACATCTTCATTATTTTTTGTATCCTCATTAATTACATGTACTGATATCTCCCGCATAAAATTTTCTGATTAATTCATTATTAAATCCTGATATCTTCATAATTATTCTGACATCCCTCATTATGATACTGAATATCCTCATTTTTATACTGCATATCTTCAATATGGCCCTATTCTGGATTAACTTAAATAATTATTCCTGCAATATATCCTCCAAATTGCTTTTCTTGATATCTTCTTTATTACACTAAATATCCTCATTATTATACTGATATCCTCATTATTAACTGATATCTTCCCTTATTATTCTGTATATCCTCATTAATTATTTCTGAATATCCATCAGTATCATTCTGATTATCCTTCATTATTAAAACTGATATCTTACATTATTAATTCTGATATCTTTCATTATTATATGATATCTTCTTCATTATTTTACTGAATATCCTCAATTATTTATACTGATATCTTCATTTTATTCTGATACATTCATTAACTATTCTGACATCCTCATTATTATTCTTGATAACTTCATTATTATTCTGAATATCCTCATTGTTTTTTCTGATATCTTCATTATTATAACAATATCCTCCATTGGGTTTTTCTGATATCTTATTATTATACTATATCCTTATTATTATCATTATTATTATACTGATATATCTCATTATTAATACTGAATATCTTCATTATTATAACTGATATCCTCATTATTATACTGATACCTCATTATTTACTGATATCCTCATTTAAATTATACTGAATCCTCCTTATTATACTGATATCCTCATTATTATTCTGATATCAACAGTATTCATTCTTGAATCCTCATTATTAAAACTGATTATCTTCATTATTATACTGAAATCCTCAATTCATTATACTGATATCCTCATTATTATACCTATGATATCGCTCCATAATTATACTGAATATCTTCCATTATTATTCTGAAATAATCAACAGTATCATTCTATATCCTCATAATTAAAACTTGATATCTTCATTTATTATACTGATATCCTCATTAATTATACTGATATCCTATTTTATTCTGATATCTAACCAGTAAACATTCCTGAATATCCTCATTATTAACTGATGATATCTTTTATTATTAACTTGGAAACCCCAAATTTTTATCCCGATAAATTCTCATTATTTTAAAATGATATCCTCAATTTTTAAAAACCTTTTTAAAAAATCTTTTATTTAATTATAACTGAAAATCCTTTTTTTTTTAAACTGATATCTTTTATTATTATAACTGATTTTCTTTTATTATTAAAAACTGATACTTCCCTTATTTAAAAATGATATCCTCATTATTATACTGATAAAATTCATTATTATTCTGATACATTTATTACTATTTGACATCCCATTATTATTCTGATACTTCCCCTTAAATTTTACTGATATCCTCCCTTTTTTTATACCTTTAAAAATTTCATTATTTTTCTGAAAATCCTCAAATTTTCCCTTTCTGATATCTTTTTATTATTATATGAAAATCCCCCATTATTATAAATGAAAATCCCTCATATTAACTGGAAAATCTTTTTATTATTTCTGAAAATCTTATTTTATAACCCGATATCTTTTAAATTTTTATAAATGATATCTTTCCAAATTATTATAATGATAATCTTTTATTATTTTCTGATATCCTCATTATTATACTGATATCCTTTTAATTAAATTTTTCCCGGAAAAACATTCAAAAACTATTCTGACTTTCCTTTTTTATCAATTTCTGAAAATCTTCATTATTATAAATGATATCCTCAATTTAAAAATTAAACTGAATTTTTTTTTTTTATTATTAAATTTTTTAAAAAATCAAAAAAACCAAAATAAAAAATTTTGTTTTTTTTTAAAATTTTTTTTTTTTTTTTTTTTTTATTTTTATTTTAACCCGAATATCCTCATTAAATTTAAACCCGATATCTTATTATTAAACTTGGGGTAAACCCAATGGGGGAATTTAAACCCCGAAATTTTTCATTAAACGGGGGAAACCTCATTAAAAACCGATAAACCCTTTTAATTTTTTTTTTAACCCGGGTATCCCCCCATTATTAAACTTTAAAATTTCCCCAAATTTTTAAACCGGGGGGGTTTCCATTATTAAAACTGGGGTATTTCCCCATTATTATAAAGAAATCTTTATTATTATTAAATGATATCTTTTATTTTTTAAAACTGATATCTTCAAATTTTTATACGATATTATTATTTTTCGAATTCCTCCCTTTTTATACTGGGTAATTCATTTTTTATTCTGATACATTTCAAATTTCTAAATTTTGACATCCTCATTAATTTTGAAAATCCCTTTATTATTAACTGATATCCTCCCTTAAATTTTACTGATATTTTCCTTAATTTTTCTGATTTTTCCCCATTATCATAAATTTATATTTTATTTTTATAATGGGGTATTTCCCCATTTATTATATGTATCCTCATTATTTATAACTGAAAATGTTCATTTTTATTCTGATTTTCCCTTTTTTTTTTTATCTGATATCCCTTTATTATTATATGATATTTCAATTTTTAACTGATTTTCTTCATTATTAAATTTTGATACATTCATTCTATTCCTGAAAATCCTCATTATTATTTTGAAAAACTTTTAATTATTATATGAATCCTCATTATTAAAATAGAAAAAATAAAATTTTTAATTTTTCCCTAAAAAATTAACCCTTTTATTTATTTTCAACAGTGGTTTTGAAAAAAAAATTTATGATGGCGGGAGCCCAAAAATGAAATATTGTAAATTTTTATGCCACAAAAAGAAAATAAATATGTATTTTGAAAAAATTGAAATTTTTTTGTTTTAAAATTTTAAAAACAAATTTTCCTTTTTTCTGGGGCATTAAAAATTTTCAAGACCCTTTCCCTTAAATTTTGGGGTATGGGGGAAAATTTAAAAAAAAAGTAGTCCGGCAAAAACACCAGTGAAAATACGGAAAATGTTTTCACTGCAAATGAAAAATAAATTTTTTTTAAAAGAGGGAAAAAACGGGGAAAAAGAAAATCGCATTTTTTTTAAGAATATTTTCTTTAAAATTTTTTTAAATGTATATAAAAAAACTGATATCCTCAAATTTTATTGTTACCCCCCATTATTTTCTGAAAATCTTTATTATTTTACTGAAAATGTACTTATCATTTTTATCCCTAAAATTTTCAATATCATTCTGGGAAATCGTTTTTATCAACATTTTTTTCTTACATAAAAAATTTTATCAGCAGATCCCTTTTTAAAAAAATAACTTAAAAAATTTTTACCCGCTATTACCCCTTTGGTAGTTTTTCCAAGGAAGAAAGGGTTCCCAGTAAATGGTGTAACTCTCCCAAAAAGATGGTTGGAAAAATAACCCCCCTATATGACGAAATATGTTGGGGGAAAAAACGTAAAAAAGAAAAACAAACATAAAATTTCTATTTTCCCCGTTTATTCCGGGGGAAACATTTTTTTTTTAAAAAAGAAAAACGAAAAGTTTTCAAATTAAAATAAAGGAAAAGGAAAAAAATTTCAGCCGGGAAATTTTTTAAAAATATTTGCCATACCATTTAATGTTAAAAAGACCCAGGGCGGTTTCAGAAAAAATTTAAAAATATAATAGACTCGATCCCTTTTTTTGGGGAAAATTTCTTTTAATTCTACCAAAAGGTTTTTTGTTTGGAAATTTTTTAAATTTTTTAAAAAACACAGGTGTCAAGTGCTGTGTGGCAGCTTAAAAAGTTGCCCCCTACTTAATTCCCTTTTTGTTATTTTTTTTGGGGCCTTTGGGGTCAAATTTAAAAACCACATATTAAAATATGAAAATTGTGTAGCAAAAGGGGGCAGGGGCGTGAGGGATGTTTTCAAATTTTTTAGTATCCCCTTTTACGATTTAAACAAAGAGTTGTAATTCTTTTGGGAAAATTTTTTGTGATTAAGCCCTTTCCCAGGGGGTCACTTTCTTTCCGGGGTTTTTGAAAATGAGAATGCCAAAAATTTTGTTTCGGGAAACTGCATTTCTTAAATTAAAAGGTTAAAAATCGATGTAGGGCCCTTTCCTTTAAAAAAAACGCCCTTTTTAAAAGTCAAATTTTACGATTTTCCAGCTTATTTAATGAGGAAAAATTCAGGTTTCCCTTTTTTACAAAGGGATAGGGAATTAGAGAAAGATGGGATCCCCCGGATGGTAAGAACTAAAACCTTTTTAAAAAGTTATTCCCCTTCCTGTGAAACAAAATTTTTAGAAACAGAAAACTTTTTTTTAAAGGGCCGGGCCGGGATTTTCAAAAAAAATAAAATTTTTTGTATGACTAAACTGGTATATATAAAAGGGAAATTTTTCCTTGTAAAAAGATTAATATAAATGCTGATTTTGTCCCCCCTCAAATTGCTTTTTCCGAATTTCAAAATTTAAAGTATTTTATCATAAAAGTTACGAACAGTAATTTTTTCTCCTGGATTTTTTGTATCGCCTTTTAAAACCCCAATCCAAAAATGTAATTTATTTCAGTGTTTTTTCCCAAAAGATATTATAAAATTAAAATATTACACGGTATTTTTCTGTCGTATTTATAAAAAAAAACAAGTTTTCATATTTAATTTTACTGGGGCCTTCAACTCAATTTTTTAGTGGCTAAAGAGGTTTAAATTTAATTTATGTTCCCCCAAATTAATAGTGATGATAATATAACTTGATTTCAACTTGGTATAACTTGGTTCCAAGTGATTCCAACAATGTTGCCAATTGGGTACCACTCAAGCCTAGGAAATATCTAAGCTCTAGCTCTAAGAAGATTATTTAAGTTTTATCTATACACATATAGGGATTAACAATGACCCGCCCCCTACAGGACGAAGAAAATTTTGTCCCCATGGCTTTTATTGAACAAACTTGGTAGACACTCACTAGAAACAATTATGCTTAATATCAAGCTCTTTGGGTTCTTTAACAGAAGATTTTTTAAATTTTTACCCTATATAACATATAAGGAAAATTCAAGATACCCTGGTGCGGGGCCAATTTTAACCCCAGGGCCCCTATTTCAACAAATGGTAGACACACATAAGAAAGGATGTTTCCAATGCTAAAATATCCTTAGCTCTAGCTCTTTAGGGTTTTTTAAAAAGAAGCGTTTTATAAGTTTTTTACTTATACATCAAGGGAAAAACAATCAATGCACCTGGGCGGGGCCAATTTTGACCCCATGGCTTTTAATTTTGAAACAGACTTTGGTAGACCCCACTAGAAGATGTTTCATGCTTAATTTGCTAAAGCTGGCTAGCTATTTTGGGTTCCCTTTAAAAAAAAGACCCCCCGGGCGGGGCCAATTTTTTGACCCCAGGGCATTTATTTTGAAACAAACTTGGTAGACACTGTTTAGATAATGTTTCATGCCAAAATATTTAATCTTAAGCTCTTTCGGATTAGTAAAAAGAAGACATTTTAAGTTTTTTCTTTCGGTTGCTGAATGGCAACACAGAGTTTCTGCTGGAATTAAATTCTTTGAACAAATTTTAAAGTTGACTACCAAAGGAACATTCCTGTGAAGTTTGAATGAAATTTTGCTTAGCAGGTTTATGAGGAGATGTTCGTTTAAGTAGAAGTTTAACGGCCGGACGGACGCAGGACGGAAAGCATCACTAAAGCTCACCATGCCACTTTACAACGTTACCGGTATGTACTGGCAGCTAAAGTCTTTGCTATATAGGGGAAATAGTGGGAAAGTAAATATTTTTAAAAAGTTTATACGCTCAACTTGTTCCCTGTAAGAGAGGTTACAAAAATAAATGATTACAAATCAATTTTGTACAATTTTATTATTTAAGAAAAGTCCACACAATTCATGCTATCAAAACCATTACAAAAACATGTTATTAATTTTTTTTAAGTACTAAATTTTAATAAAAAAACAGCATTATAAACAATTTCTGTCTAGAAGCTTCCATGATAAATAGAGGATATTGAATGAGTTGTAAGTTTAATATCCTAAATTTAATTGAACAAGTTGAATAAAATCATATTTATGCGAGCCTCTGGCGAGCATAATATTGTTTTTAATTCAACGAGTTCAAGTAAATTTTTTAGTATTGAATCTACACGAAGATATAATATTCTTTTTTATCACATACATAAAATAAGAACAGTAAAGCTGTCCAAAATGAGTAATTTTTCAACGACAGCGTTTATAGTGTAACGTTTAAACTATAAGCGCGCTTTATTAACGCTAATGTTTATATATTAGCGCAAATGACGTCAAATGTTTATACACTAGTGGTAATATTATTTTTATCTTAAACATGGCTTTATTACACTCCTGCGCCCGCGGTTTATGTGATAAGCCAGTTTCATAATAGCTTGAATGACTGGTTTTCCATAAAACATTTTTCAAGTTTAAAAACAGTCATGTTTTTATATATATGTATATGTACAATTGACATATTCAAGGGCATGAATCTTATCTTAACTTCATATTAGAATTGGTTTTTTAAGCATAAACATGGCCAAAATATATGTGTTAAAATCAAGTACATGCAATTTAAGGTTTAAAATGTACTAGATGGAAATTTAATCATATTGATGCATATTCATTAAAAACAGACATAGTTAATATTAAAATGTACAATTGACCAGAACATATTACAGCATGAACTTATACTTTTAACTTCATATAAAATTGTTTAAAATCGCATAAATATGGCCAATATAGATTTTTGTTATTAGTACATGTAAATTGTGTGTTTACAAATATACTAGAAATTATAAAAATCTTACATTCCAAGCCAAAAAACAAAACATGTTTGATGCATGTTTCAATAAGACATAACATTATAAGCATGAAATAAACATAACATTCATATACCCATTTTAAACATTAATAATCTTCAATGTAATTTTATATTGTTTACTTAATATACCCAGATGAAGTTTACTCAAATTCATATAATTTTAAAAAGTTTAAAGCACATTTCGCCTTCAGAAATGAATAGAAATTTTTTTTTTTGTAAATGGGCCAAATTGTGTTTTAAAAATTTGGTTTAAATTTTTGGGAAAAGTGCATTCTTTCCCCTCCCAAAAAAATTTGGAGTTTTTTTAATAGGGGAAGCAAAATGAAAACAAGGGGGCCAGGGTGGCCCTGGGGGTCGCTCCCCTTTTGGTAAAAATTTGGGGAGACATTCACTAAAAGGGATTTTTTCATCCAAATATCTTAGCTTAGTTTTTTGGGTTTTTCTTTAAAAGAAAATTTTTTAAAGTTTTAACTTTATCCCATTTAGGGAAAATCTTTTGCCCCCGGGGGGAAAAGGGCCCAAATTTTGCCCCCCAGGACTTTTATTTGAAAAAACCCTTGGAAAACACTACTGGGGAAGTTTGTTTATCCCAAATTTTTAAAGCCCCTAGCTTTTTGGGGTTTTTTTAAAATTTAGTTTTTTTTTAAATTTTTTTATTTAAAATGCATATGGGAAAATAAAATGCCCCCCTTGGGCGGGGCCAATTTTTGACCCAAAGGTTTTTTTTTTGGAACAAACTTGGTAAAACTCATTAAAAAAATTTTTCCCATGCCAAATATTAACCTACTCTTTGGGTTGTTTAAAAAAAAAGGGAAATTTAAATTTTTTTTTCTTTCGGTTCCCCAGGGGAAACCCGAGTTCTGCAGGGAAATTAAAAATTCTTTTGAAAAAATTTTTTTAAAAAGGTTACCCCCAAAAGGGAACATTCCCTTTTAGTTTTGAAAAATTTGGCTCCAGGGGTTTTGGGGAAAGAGGGTCATTTAAAGAAAAAATTTTTTAGGGAGGGGAAAACGGCCGAAGGGACGGGACGGAGGGACGGAACGAAAAGGGGGATAACAAAATCAAAAAAACCCAAATTTTAATTTGGACTTAAATATATAAAAACTTATTAAACCATCCCTTTGAAACTGGTTGCTAAAAGGGAAAAAAGAAACAAAATTTGGCAAAAGATATTTTGGCCATGTTTAAACTTTTAAAAAGGACATCAAAAATAAAACTTTTTAAAAAAACATACTGTTTTTCTAAGTTTAAGGGGCCCTTTTTAATAAAACATGAAAATCAAAAAAAACTGGGTATGGACAATGAAAAACCTTTGGATAAAAAAAAAGTAAGTTTTGGAAAAAAAAAGGGGTTTTGCTTTTTTTAAAGGTTTTAAGGGGCCTTTAAAACCCCAACAGATATAACTTTTTTAAGATTTACGTAGGATTTAAAAGGGTCCCAAAATCTTTCTTTAATATAAAAAAAATGTTTATCTTATTTTCAAAAAAGGGAAATTGCAATTTAGCAGGGTCACTTAAAACAAAAAATGATATATATAAAAGGGGGGATAATTTATTTTACATTTTGCACGTGTTCCCTTTTCTTTTCATTTTTTCCAATCTTCAGAAAAAAGTCACAGAAAATTTTTAAATATTTTTTTATATAAAACCCATATTTTAAATTCCGGGTACAGTTTTAACTAACACCCAAGCAACAAAAAAATAATTTAATCTTTAATAAAATGTAGTTATTTTTTAAATTTTTCTGAAAAATTTTAATTTTCGGGTTTTTAGCACCCAATATGAACCCACAAAACCCAGGCTAAACTAATTTCATCACAAATGAAAAAGAAATTTGTTTTAATTGATGGGTTTAAACCCAAAAACATTTATACTGATTTAAAATTTAAAAAATGTACATTTTCTCGTGCCCCAATTTATTTAAAAAAGCTAGGCAACCCTTTAAAATGGAAATTTTTTTTTAAAATTTAACGGTACTTAAAATGTGCGAAAATAAAGAAATAAAGAAGAAAAATTTTAACATTTTTACTGAAAATTAAAAATAAGCTGAGTAATTATAAAAACTGACAGATATTTCTGTCATAATTAATTTAAAAAACCCCTTTAAAAATTTTTTTGTAAACATTCTTTAATCTTGAAATAAAAAAATTTAAAACCTATGGCTGTCGGGGTGAAAATGAAAATTTGGATTCCAGAAAAATGGTTTTCCCCAAGGGGCAGTAAAATGAACTGGTAAATTTTTCCTAAGGAAACCCAAAAAAGGGAAATATATCCCCGGGGTTTGCTACTGAAAACTGGCAATATTTTTTTTAAAAAGGGACCCGAGTATTTGGTATATTTCTGAAAGGGACGGGAAAAAGTACGGGTTAAACATTTTGATAACAAGGGGTTTGGGTTTTTTGGGCCCAAATGGGGCAGACGGAACTGGTTTTTCCCCCCAAAGGGGGCGAGTGGAAACAAACTGAGTGGTAATTCCTCAAAGGGCGATACATACCCCCAAAGGCCAATAGCCTAAAATTTTGCTATTTACCCGGGCTCCCTTCCCCTTAATTATAGCTGGAAAAAACCTTAAAAAACTTATCTATCCCCAGCCCATTTTGATGACGTCAAAAGGGTTTACAGCAAAAAAAAACCCTACTTTAGATTTTATTTTATGGGGGGAAAAAAGAAAAAATGAAACCTTTTTAATATTCTAAAAACATGTTTTAAAAGCAGGAAAAATAAAAATAAAATGGTTGATGTCGGATGGAGAAGGTTTATCAGGTGAGCGAAAAAGCTGTAAAACCCAAAATTTTTAAATTTGCTAATACAAATGTTCGCGGGGTTTTGGGGAGGTCGGGGCATATTCGGAAAAATTAATTTTTCCGCGTTTTCTTGATTTTTAGAAAAAAAAAAATTCGCGGTTTTTGGAAAAATCCGATGGGGGGCCCTAAAAAAACATTAAACCACTATTAAAATTTTAATAAATTTAGGGTTTTTTATTGGTGGCTTAAAAAGGGGTTAACAATACGCCCTAGCCTTATATTGTATTGGTTTAAGGGGAATTGTAAATCACAATTTAGCCAAAACATTTTTTCTTAATATATGTACATGTACGCATCGTTCGTCTGTTCGCCTCTTCCAGCTCGCTGGAAAAAACACATGCTCTGTATTAGTACCCTATTACGGAACGTTGATTGACAAAAGGCGCCTACTAGTATTTTTTTATAAACTGGGTATTTAAAATGTGGATGTTTATTTTGATTTATATATTTTGACATAGAGTTTCTTTGATATTTTTAAAATGTTAGTCGTTTATTTTTATTTGTGTTTTTTTTTTAAATTGCCCCTTTTTTTATGGGCAAAAAATTATTCGTAAAATTCATACTTCCTAACAGGTTTCCCGTAAAATTTTTGGGGAATATTATCCGGTCAAGTAGCTTTGGCATGAACAACGTCTAAAAATAAAAATTTCTCTCCCAAATTTATTCGCGAAATTGTGCGGACTTATTCGCGAAACAAATATTCGCGGTTCGTGGCCATCCGCGAATAAAGCGAATATTAATTGGTTGCGAAATATTCGTTGGGTTTCTGTTATAATTGGGCGAGCCCCTTTTAACGAGCCCAAGATTCACTTTCGCAGCAAACTGAGTAAAACTTCTCCATCCCGACATCAACCATTTTATTTTCTATATATCCTCAACGTGCAGCATATAGCTGGTATATATCCTATCCCCACGGTCCACTGCTGCAAACGTGTATGTATACCAAAGGGACTGCAGAGATCTGGTAAATATATCCACTATGGGACAGCAGAGAGGCAAAAAACAAAGTTTGAAGGGTTTGCAATATGAACTTGCACCTGACAGCCATGTGTTAAACATTGTAAATATATATTTTATATTTAAGGATATATAATGGGTAAAGTTATAAAAGGATACATAATATGTATAACAGTATACACTAGTACATCCAAATTAACAGTTTATTCTTTCCTCTGGGGGTTATCTTTACAATTTACAAATAATACACATTTAAAGTTCTGTTAAAGGAGCTCCACTGAGGTCTAAAAGAATAAACATAGAACATCCAAAACAGATCAAATTGGGTACTTAATACTAAAACAAAACGGCCATGGTGGTCCTGAAAACGCTCCCCTGTATATGGGCCCCAGGCGGGGCCAATTTTAACCCAGGGGGCTATTATTTGAACAAACTTGGTAGACACCCATTTGAAGATGTTTCTTGATAAATATGTAAGCTCTAGCTCTAAGAAGATTTTTAAGTTTTTACTATACACATATAGGGAAAATCAATGCCCCCTCCCCCTCTGGGGGCAGGGCCAAGTTTTTGCCAAGGGCTTTTATTTGAACAAACTTGGTAGACACTCACTAGAAGATATTTTTTAAGTTTTTACTATACACATATAAGGAAAATCAATGACCCCCGGGGCGGGGCCAATTTTAACCCCAGGACCTTTATTTGAACAAAAATGGTAGACACCCATTAGAAAATGTTTCATGCTAAATATCTTAACTCTAGCTATTTGGTTTTTTAAAGAGGATTATTTAAGTTTTTACTATATACAAGTAAGGAAAATCAATGACCCCGGGCGGGGCCAATATTGACAGCAGGGCTTTCATTTGTACAAACTCGGTAGACACTGACTAGACAATGTTTCATGCAAAATATTGAAGCTCCAGCTCTTTCGTTTTTTTTAAAGAAGATCTTTTAAGTTTTTTATTTTTGTTGTCATGGCAACCAGAGTTCTGCATGGAATTAAATTCTTTGAACAGTTTTTAAAATTGACTACCAAAGGAACATTCCTGTGAAGTTTGGATGAAATTGGCTAAGCAGTTTATGAGGATATGTCGTTTAAAGTAAAATTTTACTGATGGACAGACCCCAGACGTAAAGCGATCACCAAAGCTCACCATGTCACTATAAGACAGGCGAGCTAAAAATATAAAAATAATACTAAAGAAAAATACTCAGAATTTAATTGAAAATCGATATTCATTAAGCATAATTTTCAAACAAAGTTAACCTACAAAGATTTAAACAAAATTTTGAACAACAAGAGCTGTTGACAGCAAAGTGCCCTCAACTATCCACATTGATGGACATTGCAGAATTTTTTAGCTTTAAAAAGGGAAAATAATTCTGTCAAATATCTATGTGCTCGGACAGTGACTTCCTATTACTCTCATATATGTGTGTGAAGTTCTAATCCACTCTTATACGTAAAAACTTAACCAAGATTTTTTAAGTGGTAAAAGGTGCATAAATATGAGGAAAAAAATATCAGAGGTATGGGATTTGTGTTAGTCATGTTAAATAATTTAAGAGAGCAAGCATGTCAATTGTCATTTTTGCCTTCAGTAGTTCTTTAGATACCAACTTGCACACATAAAAGTAACCCAAGTTTGTCGCCAATGCTAAACTTGGGTAAGTACTATATAGCATTCACTGAATAGTTGAGCTAAAATGATTACTAGTATTTTGGAAAAATAAAGTGAGCAAAAAATCTGAGGTTTCTCACACAAGTTATTAAAATAGACTTTCATCAAAAGTAATAGATCCTCGTCAAATAGTATGAAACCTCAAAAACATAACTCCCATCCTATCATGTCAAAAAAATCCCCAAGAAAATATAATCCTTAGTGGAGTCCCTTTAACTTTACACTTTGAGTACATGTATATACTTACTGACAATATTAACTTGTATTAATCGTTTTGCATAATAATAATTCTTATTACTTTTTTACAATCTCTACAATATAAAACAATCAATTAAGAAGGAATCTCTAAAATATAACAAGTAAACGGTGCTCACCTCAATGAAAAAGAAATATTACCATTCCATTGTCCTATATATCATCTAACAGGTATTTATATATAAAACTTACCATTCCTCTATAGCATATAATCCTATATACTATTATATCATATCAATATATATACCATTCCATTGTCCATTATATCATATAACTTGTATTAATATAAATAATTCCACTGTCTAAATGTTGTATAACAGGTATTTACATATAACATTCCTTTGTCTTATATAACATATAACTGGTATTCATTTATACCATTCCATTTTCCTTTACATCTTATAACTGGTATTGATATATACCATTTCCTTTGCATATTTGATATATTACATATATGCTATTTTTATATACCAAATACTTGTCCTATATATCATATAACTGGTATTAATATAAATAATTCCATTCTCTAAATATTGTATAACAGGTATATACATATAATATTCTTTTGTCTTACAGTATGTAACATATAACTGGTAATCATATATACCATTTCCGTGTCCTATATATCATATAACTGGCATTTATATAGACCATTCACTTGTCTTATAACTGGTATTCATTTATACTATTCCCTTGTCCTATATACCATATAACTGGTATTCAAATAACTCATTCCCTTGTCCTATATATCATATAACTGGTATTTATAAATACCATTCACTTTTCCTATATATCATATAACTGGTATGTATAAATACCATTCACTTTTCCTATATATCTCCTTTTCCTATCATATCATATAGCTGGTATTTGAATGTTAAATTAATCTTTTACTTTTTCTGACCTTGTACATTAAACATCTGTGGTATGATATGCCATTATATTTACTTATTCATTAATTTATTTAATTGTTTATTTTGTTTGTTTGTTTGTTTCATTTTACGCTTTTTCCCAACAGTATTTCAGTCATATAGGCGGGTAGTTTCCTAACCATCGTTCCTGGAGAGTTACACCAGTACTAGACTACCTTCCTCTGCGCTAAACTACCAAAGCATCTCCCGGGGATCGAACCCACGTCAGAGAGGTAACTGAATTAGAAGTCATCGACTCTTACCCATAGACCACGGAGGCTTATAATTGTTTATTTACATATCTATTTATGTATTCATAATTAGAAAATTACTTTCTTCAAATCACTTATTTTTTTCAAAAACCATCCCTGATCTTTAAAAAAATAACTTTACCTTTATTTTCTTTATATTTCACTACATTACTTTCATTTATTTATTTAAATACACATTTGAATATTACTTTCATCAATTTCAATATTACTACAATGATCAGAAATTGATATTTAATTAACCGTTTTGATGATTGTTATTTATCATATTGTATTATATTCATTATTTATTATATCAATATGTAACTTTGTTTTTTTGTTGTTGTTTTTTTTTAGCTGATAATGTTTATTTTAATAATTATGTCTTTTATCATGAAATAATTTAGACTAAGCACTATGTTAACTGCATGTATTCTCTCTCACTATGTTAAAAATTCATATCATTTTTTTTTTGTTGAAAATGAAAAACTAAATTCATCATCTCTTTTAACATGCAATAATTTAGTTTAAATAACACCTGTATACTTTATCACTTTTTTGTTGAAAATTCAAAGTTATAACCATCATGTTTAACATGAAATAATTGATCCTTATCTTTTACATACTGTATAGCATCTTTTCCCTTCTCTCCTCCTAGTCCTTGTAATATCAATGTAAACCTATCATCATTAAACTCCTCACCATCTCCTGTTATATAACAGCTTTTTACATACACATCTACAGTATGAGGAATATGAGGAAGACTATCAACAAACTTCTGCCATGTTGTCAAACTCATTATGACCATATGAAGCTCAATGTTCTTTAAACTCTTCATCTCTAAAGGTAACTGTATAATTTTGTCAGTTAACCTACACCACCCTAACACAAGCTTACTGAGATTGTGTAACAATGGTAATACTGTGACTAGTCTCTTTGTTATGTTGGTATGATATAATTGAGATTTATTGATATATTCTCCATACAAAACAAGTTCTTTTAATTTGTAAGATTTTCTAATAATATCAAATATTTTCTCATAATTACTATTTTTCAAAGTTGCAGAATTAAATATTTCAAGGTTTGTAGTATCAGCATCTATCACACTAACAGTATTATACAAATGAAGATACTGAAGTTGTTGATGTTTTGATAAATTTACATCATGCTGCTTCATACACTTACATGCAACATAACTAAGATGTATTTGTTCAAGATGACTGGTTCTCTCAAGAAAATTACAAAATGTAGTAGTATCATCATGACTCATTGTTATAGAACATATACTACTCATTCTCATCATACTCCTCATACCACTCATTCGTATTGCTACAAGATTGATCATACTAGGTAGGTAACTAACAACTGTTCTACACACTGGATAATGCTTGACAGTGTAAAAGACAAGAAGAGACAGAGATTTTAATTTTGAAGTGTTTACTTTAATTGTCTCAGAAACACAATTATTCACCTCATCAATCATCTGTCCATTACTATGTGTACTATCACTTAGTGTACTTGATAACCTTTGTGATTCATCACCATATGATATTGCAATGTTTTCAAGTTGATGAAACATTGGTAAATATTTTGTAAATTTAACATTTTTTGTGTTGATGTCATCTACATAAATAGATAGAACAGTGTCAGGAACAATTTGATTCTGGTCAATACTTGAACAAACAATATCACAATACTGACCCTGTTCATCAAGGACTAAATCTCCTATATAAAATACAGGATTATTTCCTATACAACATGTTGCATTGAATTCTTCCATTGAATCAAACATAAGATTTTGAATATCAGTAATACAACTATGATTACTACTTATTGTTCTCCTGTATTCCTGAACACGAGAGTCTTTCGACACAGTATCATATATGTATTTTGAAACATGTGTTGCTAATCTAGGTTCAAGACCAGATAGCATAATGATAACATTTGACTGCTCTAATATGTCATTTACTGTTGAACATTTCTGAAAAACCTCATCAATACACTTTTTGGCTAATTCAACATTTCCTGTACTATGTGACAAACCAATTTTTGCATTGATACCAATATTCACTGCAGCCAGAAATTCTTGCATTGATTTGTGAATGAAAGAGAACAATGAGCTTTTAGGTTTGGATACAGAAAAAGAAGGACATTTATCTTCTGTCAAAATTCCCAGTTTCAGACATGTTTCTCGCACTTCTTGTGATATTTTCAGACCATCAAACACAGATTTGTCAAATGTTAAGGACTTATCCTTCGGATAATTGAACAATGTCTCATAAGCCAAGCGTGACACAAAATATATAAGATGACTATTTAATCTACATATCTCTACATCTGTTAAATACTGAGGGAGTTCAACATTCTGAGAACTTTCCATACATTCTGTATTACTTCCTAAAGTTTTATTGATATTCCAGGTGAAATAAAGTTCTAACATACCAGTATAAATAGCACACCTTGACGTTTTATCGAGTTTACCATCACACCATAGACAAATCAATTGCTGCAGCATAATTGGTACCTGTTTCAGGCCAACCACAGACGGTATCTCAAGTTCTTGTTCACACACTTTAGGATCTAATGATTCGTTCAATGCTGTTATTGTTTTCCTAATCATTTTTTTTCATGTGTTTCATCAAACCCTTTTAATTTTAATAATTGACGAATCTCTCTATTACTTACTCTCAAACTGTGAATTTTCCATGGCCGTGATGTAGTGACAATGGTGTATTTCTTTGTAAAGTCACGTTCCGGAAGGCCTGCCTGGAACTCATTCCTAGTCTCACTGTCAAAAGACCATTCATCTAAACCATCAAGCAAAATAATTATCTTTCTAGAATCATTTTCCAGAAGTTTAGTTAAATTTTTTATCTTATCATATCGCATTTCAAGCATTTCTTGGATACTTCGGATCTTTATGTTATGTCTAAGAGAAATATAAAACATAAAATCAAATTTCTTCATTTCCTTGACTCCTTCAAACTCATCATCTTCATTGTGTCCATCACTGTGTGCCATACACCAACAGTTGATCAAATATTTACAGAAACTACTCTTACCAGACCCTGCATCTCCAACAACATAAATAAATTTCTGTGGTTCCCTGTTCTTTGTGAAAATCTCTGACATGGACTCTATTTCTTTTTCCTCAGACTCCCCTCTGTTCTTTTCTATCTTGCTTGTTATAGTGGGTCTTATATAAATGTCACTGAAGTTATAATTTTCCTCATCTGGTTGTAAAGGTATTGCTGATACCTTAAGTACATCACTGCAATAATGTTCCATCAATTGAGTACGACAATCTGAAATTTATTAAACAGCCCATACAATCAGACATGCTTACAAATAATCTAAATATATCAAGATTCCCTCACAAGAAATTTGTGAAATACAGACAATCTAGAGAAATCTCAAGATATTGAAATGATGATTTTGTAGTAAGTGTTGTTTTGTTAAAGTATAAATTAAATACAAAAATATAAGTTATTGTTATTGTGAGCAAAACAAAATAAAAGCTTAGATATTTTTTGATTCTATGAATGATATCTAGAATAACGAAAATGCATAATTACTATAAAGGTGATAAAAACATAACAGGTTTTGATAAAAGTAATTCTTACATAATTATGTAAGCCTACTAGGTCATAAATGTTTTTGTCCCTTTACTATTATTTGTAAACAATTTATTTAATACACTGCATGTATAATGGTGAAATCGTAATTTATGACACAATTTGCTTCAAACAAATGACTTTCATATAAAATATATTACTAATAACTCAATTATCACAAAATCATAGCTAAATAATGATCATGATAACCAATGGCTTAATTTCCGTAACTGTACGGTGCTGTACAAAAAACATCCAAGAAAAAAATGGGGGCCTCCATTACTAAATACAATTTAGACTTCCCTCGCTGTGTTTTGTAAATTAAGGACTGAAATTGGTGGGTTTTGTTTGCAAAAAGGCTAAAAATTGATCTTTTTGAGAACCCTGCCACATTATTTTGATGAAATTTTTCTTTTTCAGACTACCAACCTGGCAATAATCTTAAATCACCGGACCGGTGCTAAATTTAGTGGCCTCTGGCCTTGGACTGGCACTTATTTTCGAAGACTGTATTGTTTTTAACAAAATGCCTTTTCATTATCTATATGACATTACTGTTTTAGCCTTTTCATATTATATATAACATACCTGATTTTACCCCTTCATATTATATATAACATACCTAATTTAACCTTTTCATATTCTATATAACAAACCTGAATTTACCCCTTCATATTATATATAACATACCTGATTTAGCCTTTTCATATTCTATATAACAAACCTGAATTTACCCCTTCATATTATATATAACATACATGTACCTAATTTAACCTTTTCATATTCAATTGTGCCTTTTCATATTCTATATAACATACCTAATTTAACCTTTTCATATTCAATTGTGCCTTTTCATATTCTATATAACATACCTGATTTAGCCTTTTCATATTGTAATTGTTTTAGTTGAGGAGAATCTTCTACCTTGAGTTTTTTTATCTCCTACAACATAAAATATAATACAAATAATTGTGTTTTGTTTATTAAATTTTCAAACATGTTTATTGTATAAAGTAATACATGTACTTGTATATTCAGTCCGTTTGTATAACATACAGCTTCCAAATATACAGTATAATTTCTACGAGACAAACTTCGATAAGTTGATTACAGTAATACAAAAATACATGTACAGGTTTAAACAGTCACACATGTACCGGTATATCAACCAGAAACAAACATTAACATATGTACCGGTATATCAACCAGAAACAAAACAGTTACACATGTACCAGTATATCAACCAGAAACAAACAGTTATACATGTACCAGTATATCAACCAAAAACAAACAGTAATACATGAACCGGTATATCAACCAGAAACAAAACAGTTACACATGTACATGTATATCAACCAGAAACAAACAGTAAAACATGTGCCGGTATATCAACTTAAAACAAACAGTAATACATGAACCAGTATATCAACTAGAAACAAACAGTAATACATGTACCGGTATATCAACCAGAAACAAACATTAACATATGTCCCGGTTTATCAACCAGAAACAAACAGTAATTCATGTGCTGGTATATCAGTCAGAAACAAACAGTCATTCATGTACCGGTATATCAACCAGAAACAAACAGTAATACATGTACAAGTATATCAAACAGAAACAAACAGTAGTACATGTACCAGTATATCAAACAGAAACAAACAGTAATACATGTACAGGTACAGTACAGCTCGCGCGGAATGTACATTTTTTGTGCTTCCTCCGCGATCGACGTATAAGAAAAATCTCTGCTTCTCCGCGAATCAACTCCCTAAATCGCGGAGATACAACTGCAACGGGTATCGCGGAGTTTTAGAGAGTGTAAAAGCGCTAACTCGGAGGTTCTCCGAGAAAATCCATAATTTAATCGGTCAATAAGTAATGTACTTACATATTTATTTTTTACTGTTTTTCCTTTTTTACTAAATTTATGTCGTACGTTATTTGTTACATTTTTGTTATTTTTCATATTTAGTTCGTCAAAAAATTGTCGTAAATACATAATCGATATCATGGCACTTGTACTTTATCTTAACAAGTTATTATCCAAAACATGTTATCAAGTATTTTAAGATGTCCCATTACATTGTATTATATTATTATTTCTATTTTCAGGTGTGTATGCAAAGGATAGGTGAAAAGGATAGCGATTTTGTGTTCTATTTAACATAAACCATACTATACTTTACATATTTGTGATAAATATATTTCTCTTTTTGTCTAGTTCAAATGCAATAAAAATCTGTACTTAATTCGTATTCAATACAATTATCAAGCGAGGTGCTACATTTTCAAAGAATATTTAAAAACAAAGAAAGGTGTTAATTACATGTAATTTGAGAACTGGTTGTCATCGTTGCCTTTTTTCTCGCCGATTTTACGTCCACAGATATGTTAATTAAAGCAAGGTGTTAAAATTTCAAAGGTAAGATTTCATAGTTAGAACCAAGAAAGCTTTGAGTAAGAGTAATTTGAGAACTGCGTGTCACAGGCAGATCACTTATATACGACAACATTCATATCTTCCTTTATTCTGCTTTAAACTCTGACAGTGTATTTTTATAATTGTGCATTTCTAAAGTAAATATTCGTGTTTGTTATTATTTGTTCCAAAGGACTTGGACATACTAGTGTTGAAAAAGTGTTTGTCATTTTGTTTCAAATCGATAAACTTGGATTTAAAAGTGTTTTAATAATAAGTGCTTTGTGCCGATAAGTATGGCTGTGCGCCAGGTGACAAAGAGACACTCTCACTATCTAGTAAGGTATGATTGTGACAAGAAATTGCAAGTGAGAACAGCAGGTTTTTTTGACACTGGCGAAAAGGTAAGCTAAAGAGAACATTATTTAATGTATTGTTTTATGTATTTCTTAAAATTGATATTGTGATCATATATCATTGGCAAATTAAGCTTAACAAATATTTCGAACTACGTCCATGAAGCATTAATCATGATCATTAATCTGATGCCATTAGGTTTAACAGTTTAGGATATTTTGAAGGTTTGCCATAAAATTTTTCAACGAGAAACTATTATATAACATGATGGCATTTATTTTGGTAATGATCGATATTGTATTTCCTCGGTAACTTAGATTTCAGATCTTATGTAATATAATCGCTGCATATGAATAACAAATGTCTGTAAAAATGTCTCTAACTATAGGAAAATTCAAGGACAGGAAGTTAAGTACCTGTCATTATCAGTTTCTCCAAAGAAACGACCAACTTGACTTGTAATATGGAACACAGCTTCCTATACGAAACTTATTATTCGTTCATTGATTATAATTTGACATATTCAGATTTCAATGAAAGTTGAGCATAACATATCTTTTATTCAAAGGATATATATTATTATATGAAAGATGTCGAATGCATACACATGTAAATGCAACTTTTTTTTCAAACTATTCAACATTCTATTTTCATGTTTCTTTTTAAAATGCCGTTGAAAATGAATTAAACACAATTAAACACAAAATGAAAATTTCCGAAAACGATATTCAAGGGGTTGTCAGCTTAATTTTGCTTCTAATTATACATATGCCGTCAATTTAAGCTTGCATCGTTTCAATTTAATTTGAGCCGCATAACGACAAAACCAATATAATGGGTTTGCGACCAGCATGGACACAGACCAGCCAACAGTAATACATTCATCTGTATATAATAACCAGAAACAAGCAGTAAAACATGTACCAGTATATCAACCGAAAATAAACAGTAATACATGTACCAGTATATCAAGCAGAAACAAACAGTAATACATGTACCGGTATATCAACCAGAAACAAACAGTAATACAATGCACTGGTATATCAACCAGAAACAAGCAGTAAAACATGTACCAGTATATCAACCGAAAATAAACAGTAATACATGTACCAGTATATCAAGCAGAAACAAACAGTAATACATGTACCGGTATATCAACCAGAAACAAACAGTTATACAATGCACGGGTATATCAACCAGAAACAAGCAGTAAAACATGTACCAGTATATCAACCGAAAATAAACAGTAATACATGTACCAGTATATCAAGCAGAAACAAACAGTAATACAATGCACTGGTATATCAACCAGAAACAAGCAGTAAAACATGTACCAGTATATCAACCGAAAATAAACAGTAATACATGTACCAGTATATCAACCAGAAACAAACAGTAATACATGTACCAGTATATCAACCAGAAACAAACAGTAATACAATGCACTGGTATATCAACCAGAAACAAGCAGTAAAACATGTACCAGTATATCAACCGAAAATAAACAGTAATACATGTACCAGTATATCAACCAGAAACAAACAGTAATACATGTACCAGTATATCAAGCAGAAACAAACAGTAATACATGTATCTGTATATCAACCAGAAACAAGCAGTAAAACATGTACCAGTATATCAACCGAAAATAAACAGTAATACATGTACCAGTATATCAAGCAGAAACAAACAGTAATACAATGCACTGGTATATCAACCAGAAACAAGCAGTAAAAACATGTACCAGTATATCAACCGAAAATAAACAGTAATACATGTACCAGTATATCAACCAGAAACAAAACAGTAATACATGTACAGTATATCAAGCAGAAACAAACAGTAATACATGTATCTGTATATCAACCAGAAACAAGCAGTAAAACATGTACCAGTATATCAACCGAAAATAAACAGTAATACATGTACCAGTATATCAAGCAGAAACAAACAGTAATACATGAACCGGTATATCAACCAGAAACAAACAGTAATACATGTACTGGTATATCAACCAGAAACAAACATAAAACATGTACCTGTATATCAACCAGAAACAAACAGTTATTCATGTACCGGTATATCAACCAGAAACAAACAGTAATACATGTACAAGTATATCAAACAGAAACAAACAGCAATACATGTACCAGTATATCAAACAGAAACAAACAGTAACACATGTACCGGTATATCAACCAGAAACAAACAGTAATTCATGTACCGGTATATCAACCAGAAACAAACAGTAACACATGTACTGGTTTATCAACCGAAAACAAACAGTAATACATGTACCGGTATATCAACCGGAAACAAACATAAAACATGTACCTGTATATCAACCAGAAACAAACAGTTATTCATGTACCCGTATATCAACCAGAAACAAACAGTTATACATGTACCAGTATATCAAACAGAAACAAACAGTAACACATGTACCGGTATATCAACCAGAAACAAACAGTAATTCATGTACCGGTATATCAACCAGAAACAAACAGTAACACATGTACTGGTTTATCAACCGAAAACAAACAGTAATACATGTACCGGTATATCAACCGGAAACAAACATAAAACATGTACCTGTATATCAACCAGAAACAAACAGTTATTCATGTACCGGTATATCAACCAGAAACAAACAGTAATACATGTACCAGTATTTCAACCAGAAACAAACAGTAAAACATGCACTGGTATATCAACCAGAAACAAACAGTAATACATGTACCGGTATATCAACCAGAAAAAAACAGTAATACAATGCACTGGTATATCAACCAGAAACAAACAGTAATACATGTACAAGTATATCAAACAGAAACAAACAGTAATACATGTACCAGTATATCAAACAGAAACAAACAGTAACACATGTACCGGTATATCAACCAGAAACAAACAGTAATTCATGTACCGGTATATCAACCAGAAACAAACAGTAACACATGTACTGGTTTATCAACCAGAAACAAACAGTAATACATGTACCAGTATTTCAACCAGAAACAAACAGTAACACATGCACTGGTATATCAACCAGAAACAAACAGTAATACAATGCACTGGTATATCAACCAGAAAAAAACAGTAATACATGTACCGATATATCAACCAGAAAAAAACAGTAATACATGTACCGGTATATCAACCAGAAACAAACAGTAATACATGTACAAGTATATCAACCAGAAACAAACAGTAATACATGTACCAGTATATCAAACAGAAACAAACAGTAACACATGTACCGGTATATCAACCGGAAACAAACAGTAATACATGTACCGGTATATCAACCGGAAACAAACAGTTATACTTGTACATGCACCAGTATATTAACCGGAAACAAACAGTAAAACATGCACCGGTATATCAATCGGAAACAAACAGTAATACATTTGCGGTATATCAACCAGAAACAAACAGTATTATACATGCACCGGTATATCAACCAGAAACACACAATAATACATGTAACAGTATATCAACCGGAAACAAACAGTAATACATGCACCGGTATATAAACCAGAAACAAACAGTAATACATGTACCAGTATATTAACCAGAAACAAACAGTAATACAATGCACTGGTATATCAACCGGAAACAAACGGTAATACAATGCACTGGTTTATCAACCGGAAACAAACAGTAATACATTGTTCTGGTATATATCAAATGAAAACAAACAGTAATACAATGCACTGGTATATATCAACTGGAAACAAACAGTAATACAATGCACTGGTATTTCAACCAGAAACAAACAGGAATACAATGCACTGGTATATCAACCGGAAACAAACAGTAATACAATGCACTTGTATATCAACCTGAAACCAAACAGGAATACAATGCACTGGTATATCAACCAGAAACAAACAGTAATACAATGCACTGCCGGCATATCAACCTGAAACAAACAGTAATACAATGCGCTGTTGGCATATCAATCGGAAACAAGCAAAGTCGTTGAATTTATATCCCCCGCCGAGTACTGGTTATTACTAACACAACAACTGAAGACATAAGGCTTTATTTATATATTTATCATGGCATAAACAGTAATATTCTTTGAACTTGATAAATATTCAGGGCAATAACAGGGCCATAATTCTGTGTTAAATAGTAATATCTGGAAATGCCAATGAGATGTTTACATACTGCATAACTAATCAAGGGCCATAAATCTGAGTTATAAGTGTCTGACCGAAACAAGGCTACTATATGCACATCTCCTCTTCGTATCCCATAAAGTTTCATTGAATTCCAGCCAGTAGTTACAAAGAAGTAGCACGGAAAGGATTATTGCTCTGGTTGTATACTGCATACGTTATCAAGGGCCATAACTCAAAGTAAAAATGTCTGATCCGAACAAGGCGACGATATGCGCATCTTCTCTTGGTTTTGAAGGTTCAAATAAAGTTTCATTGAATTCCAGCCAGAAGTTGCAGAAAAGTAGTGCAGAAACAAATATTTTTCTATATGCATACTGCATAACTAATCAAAGGCCATAGCTCTGAGTTAAAATGTCTGACCCCAACAAGGCAATGATATGCGCATCTTCTCTTGGTATTGAAGGTTCCCAAAAAGTTTTTTTGAATTCCAACAAGTAGTTGCAGAGAAGTAGCGCGGAAACGATTTTTGCTCTATATGCATACTGCATAACTAATCAAGAGCCATAACTCTGAGTTAAAGTGCCTGACCCAAACAAGGTGACGATATGCGCCTATCCTTTTGGTATTATAGGCTATCATAAAGTTTTGTTGAATTCCAACCAGTAGTTGCAGAGAAGTAGCGCGGAAATAATTTTTGCTCTATATGCATACTGCATAACTATTCAAGGGCCATAACTCTGAGTTAAAGTGTCGGATCGGAACAAGACGAAGATATGCTTATCCCCTCTTGATATTGAAGGTTCCCATAAAGTTTTGTTGAATTCCAGCCAGTAGTAGCAGAGAAATAGCGCGGAAACGATTTTTACTCTATATGCATAATGCATAAATAATCAAGGGCCATAACTCTGAGTTAAAGTGTCGGACCGGAACAAGCCGAAGATATGCTCATCTCCTAATGATATTGATGATTCCCATAAAGTCTCATTGAATTCCAGTCAGTAGTTGCAGAGAACTACTCCGGAAACGAAATTTGGATGGACGGATGGACGGAAGGACGGACGTTCTCACAGGACAGTAATTATGTGGCTACTCTATTGTTCTCTCTATTGTTCTTTTTAGCCACACAAAAGAAAATAGCCACATAAAAGCATTACGGAATGAATGACATCAAAGAGAAAGAACAGTTACCTATTGTCCCTATAGCCACATAATTACTCTCCTGCGAGTGCGGACGGACAGAAGAACGGACAGAAGAACGGACCGACAACGCCAAAACTATATCCCCCTCCCGATTCCATCGGCGGGGGATAACAGACACTAATACAATGCACTGGTATATCAACCGAAAACAAACAGTAAAACATTGTTCTGGTATATCAACCAGAAACAAACAGTAATACAATGCACTGGTATATCAACCAGAAACAAACAGTAATACAATGCACTGGTATATCAACCAGAAACAAACAGTAATACAATGCACTGGTATATCAACCAGAAACAAACAGTAATTCAATGCACTGGTATATCAACCAGAAACAAACAGTAATACATGTACTGGTATATCAACCAGAAACAAACAGTAATACAATGCACTGGTATATCAACCAGAAACAAACAGTAATACAATGCACTGGTATATCAACCAGAAACAAACAGTAATACAATGCACTGGTATATATCAACTGGAAACAAACAGTAATACAATGCACTGGTATATCAACTGGAAACAAACAGTAATACAATGCACTGCCGGCATATCAACTGGAAACAAACAGTAATACATTGTTCTGGTATATCAAATGGAAACAAACAATTGAACACATTCTACCTCTTTCTGCTTTGTCTCAAGAACAGTAAATTTTCTTTTCAACTCTGTACGTTCTTTCTCAGCTTCCGACATCTGTGCTTTTAGTTCAGAAAATTTATGTTTGAGCTCCTCATATTCCTCTTTTGTTGCAGCATTTTCTTTGATTTGAGTCAGAATTTCTTTAAAGTTTTCAGTGGTAATAATAAATTCCTTCCTCTTCAGCTTATAACAAGAAACAATTTTCAAATGTAGCTGCTATGTGATTTATTATATTTATAACATATCATATATAAGGTCAAACTCTATTTTTCAAAATCATCTCAATTTTTCTTTAATCTTTACTCTCTTACTTTATGTTATGACTTCTCAAATCAAGGCAGGATTTACGGACTATTTTTCTATTTTTATTTTTTCCTTCTTTAACCTAAAACTTAAAAACTAAGATATGCATTTATATATTTACATTTTGTAGGTATTTTTACTTGATTTCATTGATAAAAGTTAATTTAAGGCAGTTGTTATTTAAATTTGATTATAATGAAACAAATTAAAGCATTTTATTCTATTATCATAAATTTACCTGAATTTAGAGCTGAGCTTATTTTAAATTATTACAACTTAAAGATTTCAAATATAATTCTTTATGTACACTTACATCTTGAAGTTTTCCGACAGCTTGTTGTGCATCTTGTCGATGTACAAGTTCTTTAGCATCTTGTAGAACAGCTATCATGTCATCGATATAACAATTAGCCTTGCTCTCCTCTAACTCCATAGAGCTAGAGTGAAAAATTTCGTTTCGATACTGCCGTACCTAATATACAGAAAACAAATAATACAACATTCACATAAATACAGTGTTCAGCAATGAGACTAAACACAATTCCTAAGTTGAGAATTAAAACTTTAATAAAATAGTTACTTTAAAATACTTACCATAATAATCATTATTATTATTGTGTTTAAACTGAAGATTATATAAAAGCAAATGGAATAGAAATGTTTTTTTTGATAAATTTTATAATTATTTTACTGAAGTTATGGTATAATTAACGTGTTGCATTTACATAATGTACTTATATAGCACAAATAACCTACTTCTGTACAATTTACAGTGATGCTTAAAAAAGAAATTGTTTTTGTTTCCTTCCCACAAAAATTAGAGCTAGCGAAAAGATTGTATTGCTGAAATATATTTAAGAATACAACTTTATGCGTAACAATTTTGAATCATTATTCACTTGTTGCAAATCATTTCTCTTGCAAAATTAAACTGCATTAACCTCATAGTTATATGGATATAATTTCATCTTAGTGCGGTAATGGGTAAACTCTTATAAAAATTCAACGAGAACTATCACTAAATGTGATTAATACCCCTGCAAGACTGCTTCGGAAATGAGGATGTTACTAGTAAAAGAATACCTTGTAAAACAATTGAAATACATTTATGGTTGTGGGCAATTAAAGATAGTTGTGGTTCTTGTATATTGCATTTCCTTTCAATGTGGTTGGCTATTGATAAAGTTTTATTGAATTACTCTGCAATAAGTCCAGAAAGATAAGGAAAAGGAACAAAGGGCAATAACTCCTGGAGTTATGGTTATTGAACACTTCACTTCCTCTCATTGCACTTGACCATTGTATGAAGTTGTATTGAATTCCAACAACAAGTTTTCAAGTTATGCACAGGACAAAAAAGTAACAAAGGGCAATAACTGTAATTATTCCAAATAGAGTTATGGTTCTTGTGTACTGCACTTCATCTCACTGCCTTGACCATTGTATGAAGTTTCATTGATTTCCAACCATTAATCTTCAAGTTATGCACAGGACAATAAAAAGTAACAAAAGGCAAAAACTTTAAATAAGTCTAGAAAGACATAAAGAGTTATGATTTCTGTACACTGTGCTTCCTCTCAATATACTTGACCATTGTATGAAATAGTATTGAATTCCAACTAGTAAATTTCAAGTTATGCTCTGGACAAGAAACAAGAGGGCCATGATGGCCCTGAAGTCGCTCACCTGTATATAGCCCCCGGAACGGGGCCAGTTTAAACCCAAGGGCTTTTATTTGAACAAACTTGGTAGACACCCATTAGAAGATATTTCATGCTTAACATCTAAGGTCTAGCTGGTCCAGTTTTTTTCTTTACACATATAGTTAAAAACAATGACACACCTGGGGCAGGGCCAGTTTTGACCCAAGGGCTTTTATTTGAACAATCTTTGTAGATACTTACTAGAAAATGTTTCATGCTTAATATCTAAACTCTAGCTATACGGGTTTTTTTCAAAGAAGACTTTTAAAATTTTGCTATACACATATATAAGGAAAATCAATGTCAGCCCGGGCGAGCCAATTTTGACCCCAGGGCTCTTATTTGAACAAACTTGGTAGACATTTATTAGAACATGTTTTATGCTCAATATCTTAGCTTTAGCTCTTTGGGTTCTTTAAAAGAAGATTTTTTACATGTTATAAGTTTTTACTATATGCATATAGGGAAAATCAATGACCCCCTGGGGCAGGGCCAATTTTGACCCCAGAGCTTTTTTTTTTAACAAAATTGGTAGACAACCATTAGAAGATGTTTCATGCTAAATATCTTAGCTCTAGCTCTTTGGGTTCTTTTAAAGATTTTTTTTAAAGTTTTTACTATATGCATATAGGGAAAATCAATGACCCCCTGGGGCGGGGCTAATTTCCCCCAGGGCTTTTATTTGAACAAACTTGGTAGACATCATTTATAACATGTTTCATGTTAAATATCTAAGCTCTAGCTTTTTGGGTTTTTTTAGAAAAAGATTTTCAAGTTTTTACTATCTATGCATATAGACATCTATTAGAACATGTTTTATGCTAAATATCTTAGCTTTAGCTCTTTGGGTTCTTTAAAAGAAGATTTTTTACATGTTAAAAGTTTTTACTATATGCATATAGGGAAAATCAATGACCCCCTGGGGCGGGGCCAATTTTGACCCCAGGGCTTTTATTTGAACAAACTTGGTATACATCAATTATAACACGTTTCCTGCCAAATATCTAAGCTCTAGCTCTTTAGGTTTTTTACAAGAAGAAGTTTTTACTATACACATATAGGGTAAATCAATGACCCCCTGGGGCGGGGCCAGTTTTGACCCCAGGGCTTTTATTAGAACAATCTTGGTAGACACTCATTAGAAGATGTTTCATGCTTAATATCTTACCTCTAGCTCTTTGGGTTCTTTAAAAGAAGATTTTTTTAAGTTTTTACTATATGCATGTTGGGAAAATCAATGACCCCCTGGGGCAGGGCCAATTTTGACCCCCGGGCTTTTATTTGAACACACTTGGTAGACACCCATGAGAAGATGTTTCATGCTAAATATCTTAGCTCTAGCTCTTTGGGTTCTTTAAAAGATTTTTTTTTAAGTTTTTACTATATGCATATAGGGAAAATATATGACCCACTGGGGCGGAGTAAATTTCCCCCCCAGGGCTTTTCTTTGAAAAAACTTGGTAGACATCAATTATAACATGTTTCATGCCAAATATCTAAGCTCTAGCTCTTTGGGTTTTTTTAGAAGAAGATTTTCAAGTTTTTACTATATGCATATAGGGAAACTCAATGACCCCCTGGGGCGGGATCAATTTTGACCCCAGGGCTTTAATTGAACAAACTTGGTAGACACTCATTAGAAAATGTTTCATGCTTAATATCTTAGCTCTAGCTTTTTGGGTTCTTTAAAAGAAGATTTTTTTAAGTTTTTACTTAATAATATGCATATAGGGAAAATCAATGACCCCCTGGGGCAGGGCCAATTTTGACCCCAGGGCTTTTATTTGAACAAACTTGGTAGACACCCATTAGAAGATGTTTCATGCTTAATATCTTACCTCTAGCTCTTTGGGTTCTTTAAAAGAAGATTTTTTTTAAGTTTTTACTATATGCATATAGGGAAAATCAATGACCCCCTGGGGCGGGGCCAATTTTGACCCCGGGGATTTTATTTGAACAATCTTTATAGACACTCACTAAAATGTTTCATGCCAAATATCTAAACTCTAGCTCTTTGGGTTTTAAAGAAGAAGATGTTTAAAGTTTTTTTTGTTTTGGTTGCCATGGCAAACAGAGTTGTGCATGGAATGGAATTCTTTGAACAACTTTGTTCAGGCTTCATACAAGGAACATCCCTGTATTATTTCATTGTGTTCTGCCTTATGGTTTCAGAGGAGATGTTGTTTGAATGTATTTTGCTGTATAATTTTAACAGCATAATTTTTCAATAAACATTTTAAACTTTATATGGAGTGTCTCCGGTCCAGTGTTGGCCTAGTTTTATTTTAAATTCATGAACACTTTTTGAGTCTACTACATTTTTTGGCAAATTATTCCATGTTTTAATTACACATCTTGAAAACTGATGTAGGCAATGAGTTGTTCTATTACGAGGCATTTCTAGTTTTAAATTATGTCCCCTTCTGCATTGTTGATGCCGAATAACTGAATTTTTTTTTCAAAAACACAGTCATCTAAGCCTTTTACTATTTTGAAAGTCTGAATCATGTCCCCTCTTAATCTGCGATGTATAAGACTTGGCATGCTCTGGACATGGAAAAGTAACAAAGGGCAGTAACTCTGTAATCAGTCAAGATAGAATTATGGTTCTTGTGCACTGCACTTCCTCTCAATGTGCTTGACCATTGTATGAAATTATATTGAATTCCAACCATTAGTCTTCAGTTATGGCCCGGACAAAAAAAGCAATGGAAAAGTAACAAAGGGCAAACAACTCTGTAATTACTTTAGATACAGTTATGGTTCTTGTGCACTGCACTTCCCCTTTTTGTGCCTGACAATTGTATGGAGTTGTTTTGAATTCCAACCATTAGTTTTCAAGTTATGCTCCAGACAAGGAAAAGTAACAAAGGGCAATAACTCTGTAATTAGTCAAGATGGAATTATGGTTCTTGTGCACTGCACTTCCTCTCAATGAGTTTAGCCATTGTATGAAGTTATATTGACTTCCAACTATTAGTTTTCAAGTTATGCTCCGGACAAGGAAAATGCAACAGACCGCTGGACCTACCAACCAACCGACCACCGGGTGACTCCTATATACCCCCCAAACTTCATTTTTGGGGGTATAATAAAGAGTTAACCAATAACTGCACCAAGGTAAAAATAATCTCCTTTGCTTTTATACTTAATTAACAGACTTAATATTACAGTAAAGCTTAATATTCTACAAAATTTAAAATAAACATTAATAATTATAGTATACAAATCTAGTTACCTTTGAAAAAAGATTGTTTGGTCCTGTAACATTGCATCCAATGTGACTATGAAAGTACTTGTTATTTATGATAACATGAAGCAACCCAGTGCAATCAGTGTCGACTGCTGATGTCTTGTCCTTGTACCCAGGAGCATTTATAAAACATTTGCAAACCTCCCACGGTTTTGTTGACCACTGTTGGACATCACTGTTTTTCCAAAAAGGTGCCGGTGGTATTGATGCATGATACTGTATAATGCTGTCATAGATGGCACCACATACATTGTTTGGACAGGGTCTCTTATTATTAGGAAAACAACAGTTACATTTATCTTGTTTGAGGGGACATATCCCTTTGGAGACTCGGATATGATCTGGCTGGAGAGTTGTTATCTGACAGGTGCCACATGGTACATTTGGTTGAGGAGTCTTTGTTTGTTGTATTTGGTTAATAATATCGTGGTGCTGCTGTTTTCCTATGTCATCACAAAATGGTGCAAGACCCTCTTTAAGATAACCCAAGCCTAGGCCAGCCTTAACCCACTGCCGGTATTTGTTGTTCTTTAAATGTATCTCATGTGCCATCTTGATTTCTAGAAAAAAAGAAATATTTTTAGCTACAATTTGTAAGAATCCAAGGAAAACCATTATTAATTTGTCTATGACCATGATGACTGATCACAAACACTTGTACATGCATGCCCTGAAAGCTGGCCCCAGTTAAGGGACCATGAACTTTGACATACAATGAAGGCATTGCTTCTATCACTAGAGGGCCATATTGGCCCCAGTTTGCTCATCTATAGAAACAGTCATCCCATAATACAGAAGTAGATATTAATTGTTCCTCATTGAGCGGCCAAAATCAATTCAACCATTTCTACGTCTAAAGTAGAACTTGGAAGACATGTTAGATGTCTGATCTCGAGACATTTTTTGTGTCTTTTTTTCTTTGGAATTATAAGCAAGGAAACTTTATAAACCAATAAGGAATAAGAAACATATCTCAATATCAATTATAAATCTACTTTCCATAAATGCACAGTACAGCTTAAACAATTAACTAAAGTCTGTCAATCCCTGCGATTATTTTACAGTTGGATTGTCACGGCAACGTCCCCGCTACAGTTTTGACTTTCCATTATCACCCGATCATCGGGTGCAATTTGTTCTGCGGAATATCGTCACTGTTGATCACTGTGAAATATTGCAGGTTCATTCTGCTCTCTTGGGTGACCAATGATCAATTTATTACCCGCGGTAATTTACTAAAATACATAATGTACGTCTGAAAACAAATAACACACCGAGCATTTGTCTCCCTAAATTTCTGAAGGGCAGATAATTGCCACCTGTTTTAAAATTTTAAACTTTAAAGAAATTCATTGCAGACTGTCAATATTCAATTGTGCGAAAATACAAGAAAACACTCGCCAACAAAGTAGCATGATGCCATCAATAAATAAATGAGATATAATGTTTCCAACTTAAATAACATACTCAAAATTTACACACATGATGACCTCTGACAATTGACTAGTCTGCTCTTCAAAAGAATCTGCCAATCTTTGATGTTTACACATTTGTATTCCCTACCAAAGAAGTCCGACACTCAAATGACTTCCTGTTTCACCACTCCGTTACATGTAAATGCTTTTTACGAACCCGTGCTGGTAATGGGAGGCCACAACTTGTATGCCTTGTTTATATTATAAACATGTATATAGATTTAATAAAATAAGGACAGATATACCTATGCACGTATGTGGCACTTTTCAGAATGTCTGAATTTTGTCAGATTATGGACAAATTTTAGTTACATTAATGTTAATTATTGGTTAAATTGAGGCCAGAAACTGGTTAGATTAAGGTCTGAAATAATTAAGGAACGGAATTCACGAATTCTAAAACCTAGCTAAACGCCGTTTTCCGGTACTTTCTGTACATAGCTCTGGGGAATTCGCCTAATAGCGTGTTATAGCGAACTCGATGTTTTCGGCCTTTTTAAAATTAAATTGAAATAAAACAGTTATTTCTTTATATAAAAATAATTAAATATCATTGTTTAATAATACCATACAAAAAAAAGTAAATACACAAGTTTACGCAGAAAATAACCTTATTTATTATGGAAGATTCCACCACGTCTGTTTGAATTTTATTGATTTTCATTATAAACAATTTATTTTTTTAAATAATTTGCAAAAGATATTAAAGGAATATTAATAATTTTCAAAAACATCAATTTTCTTCAGCTTAAACGGTTAAATAATGATAGAAAAATAGAAATATCACGTAACTGTGTTAAGTACTTTATTTAGAGCTAAAACGGTAACATACCGGAAAACGGTGTTTAGCTATGTTTTCGAAAAGGTCAATAATTGGTTTTTAAAAATTTCTACTTTCGTTTTCACCAAACACCTTTTGGTAAATTATCAAATCCTAATAAAATTAGTTTAATAAAGTATTCATCAAAATTATAATTTCAGATAAAAAACATGATTTACAAATGCTTAATAAATGGGTGTTACCTTTCCATTTGAAAACATCTATAATTATTAGCCTAATGTTGAAATTCCCCCAGTTTTTCATAAATCTACTTTCGTTTTTAATTGTTAGATTTTTATAATTTGTGTTGGCACATTAGTTATATCTGTTTCATGAAGTAATCATTTCGTTTCAGTATAAAATATGTAACATAACGGCTACAAGATTTAAAAGGTACTTACACCAATTTCTTCAAATTTTAAGAAAATCTTATCCCGGACTAACCTCCGCCATATTGATATTTTCCTCAAATTTACAGCGCATGCGCGATTTTTAAATGCCTCACAACACTAAATATTGTCCTCAGTAAAAAGGTCTCACAACACTAAATATTGTCCTTCACTTACCAGTAAAATTTATTTTCCCTCTATGGCTATATAGATTTCTAATTTTCTAAATAATTAGACAAAAATAGCATGAAAACTTTGGACTTTTAGAAAAATAATAGATTTTGTTTTGATTTATTTTCAATATTAACTAAAAAGCTCAATGGTAAAATGTATTATATAATGATTTACATAAAATTATATAGCGTTTCCGTAAATGTGTTCTTAATGCAATAAAATTAAGTATGATAATGGCCTCGGCATTTTGTTTTGGTTAAAAAAATTACAATATATATGTTACTTTGTTATAAAATAAATCTAATAAAAATGTGATACATTTGTTTGACCAGTTCCAGTGCAGTTTTTTCAACTTTTGGTATCTGCATATGTAAATTAACAAAATGTTGGTTTAAAAAATGTACCTGCTAGCTAGTTGATATTTGATTCGACTTCAAGCCTAACAAGTATTAGGAAATATATTATCTTTTTTCTAGTAAGAATACTGCTTGACTGAATCTGGTTGGTTTCACCATTTCCGAAGCAAGTTCCGGTGCACATACATATAATTATATAACGTTACAAATGCTATTTGTAATATTACCTACGAAGAATTTGACTACTTTTGCGAGCTAATACTAAAACTAAATCTGTAAACTACAAACTTTCAGTCTTATTTATTATTTTAATATTCATTCGGAGTATACATGTATATGGTATTGTAAACTTTAATATAAATAATATATGTCAACATTGACACAGATATCCATGTCCATGTTTTGTTTTGCTCTATATTCTGCATTTTATTTCATTATTCAGTTTTCAGAGATAAATGTATATTAATATTACACTACACGTCCAGTACTTGTTATAAAATTATAACATGGTAGGATATTTTTAGTAACGACTTTCCTTGCATGCATTTTAAATACATGATTTTAATTTAATACCTATACCTCAAATAAAATATTGGCACACTTTCTTACATATACTCATTCATATATTTCAACATTAAAGAACATTTTATTTCTGATAAGACAACGCGGAAACGTTTTCATTTGGGTACAGTCTGATAATAATCCCGTCATAAAAATACATGTACGTGTACGGAACTGGTCAAAATAGGTCTCTTGGTTTAAACAGGTATGAATATCTTTATGTTTACTTTTTTGCAAATATTTTTGGATGATGTTGTATGGCAAATAACAACTTTTCCATCGATATATAAAAAGTGTCCACATTATAGCATGTACCGATAAAAAAATGCCGATATTGATTTCAGCATTTTTGCCTCATATGTAGAGTCAATTATCTGACAAAAATATTAGAAGCCGAAATAGAATAATGACACAAATATTTATTTGTTAATGTTAATAAACAACAAAACTATTTATTGTCGTTTACATGAATGGCTCGCTTGATTGTTCGGAACTGGTGCGCCAGAACCGGTCTTGAAAACAACTGTGTTTCAACTTAACCCATTATACACCGCATTCATGGGCATTTTGTTAAACATTGTTGTTTTGATTAAAAAGCCTCCTGCTACAAATTAAAATTGCTATGAAACTAAACAAAATGCTTCAATACTCATTACTGATCAAACTTGGCACAAATGTTGACTTGACCATAGCCTTTGTAACGGCATGCTATAACTCTTAAATTTCCTGTTACCATGGCAACGATGGACATCTCAAAATTGCCAACTGATTTCGAAGTGCTGCAATTTCTGGTATGTTCATTATTATACTGATATCTTTATTATCATTATTATTATACATAATTATCATTATTATTCTGAAATCATTAGCAGATCCTTTACAAAACTATAACTTTAGAAATTAGTACCTGCTAATACCCGTTTTGATTCCGCGGAGCATTTGTTTTAATGAACACGAACAGTTTACATCTTAAAATATAGAATAGGAAAATAATTATATCTGCAATTATATAATATCATTTGCCATACCATACAGGGTTAAATGATCCGAGGTCGGTTTCAGAAAACTTAAAGATATAATAGACTCATCTTTGGGCAAAATACTTTTAATTCTAGCCAAGGTTTATGTCGGATTTTTATACTTCACAACAGCAGGTGTCAAGTACTGTGTGGCAGCTGTAAAAAGTTGCCCCGTACTTCACTTCAGTGTTGTTATATTTTTCTGGTCCTTCGGGATCATTGATACCAGCACTATTAAGTGTTGAGACTTGAGTACCGCTAAAGCCGGGACTAGGGGGCTTGAAGGATGTTGCACTTATTCAGTGTCCCTCATGTACAGACTCAATTAAACCGAGTCTGCAATTCTTATGTAATTTAATTGTGATAAATGCTTCCGAGGGATCACTTTCTTTCCGGATTTTTGAACAAGAGAATTCTCAAATTGTGTTTCAGGAGCTGCATTTCTTATTACAGGTTAAGTCGATGTAGGCATTTCCTTAAAAATAACGCCATTTTTAATAGATCACAAGACGACTTTCCAGCTCTATTGATTGAGGAAGACCTCAGGTGTCCCTTTATCCTTTAATACAGGTATAGTAATTAGAGCAAAGATGTATCCATGGATGGTAATGAACGTAACCTTGTAAAATGTTACACCCATTCATGTGATCAATTTATAAGAAAACATAAAACTTGTTTTAAAGCCGCGCATTTTCAAAATTCTGATTTATATGCATGTCTATCTGATTTATGATCAAATGGAATTTATCCTTGTAAAAAGATTAATATAAATGCATGATTAGTCTGACTTAAATTGTATTACCAAATGTACAAATTAAAGAGAAATCATTCTTGATAAGTATTTTGATATATAGACGAACGGTATTTATAAGTCTCCTTGGATTTTTTATCGCCCTTACAAACTCAAATGCACAATCTATAATGTAATTTATTTTAGTGTTTCTCCTAATGATATTATAATTATACACGCGACAAGGTATTTTTCTGTCGTATCATAAAATAAACACATTTATATATTCAATTTAATTCGAATGGCCATAACCCAATCCCTTGAGTGGGCTAAAGATGTACATGTATCTTCACTTATATAGTAATGATGATATCAACTTAATACCAACTTGGTATAGCTTGATTCCAAATGATTCAAACAATGTTGCCAATTTGGTACCACTCCAGCCGGTGCCAAGAGGCGTGAGGGACGTAAAAGTATTTTTTTTTCTATTTCAAATGTGCTGTGATTTAATCCTACCAAAAGATCACACTTTTTGCTGATTTTTTATACTTCAAACCAGCAGGTGTCAAGTTCTGTGTAGCAGATGTAATACGTTGCCCCGTACTATTTCAATGTTGTTTTGTTTTTGTCCTTCGAGATTATTGATTCCAACACCTTTATGTGTTGAAAATTAAGTACGACTCAAGCCGGTGCTATGGGGCGTGAGGGATGTTGTACTTTATCATCATTCCTCTTGTACACACTCAATAACAAGAAAAGGAGAACAAAGATCAAGGCAAGGCGATATCCACAGAACGCAATCCCCGACACAATCGAGTCATACCAGCAAACCGAGTAAATTTTCATGTAATTTTGTTATTATTTATGCAAGATATCTCAGACTTACTTATAATGCACACGGGTCATAGAATAACATTCAGCTTTATTGTATATACTATAAGGAGAAAACTCGGACCATATCACATGCAGTAACAACGTATTTACAAAATTGAAATAATTTGTATAAAGTCATATGTGACATCTTATAACTGTAACACCTTGTATATATCATGTGTTAATGCATTTTGTAGACTTGTTGATTGTGTTTTATCTTATACGTAATTTCACCAGTCAAAGCCTCATTCCTAGTACAGTGCATATATTTTACAAACGTTATTTCACCAGTCAATGTCTTATTCCTTGTACAGTGCATATATTTTACAAACGTTATATCACCAGTCAATGTCTCATTCCTAGTACAGTGTATATATTTTACAAACGTAATTTCACCAGTCAATGTCTCATTCCTAGTACAGTGCATATATTTTACAAACGTTATATCACCAGTCAATGTCTCATTCCTAGTACAGTGCATATATTTTACAAACGTAATTTCACCAGTCAATGTCTCATTCCTAGTACAGTGCATACATTTTACAAACGTTATATCACCAGTCAAAGTCTCATTCCTAGTACAGTTCATATATTTTACAAACGTTATTTCACCAGTCAAAGTCTCATTCCTAGAACAATGCATATATTTTACAAACATTATTGATGTACTGGCAGCTTAGTTATTGCTATATATGGAAATAGTCGGAAATGATTTTTAACAAGATTTATACCCCAACTTGTTCTGTTAGAGAGGAAAAACAAATGATACACAAATCAATTTTGTACAATCTTTTATTAAGAAAAGTCACACATTCATGCTATCAAAACCATTCAAACAAACATGTTATAGTTTTTGTTAAAGTACTACATTAATAACAAAAACAGTTTAATAGCAATGCTCTCTATGAAGCTTCCATGATAAGATCATATACTGAATACTGTTTTCAATAAACATTTCAAGTTTTAAACAGTCATGTTTTATATATATGTATATGCACAATTGACATATTACAGCATGATCTTATCTTAACTTCATGTATAATTGTTTAAGCATAAACCTTGCCAAAATATATGTGTTATCAAGTGCATGTAATTTAATGTTTACAAATGTACTAGATCAGTCTAGATGGATTTAATCATACAATATCAATTAAATAGACATAGTTAATATATAAAATGTACAATTTACATAAAATATTACATCATGAACTTATCTTAACTTTATATAGAATTGTTTAAGCATAAACATGGCCAATATACATTTGTTATTAGTACATGTAAATTGTATGTTTAAAAATATACCAGAATTATAAAATCTATATTCCAAGTCATAAACAAACATGTTTGATGCATATGTTCATAAGACATAAAATATCTAAGCAAGTAATAAACATTCATATATCTAGTTAACAATTATCTTCATGTAATTATATGTTTACTTATATACCAGATGAATTTACTCTACATATACATTAAAAGTTTAAAGGCACATTACACCTCAGAAATGAATAGATTTTTTTTTGTAAAAGGGCCAATATGTGTTTTATAATGTTGTAATAATATATTTAGAAAAAGTGCTATTCTTATCACCTGCCAAAAATAATTGAGTTTGTTAATAGAGATGCAAAATGTAAAAAAAAATGTAATTTGACTTCCATATATAATACTTATTCACCATAATTGTACTAGTTGCTAAAATGCAAAAGAAACAAAAGTTGGCTTAGATATATGGCCAATGAAAAACGTTTTGGACACCAAAAATATAAACTTTTGAAAAATAACTATGCATTTTCTAAGCTTAATGGGCCTGTAAATCAAACATGAATAAATGCAAAAGAAACAAATTATGGCTGTGCTATATGGACAATGAAAAACTCTTTGGACACAAAAAAATAAGCTTTTGAAAAATAAAAGGGAGTGCATTTTTAAGGCTTAATGGGCCTTTAAAGCAAACAAGTATAACATTTTAAAATGTACGTATAGTCACATGTCACAAAACCTTTCTTTATATAAAATAATATTATCTTATTTTCATCAAAGGATTGCAATAGCATGTAACTATACAACAAACATTTATTAACATGAAATAATATGTTTACATTATGTACTAGATACATTCAATCAGAATTTCATGTTTCAAACTTTCATGTAACAAACAGACATAGACAAGTGTAAACTATATTTATATATAACATATCTTAATCTTGGGATATACTAACACCAGCAAGCATAAACAAGAGGGCCATGATGGCCCTGAGGTCGCTCACCTGTATATAGCCCCCCCCCCCCCCCGACCCCACACACCCATAAGAAGATGTTTCATGCTAAACATCTAAGCTCTAGCTCTTTGGGCTTTTTAAAAGAAATTTTTTTTTAAATTTTTACTATACACATATAGTTAAAAACAATGACACCCCTGGAGCGGGGCCAGTTTTGACCCCAGGGCTTTTATTTGAACAAACTTTGTAGACACTTACTAGAAGATGTTTCATGCTTAATATCTAAACTCTAGCTATTTGGATTTTTACAAAGAAGATTTTAAGTTTTTGCTATACACATATAAGGAAAATCAATGACCCCCGGGGCGGGGCCAATTTTGACCCTAGGTCTTTTATTTGAACAAACTTTGTAGACACTCACTAGAAGATGTTTCATGCTTAATATCTAAACACTAGCTATTAGGGTTTTTTCAAAGAAGATTTTTTAAGTTTTTGCTATACACATATAAAGAAAATCAATGACCCCCGGGGCGGGGCCAATTTTGACCCCAGGGCTTTTATTTGAACAAACTTGGTAGACACCCATTACAACATGTTTCATGCTAAATATCTTAGCTCTAGCTCTTTGAGTTCTTTAAAAGAAGATTTTTTAAATTTTTACTATAATGCATTCAGTGAAAATCAATGACCCCCTGGGGTGGGGCCAATTTTGACCCAAGGGCTTTTATTTGAACAAACTTGGTAGACACCCATAAGAAGATGTTTCATGCTAAACATCTAAGCTCTAGCTCATTGGGCTTTTTAAAAGAAGATTTTTTTAAGTTTTTACTATACAATTATAGTTAAAAACAATGACACCCCTGGGGCGGGGCCAGTTTTGACCGCAGGGCTTTTATTTGAACAAACTTTGTAGACACTTACTAGAAGATGTTTCATGCTTTATATCTAAACTCTAGCTATTTGGGTTTTTTCAAAGAAGTTTTTTTAAGTTTTTGCTATACACATATAAGGAAAATCAATGACCCCCGGGGCGGGGCCAATTTTATTTGAACAAACTTGGTAGACACCCATTACAACATGTTTCATGCCAAATATCTTAGCTCTAGCTCTTTGAGTTCTTTAAAAGAAGATTTTTAGGTTTTTACTATATGCATATAGGGAAAATCAATGACCCCCTTGGGCGGGGCCAATTTTGACCCCAGTGCTTTTATTTGAACAAACTTGGTAGACACTCATTAGAACATGTTTCATGCTAAATATCTTAGCTCTAGCTCTTTGAGTTTTTTAAAAGAAGATTTTTAGGTTTTTACTATATGCATATAGGGAAAATCAATGACCACCTGGGGCGGGACCAATTTTGACCCGAGGGCTTTTATTTGAACAAACTTGGTAGACACTCACTAGAAGATGTTTCATGCCAAATATCTAAGCTCTAGCTCTTAAGTTTCTTTAAAAGAAGATATTTAAAGTTTTTTCTTTCGGTTGCCATGGCAACCAGAGTTCTGCATGGAATTAAATTCTTTGAACAATTTTTAAAGGTGACCACCAAAGGAACATTCCTGTGAAGTTTGGATGAAATTGGCCTAGTGGTTTATGAGGAGATGTCATTTAAAGTAAAAGTTTACGGACGCCGGACGAAAAGCGATCACAAAAGCTCACCCTGTCACTTTGTGTCAGGTGAGCTAAAAACTAACACACCTATAATAAAATGTAGTAATATCTTGACTGTCTGAAAACATTTAATATATATATTTTTTAGCATTGTCGGAACCCATAAGTACAGATTTGGCTGAACTACATTCATCACGAATGAAGTGTATTCATAACCAGTATGCTTAAATTACCCAGGATGCATCTTTTAGACAGTATATTACAACATATCTTTTTAGTTATTTCATGTAACATATGTTTTACAATACATGTAAACTAACATATCATTATTATGTTAACATCAGCAGAAATATAACTTATGTATACCTATAATGTTATAATGTCTTGGTACTAAAATATGACAAATTTGTTTAATTAACAAATTCTTATTCAACTGTCACATAAATTATCTATGAACATAAACATCCGATAGTATATAAACTTATAAAATATGGCTGTCTGTGTGAAGGAGCATATTGGCATCCGAGAGCTGGTATATATCCCTCAGGTATAGCTGAGACTTGTATATATCCCTCAGGTATAGCTGAGACTTGTATATATCCCTCAGGTAAAGCTGAGACTTGTATATATCCCTCAGGTATAGCTGAGACTTGTATATATCCCTCAGGTATAGCTGAGACTTGTATATATCCCTCAGGTATAGCTGAGACTTGTATATATCCCTCAGGTATAGCTGAGACTTGTATATATCCCTGATGGTAACTGAGAACTGACTTATGCCGAGAAATGGAATACATCCCCCATTGGGTGTATTCAAGAATGAACATATATCCCAAAGGGACAGCCAAAAGCAGGTATATGTCCCTGTGGTGTAGCTGAGAACAGGTATATATTCTAAGGGCGACCTGTGAACTGGTAATATTATATCTCTGAGGTGTAGCCGACAACTGGTATATATCCCTAAGAGGGAAGCCAATAACTGGTACATATCAACCAAGGGGCAGATAACTGGTATATATATATCCAACGGGCAGCTAAGAACTGGTGTATATTACCAAAGGGGAGCTAGAAACTGGTATTATTACCAAAGGGGAGGTGGAAACTGGTATATATCTCGAAGTGACCCCGACAACTTGTATATACCCAGGGGCAGCTGAGAGCTGGTACATATCCCCCGAGGTGTAAACGAGAGGCAATAAAGCCAGTTGAAGAGTCAATAAGCGCTAACACCTGACAGCCGTGTATATTTTTACCTCAATTGTACATTTCTATTGAGGATTTGTATGAAGGCATCATGAAATCATATTTTCATCTAGGGTGTATAAATTGTATGTTATACTGTCTATGTAGTTAGAGTATATACAAGTACATCTAAATTTACAGCAAGGTATATCTATACTTGCCTAGTGTTTAAGATAAC